>NC_062577.1:13407619-13721071 GCF_022837055.1 Prionailurus viverrinus
CCACTGCATTTAGAATGAAATCCAGCCTCTTCACAAATAGCTACAAAAACTTAGATGACGTAGATCCTGCCTCTTTCTATCAAGATTAGGTTTGGCTATGAGCAAGAGACCCAAAATGTCTTTAAGCACCAGCTTGCACAAGATAAAAGTTTACCTCTCTGACACACAGGTCCATAGGAAGACTGCCCAAGGGTGGCACTGGGGTTCAGCCTCAAGAAGTCCTCAAGGCACAAACTCGTTTCAGGCCATGTTCCACCATTCCTATGACCTGACCTGCATCCCCGTGACCAAAAAGAGTGGCTAGAATTCCAGTCATTATATGTGTTCCAAGCAGCAAAGATGGCAGAATAAGAAAAAGCCAAGGGGTATATGTCTGCTGTTTTTTAAGGAAGATTCCTGATCCTTCCATTTATATGCCATGGGTCAGAACTTAGTCATAGGACTACACCTACCTATGAGAAAGGCCAGAAAAGACCATCTTTATTCTGGACAACCACATGCTCAGTCAAAAATTGGGAGACATACCCATGGAATAAGTCTCTGCTGCACAATCTCTTCAGTCTCATCTAATACTACTCCACCCTGACTTCCTTCAGCCACACAGACTTCCTTTATTCCTCAAATAAGCCAACCTCTTACCTATCTCAAAGCCTTTGCTCTCGCCATTTCACCTGCCTAGCAAACCCTCCCACAGATCTTCACACAGCTTCACTGGTTCCCTCAGCATTCAGGACCTAGCTCAAATGTCACCTACCCAGAGAGACCCCCTTTCCATGTTGTACTGCCTTAAGTATTTATCTCCACAGAAATTATTTATTTTTTGCCTTCCTCCACTAGAATGTAATTTCCAAATGACAGGGATCTTTTTTGTCTTCACTGCTATACCCCTGTTACCCAATACAATTCTAAGTACACAGCAGGAACTTAATATTAGTTAAATTAATGACTGTCTCACTCCAAAGCCCATGCTTTTTCCACTATCTCTGCTGTTCCTAGTATATGTGAAATAATATTCCATTCCAAAAGTTAACCTTTTAGAAAGACAGCCTATTAATTTCCTTTCAAACAACTTTTAAAAAAGAGTTTCTAAAGTAAAACAAAATGTTCCCATACTCCATAAATTAAAACAAGAGATTTAAACACAGCATCTTGGGCAAGTCTCCTAAGTTGTTCAATCTCATAGTTTTCATCTATAAAATGGAAGATTTGGTTAAAATACATTTACTTAACCTGCAGACATTTACCAAGCACTGTGCTAAAGCAAAATTAGGGACATGAAAGTTAAACAAGATAACTGCTGCTCTCAAAAGAGGCTCACAGGTCCCTTTCAATTCTATAAGTATGGTTCTATATAATTGCTGGTTTGTAACCTTTGTGCTACAGAAAAAGCCTATGACTTCTCATTGCTGAGACATTAATTAAAGATCTGCCACCAAGACACTGATAAACACGCTGCTTCATTTTAAAAGTGAATATTTAATTCAACATTGCAATAAGAATTGAACAGCATTAAAAACAGAAGCATATTAGTGGCTTTAATAAATGTATATTAATTTTTAGTTTCCTTTGGAGAGGATTTTGATTGCCAACTCTCTACAGTGAAATGATAGTAGGAAAATGTCTTTAGAAGACAGAAATTCTCTCTGAATCCAAGTCTAAAATGCTTAAAAGGGATTAAAGCTTTTTAAAGACCCAAATCAAAAACACTCAATATTAGAGATATCTCATTTGAATCCTAAAAATTTGATATAAGATGGCCCAAGAAAATAACAACTCAGCATTTTCTAAAGACTGGCCTCCCAGATCATCGTGACTATTATATGAACACCTGGGTGTGATTCATTCGCTACCACCTTCTTTGTTCTAGATCCTTTTTGGCTTCTATCTGGGCAATTCCAAAGGCACTGAGAGGAAAACAGATGCAGATATAGATGCATGTTTCTCCTGCAGTTCCTCTCAGCATAGAAATTAGGCAAATAATCTGTGAGGAAAAAGTTATATAATCCATAATTTATATTTATAGTTCCCACAAGACCTCAATCAATTTGAAAAATTGCCAGTTCTGTCAAATATGCCAAGATTCCAATGAGGTATTTATGACACAGAATCTGAAAAAAACAAACAAAAAAAAATTAAAGTTAGAATTATTATAACAAAGCAGTTTGATAAAAATTCCAGGCTTATTTTAAATTCCGTATCTGCAATCTTAAGATCAACCCATACCACTGTGGCTCTAAGTCAAATAGATTTTACTTAATGAAGACTACTAACTTTAATAAATATACAACTATTAGTCAATGGTGCTTAGAAATAACTAGACTAAGGTTCTTATTTATCCTGGCTTCCACAGTTAGGCTATCTGCCTAAGAAGTAAGGGGAGAGAAGGGAATCCATGAATCGCTTGGATCTACATTTCTAGAAAAGGGTTCCATAGCTTCCTTCTTCTCAAAGGGATATAGACTCCAAAAGTACCTTGTAGAGGGGCACCTGGATGGCTTAGTTGGTTAAGTCTCTGACTCTTGATTTTGGCTCAGGTCATGGCCTCACGGTTCACGGGTTTGAGCCCTGCATCGGCCTTCATGCTGACAATGAGAACCCCGCATGGGATTCTCTCTCTCTCTCAAAATAAATAAACATTTAAAAATGAAAAAAAACTTTTTTTTTAAAAAGTATCTTGTAGAAACTAAGCAGGTGGCAGAAACCTGGCTGACACATCATTCTTGACAGCAGTACACTGTTGCAGTTAAAAGCAGAAGCTTTGGGGAGCCCGGGTGGCCAGTCAGTTGAGTGTCCTCCGCCTGGTTTCAGCGCAGGTCATGATCCCAGGGTCTTGGGATAGAGCCCCGTCAGGCTCTGCACTGATAGCGTCAAGCCTGCTTAGGATTCTCTCTCTCCCTCTCTCTCGTCCCCCCAGCTCACTTTTTCTCTCAAAATAAACAAACGTTAAAAAAAAAAAAAAAAAAAAGCATAAGCTTTCGAGTCAGATGACTGGGTTCAAATGCAAAATCTACTTATTACCTGTGTGATATGAGGGAACCTACTTATTCCCTGTGTTAGTTTTCTCTTTACAACCTATGGAAATAGGTTGTTGTGAAAAACTAAATGAGACAATATACATAAAATGCTTAAAAATGGCTGGCACAATCAGTGCTTAATAAATGTTAGTTATCATCACGGCATTATGCAAAGCTACGAGCCAGTTACTGTCTTACATTATTAAGAGGGGCTCTTAGATTTACAATAGACCAGATAAAATAAATGTGCTTAAGAACCACCTTTGTCTTCATAAGAACACATTTTACAAAACAGTTTTTAAATGTAGTTTACTAATGGAGTGTGAGCATATGAAAACAAAATTTTAAAATATATTAAGACCTCATGAACACTGAATTCTGAGGTGCGAAAATGGAATTTTTTCCCTTTATAATTTCAAAATAACATGATATAATCTTTCAAATGTTTTACTGCAAATCAGAGTAAGAAATAAATTTAACATCATGATCCAGTACAAGCAAATGTATACCCTTACCACATGTGATACTCATTTTTATATTTTCAATTATATTTCTTTGTTTTTAATGTTTATTTACTTTTGAGAGAGAGAGCGAGAGAGAGCGAGAGAGAGTGAGCAAACACAATTGAGGGAGGTATAGAGAGAGAGGGAAACACAGAATCAGAAGCAGGCTCCACGCTCAGAGCTGTCAGCACAGAGCCTGATGCAGGGCTTGAACTCATGAACTGCAAGATCATGATCTGAGCTGAAGTCAGATGCTTAACCAGCTGAGCCACCCAGGCACCCAGATTTCTTTTGTTTTTTAAAGCTGTTCTCTTCCCATCATTTTCCAACCTACTATTGCATTATGACTTTCAGTTCGAAAAACACTAATATAGTGCTTATAGAGCATGAACTTTTGGGAACCTAAGAGATAAGCACTCAAATATTGACTCCTCTTCTTACCAAACTATCTTGCAGGTATCACTAAAACCTATCTTGGCCTTGTTTCCTTGTTTTAAAAATAAAATGTGGATAAAAATACCTACTACAGGGTTGCTCTGAAGATTAAAATTAAGGTCTATTGGGGCACCTGGGTGGCTCAGTCAGTTAAGCTTCTGACTTTGGCTCAGGTCACGATCTCACAGTTCATGAGTTCAGGCCCCGCATTGGACTCTGTGCTGACAGCTCAGAGCCTAGAGCCTGCTTCAGATTCTGTGTTTCCCTCTCTCTCTGGCCCTTCCCAGCTCACTGGCCCTCCCAGCTCACGCTCAGTCTCTCTCTCATAAATAAATACATTAAAAAAGAATTAAAAAAGAAAAACATTTAAAATTAAGATCTATTAAAATCCTAGCTCAGTGACAAGACCAATATTCAGAGTGTTTACTGTAGCCATAGTTTAATACATTTTAAATATATTGATATATTTTATTATATTTAGGTACCTACTCTCAGTTTATTTCTGAGATTTCCTCTAATAAATACTTTGCAGAGAGTAGGGGTGCCTGGGTGGCTCAGTTAAGCACCCAACTTCGGCTCAGGTCATGATCTCATGGTTCATGAGTTCAAGGCCTGTGTCAGGCTCTGTGCTGACAGCTTGGAGGCTGAAGCCTGCTTTAGATTCTGTGTCTCCCTTTTTCTCTGCCCCTCCCCTGCTCACACTCTGTCTCTCTTTCAAAAATAAGTAAAACATTAAAAAAAAAAAACTTCCTAGAGAATAAAACAATGTCAATTATTTCTTTGCCACTAGAGACAGAAAAGTCTAAAATATAAAGATGTCATCTTAGTTAGGTATTTCTGGCTATAATTTTCTGATATAACACAAAAAATCCTCTGTTGCTCTGATAATTATTTCAAAGTTTGAGGAAACATAATTCTGAAAGTTTCAAAGTTACTGTATTCATTTTATTACCAAAGCCTGTAGCACACAGTATATAGTATCCTTCCATTACAGAGCTGCATCTAAAGGCTGAAGACTTTCTAGCAAATCATTTATAAAGCATAAAATCTCTCTACTGTCTCGAATTAGCATTCAAACGTGTTTCTTCAATGTGGAAAATACAATCTCTATACATTTTGAAAACTATGCAGTAAGAAAAAATTACCTAGCTAGATATGTTCAAACTAACCTTTATTTTTCCATCAGTATGTGCTGAAGCTACAGATGTTGAAACACGGACCAATCTTGTGGCTGATAAATGAATTTTGAAATGCCTATGGAAGTGTGAATAAAGGCAGTCCATGAATAAGTCAACTTCCTCCTGAGTAACTTCCCCAGGTGTTTTGTGGACGCTGTCCCACAAAGCTTTTGCATCCTCTGGATGTATGGCATAAGAAATGTCCAGACTTTGAGGGCTACACGGTACAGACCAAAGAAATTCAGTAGTAGCCATATATTGGTCCATTTTGCATGCAGTCCACATAGCAGCCATCCAGGAAAGATTAAACGCATTGATTGCTAAGGAACTGAAATGACAATCAAAAGTTTCCTGAAACCAGGTTCCAACTATGGCTGTATTCGTCTCTGCTCCATTTGCAAGAAATAAAGGTACACAGGTGAAATCTTCTGGAACAGTCTCCAGAAGACTGTCTCCAAATACACAGCAGAACCAACCAGTCCACAACACTTTTTGTCCTCTGTTCTCTGATGGTAATTGAGATTTTGACAGAATCTACAAAGAAAAAAACGGGGGAGTTCATTAAATGCAAAAGTACCTTTACTCTTAAGTTACACCTTCTCAAAATTAGTACATTAAAAAATAAGAAGATATATTGTATTATTTGCCAAAAAAACATAATGGGAATAATCTCCCTAATCATTATTAGGGTTTATCAAGTTAACTGACTTTCCTCCTAATATTTTTTCTTTTTTTTTTTTTTTTTTTTTGAGAGCCAGGGAGCATGTAAGTGGGAAGAGGGGCAAGGGGTGGGGTGGTGGGGTAGGGAGGAAGAGAGAGGAAGAGAGAGGAAGAGAGAGAAAGAGAGAGAGAGAGAGAGAAAGAGAGAGAGAGAATCTTAAGCAGGCTCCATGCTCAGCATGGACCTCAATGTGGGGCTCAATACCACAAGCCTGAGCCTAAATCAAGAGTCAGACGCTCAACTCACTGAGCCACCCAGGCACTCCTACCTCTTAATATTCTTATTAGGACATGGTATATGGCAAGATCTTGGTGCAGCCAAAATGCAAAATAAGCAAATTAAGGAATGCCAATATGGTATAACCAAGTATGCTATCCTTGGCGGGGAGAGGGGGCCCTCAAAATTTCAACTTCAGAAGGGACTATAAAAAGTCACATATTCAATGTGTTTGAATTCTTTCATTGAGGAAGAATTCAGGATTTCCTAAGGCAGCTCTACCAACTTAAAATTGTTCTTTCATATGTTAGGCACACAGTATCTACCACAGGTCCTGCTTTCTTCTTTATGTGCATGTAGAACAAATCAAATCTAATCTCTCTTCCACAGAAAAAGCCCTTCAAATATCTGATAATCCCAATCATATGTAATGCCAGGTTCAACATCTCCAGTTTCTTTAACCATTCCTTCTATGATACACACATTATCCTGCTTACTCTGAAATTCTTCTGCATGAGAGTCATTCATAAGTGAGTATAATTACTTCAAAAAGACCTAGATTATACTACTACTAATATAACCTTAGATTGCAGTTTTCTAATTTTTAGTTGACAGCTTTAAATTATCCTTATTCATCCTTGCTGTTAATAGGTAAATCTCCCATAATATATAGAGGAATATTGTATTCTTATTAAAATTTCACTCTCAATTTGACCCATTGTGCCAATCCATTCAGATTTTTTAGAATCTTGATTATATTTTCCAGCAGACTGACTAACCCTTCAAACTTCAAATTTATAAACTACATGACAAACATACCTTCCAGATATTCATAGAAGTTTTATTTTTAACCTTTATTTATTTTTTTGAGACAGAGAGAGACAGAGCATGAATGGGGGAGGGTCAGAGACAGAGGGAGACACAGAATCCGAAACAGGCTCTAGGCTCTGAGCTGTCGGCACAGAGCCCGACGCGGGGCTCGGACTCACAGACTGTGAGATCATGACCTGAGCCAAAGTCACATGCTCAACCGACTGAGCCACCCAGGCGCCCCAAGATATTCACAGAAGTTTTAAAGTTTGACCAGGATAAGGTGAAGAACACAGCCCAGTATCAGATCCTGTTAGAGATCATCATTTAAAAAGTTACTTTTAGCATATTTTGCCTTCTTGTTCAAGAGACTACAAGCGATTCTCAAAAACCGTAAAGCCCAGCCAGACATGTCTATCACACTTGTATAACCTAAAAGTCCGGGAACCCTGTGAAGAAATGAGTTTTAATTTGCGAACTATTAGGACACTCTGCTAAGAGTTCAAGAGGTCATTTCTATTCTGCACAGGAACAGTTGCTTACCTGTTGACATGCAAATCACATCACTTCTCTGGGAAATCAACTGCTTCATTTGACAAAGACTGCTGTCTACCCAGTACCTACTTTTCCTTCCACAATAAAACTGTGCTTTTAATGAGATGCTTTTAAGGAGGTAGCAAAGTACCCACTAAAAAAGAAAAATTTCCTAGTCTGCCTTCCAACAGGGATGCAAAAAGAAGTGGTTGGGTCTTAGCAGTCTCGTTAAAAACTTACTCAGGCAGGCATCCTATTTGCCCTTCCCATCTTCCCCCTACTTCCTCCTGCCTGGAACTTGCATCTAATATTTAGCGCTTCAAGAGCCATATTAGACTCCAATGTGACTTTAAGGATGGAAGCCATGCACCAAGGATGATACAGAAGATAGAAGGAGCCTAAGTTATTAATTCATGAAGCATACACCAGTCTTAAACAGCTTACTCCACTTTTTTTGTAAGACAAATAAACGTCGGGGCACCTGGGTGGCTCAGTCGGTTGAGCGTCCAACTTCGGCTCGGGTCATGTTCTCACGGCCTGTGAGTTCGAGCCCCATGTCGGGCTTTGTGCTGACAGCTCAGAGCCTGGAGTCTGCTTCGGATTCTGTGTCTCCCTCTCTCGCTGTGCCCCTCCCTCATTCATGCTCTGTCTCTCTCTCAAGAATAAATAAAACATTTAAAAAAAAATTTTTTTTTAAATAAAAAGACAAATAAACCTCTATTAATTAACCTCAAGATAGGCATCTAATTCACTGTTATTTAGGCTTTCTGTTTTATGCAGCTAAACCTACCCCTAAGACTCCTGAAGATCCTTGCCAACACCAGATCTATACCAAGTGTCAGCAAATTTTTTCTGTAAGAATCAGACAGTAAATATTTTAGGCTTTGTAAGCAACCACTCAAATGTGCTGTCGTAGCACAAAAGCAGCCATACACAATAATGTAAACAAATGAAAGGAGTTCTGTTCCAATAAAACCTTATTTAGAAAAACATCAACAACAAAAAACAAAAACAAGCAGCAAATCAGATTTGACCTGCAGGCCACAGTTTTTTAACCCAATCTATACAGATAAATAAAATTAGATCTTTTCACAATTTCAGAATTTAATTTGTGGTGACTATGAGTTAACTCAGAATAAACAGAAGTAGCAGGCATGAATAATAAATCCAATTTCTTAATAAATCAAGATAGTCATATTACTTTTAAGTAAGAGTAACTGAACATTTCACAATATATAATGATATGTTACTTTTATTTTTTATTTTTCATTTTTTTAAGAGTGTGCATATGTGTGTGCAAGTGAGGGGGGATGGGAGGAGAGGGAGAATTTCAAGCAGACTCCATGAGCCCAATGCAGGGTTCAATCCCACAACCTTGGGATCATGACCTGAGCCAAAATCAAGAGTCAGATGCTCAACTGACAGAGTCACCCAGGGGCCCCATGTTACATATTTGTTTTTTGCTAAAATTCCACTTCTAGGAATTTGGTCCTAGTAAAAACCATAGAATTACACAGATATACTTATAAAATGTAGAATTCTTAATGATATGAGTAATTACCTATGACATTATTTTTTTTTTTAAAAGCCATAATGCAAAAGTATGGGCAATATGATCCCAATTTTAATAGATCCAGATAGCCAGACAGATGTGTCTATGTTCATGAGAGAGATCAATCTGTCGTTTCTTAAATAATCTTTGTCTAATTTTGGTATTAGGGTAACACTGGCCTGGCAGAATGAGTTAGAAAGTACTCCCTCTGGTTCTATACTCCAAAGAGACTATAGAATTAAAATAATTTCTTCCTTAATTAAACTTTTGGCAGCTTTTACCAGTGAACTTATCTGGGCCTGGCGCTTTCTATTTTGGAAAGTTATTAATTATTGGTTCAATTAAGAAATTGAATTGGTTCAAGAAACTGAATTGATTCAATTAATAAATTAAGAAATTGAACCAATAATTAATAACTTTCCAAATGAGAAGCTTACTCAGGTTGTCTATTGCCAAACAGATGTATGCCAAAATGTTAAACTGTGGTTTTTAATTTTCTTTGTATTTTTATGTATTTTCTAAGTTTTATAAAATAAATATTATATCATAATCATGATATTATATCATAATCATTATATCATAATCATTATATCATAATCATTTATTTTAGAAAAACCTTTTTTTTAATGTTTATTTATTTTTGAGATAGAGAGACAGAGTGTGAGTGAGCAAGGGGTAGAGACAGAGGGAGACACAGAATCCGAAGCAGGCTCAGGCCCTGAGCTGTCAGCACAGAGCCCAACGTGGGGCTCAAACTCACAAACCGGGAGATCATCACCTGAGCTGAAGTCAGACGCTTAACAGACTGAGCCACCCAGGTGCCCCCCACAAAAAAAACCTTTAAGTTGGCCATATCTAATTACTACAATTTGGTCAAACAAGACATAAAAAAGGTTATAAATCACAAGCTCAAAATATTTTTAAACAGTAAGAAAATACCACAATTTCTAAACCAAGACAGTGCAGATTCTTTTCCTGGGAAGCAAATACTGTTTATACAACATACCTGGACAAGAAATGCTTCAGGGTCTCTTTGTGTTCCTTTCATTCCTAGGAGAGTGGAGAAAGTCACTTTGATGTTGAAGTCTTCTCCCACTTCAACAGCAAGCCCTTTTTGCTTTTCAGCAGCAATAAATGCACTCAGAAGTCTAGAATACTCTTTGAGATTAGTATAGGAGAATTTATATAGGGGAGTTAAACTATATAAAGTCCATTGTTTATGCAGAAGAAATGCAAACTTTTGAGGATCATTATCTTCCTAGAGAGAAAAAACAATCAAGACAACAGTAGTTTAAGAATTAGGAAACATTAGTAAATAAGAATTTAATCAAAGAATTTTAAATATTTACTACAAATCTGTGTACCTGATCTTTACATTCCAACCAAACTGGAGTCTGCAGGACTCTGAAGATCCCTGAACAGGGCTTTTCATTCACTGTACCTTCCCTCTGGAATGCTCTCCACACATGTGTTCACATGGCATGTTCCCTTCCTTCACTCAGTTTTGTCCAAATGTCACTCAAGAGGCCACCCTATGTAAAGTTGCACCTGCACCCACTCCAATTTTGTCACTCTGTATCTCCTTAACATGCTTTATTACTATCTGGTATTATATGTTTGTGTGATTTTTATTGTCTGTCTTCCCTGCTAGAGTATGAGTTTGAAGAGAACAGGGATTTTTGTCGATTTATTCAGCGCTACATCTCTAGCACCTAGAACACTGCCATCCTAGAACAGTTGTTCAATATATATTTATTGGATGAACATTTAAAAACTTAGATTATAGATTTAAAAAATAGTAACTATTCCTGGGGCATCAAATTTGATTCATGTTAATTATGTAATTGTTTTAAATGTTTAGCAGTAAATCCATTCTATGACCCAATGTCAAATTCAGTCGATCAAATAAAAAAACACTTAGTATTTCTGCCATGCTCTAAGAGAACCACAGGTACCATCAAAAACAAAAACACTTCTGCAGCACGTGAGTAGCTCATTCCATTAAGTAGCTGAGTCTTGATTTCAGTTCAGGTCATGATCTCGCAGTTTGTGAGTTCAAGTCCCATGTCTGGTTTGTACTGGCAGCACAGACCTTGCTTGGGATTCTCCTCTCCCTCTCTCTCTGCCCCTCCCCAGTGCACACGCTTGTGTGCGTTCCCTCTCTCTCAAAATAAATAAATAGGGGCATCTGAGTAGCTCAGTTGGTTAAGCGTCCAACTTTGGCTCAGGTCATGATCTCACGGGTGGTGAGTTTGAGCCCCGCATGGGGCTCTGTGCTGACAGCTCAGAGCCTGCTTTGGATTCTGTATCGCCTTCTCTCTCTGTTCCTCCCCTGCTCACTCTGTCTCTCTCTCAAAAAATGAAGGTTAAAAATTTTTTTTTAATAAATAAATAAATAAACTTAAAAAACAACAACAACAACAACAACACATCCTTCACATTGGTTCTATGGCATTATTGAGGGCCTTCACATACACCCCCGTACAGGTCCCTACTTTTATCCTGAATTGTTCTATAAAATTCATACTTCCTGACATAGTTTTACAGCTCCAACTATCTTTTGGAACTTTCTTTTTTTTAAAAAAAATTTTTTTTTTCAACGTTTATTTATTTTTGGGACAGAGAGAGACAGAGCATGAACGGGGGAGGGGCAGAAAGAGAAGGAGACACAGAATCGGAAACAGGCTCCAGGCTCTGAGCCATCAGCCCAGAGCCTGACGCGGGGCTCGAACTCACGGACCGCGAGATCGTGACCTGGCTGAAGTCGGACGCTTAACCGACTGCGCCACCCAGGCGCCCCGGAACTTTCATTACAGTTGTCCATTTGACAAAAATATTTGTTTTGACTACAGTATTCATGGAAATTTGTATAAAACTTTTATAAGTTATAAACTTTTTTCTTATAACTGTCAAAAGGTACAGCAAAACTATTTGCATGATAGAAAATTTATATGATACAAAATTATTTGTATGATAAGGAAGCACTGAATTGGACATCCCAATCCTTTTGTCTTTTTAAATGTTTATTTATTTTTGAGAGAGAGAGAAAGAAAGCATGAGCAGGGGAACAGCGGAGAGAGAAGGAGACAGAGAATCCCAAGCAAGATTCTGTTAATAGCACAGAGCCCGAGGCAGGGCTCAAACTCATGAAGTGTGAGATCATGACCTGAGCCAAAATCAAGAGTTGGACACTTAACCAACTGAGCCACCCAGGTACCCCTGGATATCCCAATCTTTAATTTATATACAATTTCTGTTCTATGGTTAAGAACCATCACTTTCATCACCATCGCTAGTAATTTAAGAAACTTTTCAGAAAGAAGCAAAAATGTTCTCATATCCCAAAAGACATGAGGCACACAACACTGACAAGAAAAGATTACAGGGAAGGTGTGGGGGACTGATTCGCCAGACTCTGCTAAGTTCCTCAAAACCACACATCAAACCTGCACTAACTAGGGTTTTAGTTCATGTTCCAGCGAAATCACAAATTACTAATATTATAAACCTTCAGAATTGTTTATGAGTCATCAGAGTTATGAGTTCTTATAACTCATAACTGATTATGGAATCAGGCAAAAATTATCAATGGATATTAAGTGCAAGGGGAAATTTTGATAAGAACAGAATGTTTACATTATCCTAAAGTGTCTCCCCACAGACTGCTTATCAGATGCAGAGGGGAATAAAACAGTAACCACTGGGCAGCACCTTGACAGGATGATCACAACTGATCACCTATGTGCTACCAGATGTTATCCCCAAGGACAACAGCATCTACGCTGTATTCCAGTCAAGAATACAGAACTTCAATCTAGTCACGAGGAAATGTCAAATACAAAACGAAGAATATTCTATTTAAAAAGGATAAGGGAGGAAACTACATTCTTCAAAACGTTAACGTCATAAAAGACAAATACTGTGGAAATGCTGGAGATTAAAAGATA
The DNA here is from genome assembly GCF_022837055.1 of Prionailurus viverrinus. NCBI lineage: Eukaryota > Metazoa > Chordata > Mammalia > Carnivora > Felidae > Prionailurus > Prionailurus viverrinus. Next base: position 13,420,530 of record NC_062577.1, read on the forward strand.
TAACAGGGGAGCCTGGGTGGCTCAGTCGGTTAAGCATCCAACTACTGATTTTGGCTCAGGTCATGCATGATCTCACAGTGTGTGAGACCAAGCCCCATGTCAGGCTCTGTGCTGACAGCACAAAGCCCACTTGGGATTCTTTCTCCCTTCTCTCTGCTCCCCGCCCTCCACCGCCGTCCCACTTGTACCTGCGCTCTTATGTACACAAAATAAACTTTTTTAAAAAAGACTTAACAGAGGTGGTATTGATGGTGTGAGTAACTACTTTCACTACTTCTCACTATCTCACAAATATTTTTCACTATTTCTCATTTATTATCTGAGAGATTTAAGGAGATACTAAAAATACCATTAAAAGGTAATAAAAAGCAAAATTTATTCACAAATGTTCTCAATTATTGAGTAACATGAAGGAACACAAAAAGCATACCTGTAATTGTGAACACTGAGGAATTTTCCTTCGAGGTGGAGTCGGGACAAATGAAGCCTGCTTCCTGACTGATTCTAATCGTTTCCACAAAGGGGTGGCACCTATAAAATAATCTTTAAGCCTTGAGGATGCACCGTGCCTCGGAGTCGATTCTGGTGTATCATAAGGATCCATGGTCTACAGAAAAGAAATAAAACCAAAATTCTGAACACTAAAAAGTTAACTCATGCTCATAGTTTCACTGATTCTTCTTCTCACTATCAATAAATTATTTCTCTCCCTTCCCCTCCCCACCCTCAGTTTTGACTTTTTAACCAAGTCCTACATTTCCCATTTGCTATAGGCTATTTTTATGAATATCTTACAGATACTTCAAACAGAAGGTTCAAACTAAATTCAACTCCTTCACATCCTTCTCCAAAAGTTTGCTGGTCCATTTTCAAATTCCTGTCAATTTTCTATGTTAATTTAAATTCTTTTAAGATACTTTCATTCTTGAACTGATAGTCATTAAGCACATTCTCTTGAGTTTTTCCTTCAACAGTTTTGTCATCCATTCCCAAAGCTACCTCCAGGTTCTTACTACCACAACTAAGCATTTTCCATATGTACAGGTAATCCATTCTTCAGCAATGACACTTTCATCACCTGTGCAAAAAACTTTACAGTGATGAGAAAATTCTACTCTTCTGCTGATTATTTAAGATCTTTCATAATTCAGCTTGCCCTTATCCTGCTTCTAGATAAACATATTCTTGTCTTGTTTTTGCCTATCAATCATATTCTCTATCTGAAGTGTCTTTTTATCATTTCACCTCCTTTAAGATCATGCTCAAATTTGATCTCTTTCCAAGTAGAATTTTGTTAATTTCCCCAAAATACCTATGTTATACACCTCTGTATCAATAGTTCATTCCTGGAAGCAACGTGTATAGGTGTATGGGTGTGTGTGTATAAAAGAAGATCTCAAGGTCAATACTGTTTAAAAGCCCAAAAACCGTCTGGATGAGCCTAACAAAATCTCGCAATAATGTTTCATAAAATCTTTGGAGATTAATAATACACCAGCTCACACAGCTCTCCTTGACCATCTAGTCTGTACTACTCATTTTGGTCCATATTCATATACTTCCTTGTAGTATTTTTTTTTTTTTTGGTGTGCATTTTTTCTCTTTCCAACACAACTAAAATACCTTGACTGAAACAATGCTTTTTATATCGCTTATATAATTACCCTAATATAATGCTGAGTGTTAACTGTTAACGAGTATTGGTTTAATTGAACAGAAGAATTTCATAGAACTCTGAAATTATAACTTTCATTGAAAGGAATTATATATAAGGTTATAATAACTACTCCCAAGTACTAGCACAGTTAACCCTTTGAAGAAAGTTTTTCACAAATGAAAAGTTATACTATTTCTATATTTAAGATAAATTTCATTATGTCCAAGTAGGACACCCTCTGTCTTGCACAAAATTTCATAAATTAAACATACAGTTCTCAATGTTCAGATAATGCCCAAGCAAGATCATATACCACATAACTTAAATAGCAACTACTTTAAAGCATTCTAGCTTTAAGCGCATACTGAATTAGCTCTTTACAATTTGGGGCACCTGGGTGGCTCTGATGGTTGAGCGTCCGCCTTCGGCTCAGGACATGATCTCGCAGTTCATGAGTTCCAGCCCTATGTCAGGCTCTGTGCTGGCAGCTCACAGCCTGAAGCCTGCTTTGGATTCTGTGTCTCCCTCTCTCTCTGCCCCTCCCCCGCTCACATTCTGTGTTTCTCTCTCTCTCTCTCAAAAATAAATAAATAAAAATTTGAAATTTTTAAAATTTAATCAGTCCCATCTACACAGAACGTTTCTTTCAAATTTGTCATTTGGATTAACTGCTAACATTTATTGAGCATTCATTAGGTGCCAGGTACTTGTCCAAGCCCCTAACAAATATGGTCATTTAAATCCTCAAACAATCCCACGAAGTGGGTTATCATGTTTCCAGTTGATAGATGGGAAGACAAAGAAACAGTTAAAGAGTGCAAGAACCAGGACTTGAACTCAGACAGTATAAAGTCAGAGTGGGTACTCTTATCTCCTTGCACACTGCATTTGAGTAAAGATCAATTTCAAGGCAAAATAAGCCCTGCTGAATTTGACTCCTTAAAAGAAAAATGCTATGAATTAAAAAAAAAAAAATTAAAATTAAAATTAAAAATCCATCTAGGTGAGAAAAGACTATTAGCACTGAGATGGTTGGTTTTGAGAAAACATTTCCCTTAAGTATATAATACTGTAATAACGTGAAATAGCCCAACCACACATTTAAAGATCAGAAAATGACTTCTATCTATTTTACTCTCACTCCACACTCAATAATGTGCAATTTTACCCTGCTCAATAATGAAGAGGTTAAAAATATACCTTAACTCATTTCGGTGTCCTAATGTTAACCCCTTTCCCTAACCCATAACTAGGGACGCATAGACGCCCCTTTCATCTTGCCATTACAATGCTGGAGATCCCAATTCCCACACATCATTTAAATGAAGTCAAAACTCTGAGTCTCAAGGTCCCACCCTGGCTGATCTTATTATTTGCTACTATCCAGGTTCATCTACTGATTCAAGAGTTCTTACCCCAAGATCTGTGGACAAATGGACTTTCCAAAATCCAACAACCCTCTCCGGTGGTATGCAAAATGTTGTGGGCATGTGTATTTAGTGGCGGAGGGGGATGGAGAAAGGTCCAGCAGGCAATTTTCAGAAAGGTTAAGAACCACTGCCCTACGCCCTACTCTATACTGATCATCACCCTCCTACTCCTCCTGTCAAGTTTGCCTCTGCTCCCCGACTTTTTTATTCAGCCTATAGCCAATTAAGAGGGCTTCTCTCCTCCCATCTGACAAATGCGATCCATCCTGTAGGGTTCACGTCCTCAGGAAAGGGCAGGGGTCCACAGAGCTAGCTCCCCAGCCAACTCTCCTTGCCCTTGCAGTTCATAACACACAGTTACAATTCAGTGGGGTTTCTTGCGGTAAATCATTCACGTTTCTACACTGCCACCAATACCTAAATCCCACCGCCAATGCTCGGCCGAGTGCCAAGCACACACAAGTGTTGTAAAGATAAGGAACGCACAAAAGGGCAAAATAGAACTTACTGCCCGTCCTGGACAAACACAAAGCGTCTTACCAATGAAATGCTGTGATGACGCTGTCACCCATTCCGGCTTCACGAATCATTCTTCAAATCTGGTTCCAAAAGTGTGGATCGAGACTAAGTCCCCTGAAGTTTAAAAAGAAAAAAAAAAAAAAAAAAAAACCGCCAAAATGGCAGCTCAGAGACAGTTGCAGGGAACCCCTGACCCTTCCAAATTCCCTCTCGTTCCACAGAAAGTGGGTTCACCAGGAACACAAACGCCCCTGTAAGAAGACCCCCGCTGCCTCAGACGTCCTTCGATTCACCCCGGGAGGGACATTTCCGCTGACCCGGCCACCCACTCTGCGACCCTCGCTCCTGTGAAGTCGGCTTCTGCCTCAGGAGGGGAAGGGCAAGGGACACTAGGTCCCAACTCACCTCTCTCCACCTGAGCCCTTCAGGAGCCCAGCTAGCTTTGAAACCCCGCCTTTGAGAAGCGGCAACCAAGCCTTCAGCCGCCTTCTCGGTTTAAAATCATTTCCCGACTCGCTCTGCGGTCCGACGCCGGAAGCCTCCCTGGTGTCGATTACCCGTTAGTGAAGCAACTACGGTCGTCATTTTAACTGAGGTCGAGCGACTAACCCTTATCCGTCAACTTGGCTAATCGCGCGAAGTTAAGTCTTCAGCGTTTTTCTATCTACGCGAAGCTTTCCTTCAAATTTCCGCCCATAGTAAACATGGCGGCGGCAACTCTGCTCTGATTGGTTGAACTTGGGTGCTCGCGGAGCCGAATGAGAAGCGCTAGGCTCCCAGCAGTGATCTGGGTGTGGGTTCGGGCTTGAGAAGGTTTTGTGTTTGGGGTTTGCTCGCCCTCCCTTTTTTTGAAGACCGGAGGCCGGCCGCCAGGTGTGGGCGATTTGAAACCTGAGGCTGAGTTCCTGTTTTCCGTTCTGCCTGCGGGAACCTTTGGGGAAGCGTGGAAGGAAAGGAAGGGCGTGCGCTTGGTGACCGGCCCCTTCCTTTGCTTGGTCGCGGAGTCCCACCCTGCCGTGCTGTGTGGAATGGTTTTCGGCTCTTCTGGCCGCAGTTTGGTTTGTTAGAAGTGGAAACTGATGCATTGAGGGTGGAAAAAAGGTCTTTCCCCTATCCGCTCTCCAAGGACGCTAAAGAACTTGCAGATTTGTCTAGTTTCTAGACACGTGTACTGGAATGTTCAGCGGAAAATGGCTTAAATGTTGGAGAAGAGAGCAGGAACTGCTAGCATTTTAAGGGATTTGTGTATATTTCCTAAACTGACTTTTGACCACCATCCAACACCGGCAACTTGGGATTCGTAAGCGTCTCTCGCCATCCTGCTGCGGTTCCAACATGTTCTCCTCTTGGTTAAGTCGGCTGTGCAGGGGTTTATCCACACCCACCGGAAGGGTCACCCACCTGATCCAGGGCTCTCTCTCCAGAAGGCTGATGCTCAGTTCACAGAGGAGAATTCCAGGTTGAAAGCAGTGAAGAGCTCTGTCCCCTAAACAGTATTTCCTGTTCTCTACGGCCGGAGTGCTCTTACTCCGTTTTCCTGTAGACTTAACTGGATATCCTTATGTGTAGAGACAGATCACTCACTCCTTCCTGTCTTATAATGTAGATTTTCCCCTGGAGTTAAAAACAAAACAAACAAAGCAGAAAAGTAACCACATGAATTCTGCTTTTAGCTGATGGTACTAATAAAAAGGATTCTTAAAAAGTTCTTTAATATTTGAGAATATCTTGAATAGTGTTTTCTAGTGTACAAGTGACTGGTGTCACTGTAGATTCATACTAAAGCCATTTACCGTACCATCAAACTAATGTAATTCCTAAGGTCCGATTTGGGGAAAATGTGCGCTATTAAGAATAGGGTTAATTTTAGGTCTTAACGCAAATGCTATCTGATCAAATTTAGATTTCCTAAGACAGGGCAAAATTTACATTAAGACTATTAATTCACTTGGCTTTTGACACAGTTGCAGGTAAATCGAATAGTGATTGAATCAAATTACAGACTTCCAACTTACTTTGTAAGTTTAATTCATTGACATGAAATACCTAAAATGAAATAATTTAGGAGTCTTTACTGTTAAGCAATTCACAAATGATCTATTTTTAATCTTTTCTGCTTTAAAGAATTGAGTAGCTTTGTTGCTCGGACCAACACGTGCGGAGAATTGCGTTCTTCTCACTTAGGCCAGGAAGTCACCTTGTGTGGATGGATTCAGTACCGAAGGTAAACTGGCTTAAGAATTCCTGGTGGTTGTTTTCCCCCCAGTCAGTTCCAAACTTTTATTAATTTTCAACCAGTCAGAACAGTACAAACTTTGTAGCCCCTGCAGGATTCTCACAATGCATTCAGTTTCAGGGTTGTTTTGAAAGACCCAAATAGAGTCACTGGCATGACATCTGTTGAAGGGTGTAATAACGAAGCGTGTTCCACTGGACTGAATGTCCCTTGGCTTACTAAAGTTGAAGAGTTCCTAGGACCAGTAATTGGGAATGGGCCAGCTGGTAAGCTTCATTACCATGAAAAAAGCTTATTTTATTCCAAATTTAGGTAGAGAAAAACCCTAAAAGGATAAACAGTGATTCCTTAAGATTAAAGCCCATTTTGTTGTTCATCTCTGTATTCCAGCATGTACCTGAATAGTACATTAATTCACAATGAAGAGTTCCAAAATACATAGATTGTGTGGACTTCCTAAAGAATGTGTTCCAAATGGATGGATATTTGACCCATACATTTGGTGACTTTATCTCCTGAGCTCAAAATCTGAGGAGGCTTTCCGTACCTCCACCTGGTACTAAGGGCAGTATGAGAAATGTAGGTTGAATGCTAAAATGTTGGAATTTGAGGGATCTTTTGATGGTTTGTAGAAGTATTAAATTAGTAGTTGGACCTCCTCTAGAAATTGTATCTTTTATTTTAAGAGAAGAGTTTAGAAGCACCTGGGTGGCTCAGTTGGTTAAGTGTCCAACTCTCAATTTTGGTGCAGGTCATGGTCTCATGGTTCATGGGATCAGGACCCATATTGGACTCTGCTGACAGCACGGAGCCTGCTTGGGTTCTCTCTCCCTCTCCCTCGGCCTCTCTCTCTCTCTCTCTCTTTCAAAATAAATAAATAGACATTAAGTTCTTTAAAAAAGAGAGAGAAAAGAGTTTATACTGCTATATTTCAAAAATGACCAAGTAGATATTTTCAATATCCTAAAATATATTCTTTGGATTTTAATATGTGGAAAGTTCCCAAATTTAGTAAAATTTTCTTATAAAGACTTAAGCCAGTGAAAATTAAAAATTCGCCTTTTGGGGCACCTGGGTGGCTCAGGTGGTTAAGCGTCTGACTTTTGATTTCAGCTTAGGTCATGATCTCACAGTTGGTGAGTTCAAGCCCCACATCAGGCTCTTCTCTGACAGTGCAGAGCATGCTTGGGATTCTCTCTCTGCCCCTCCCCTGCTTGTGCACTCTCTCTCTGTCTCTCTCTCAAAATAAATAGATAGATAGATAGATAGATAGATAAATATGCAAGCCATCTGGATAGCATTAGTAAGCTGTATGTATATCAGCTAAAAATTGAAATTGAAAATGGAAATTCTGGGGTGCCTGGCTAGCTCAAGTAGGCAGAGTGTGTGACTCTTGATCTCAGGGTTGTGAGTTCAAGTCCTGCCTTTGGCATGGAATTTACTTGAAAGAAAAAAAAGAAAAGAAAATGAAAAGTCGGGTTTTTTTTCCATTAATTAGCTACATAGATAATTGCATGAATGTAGCTAATGAAAGCACATAATTATGTATTATAAAAACATGGAAAATTGCATGGGGTTTTTTTTTTGTTTGTCTAATTTGTTTTGCCTGCTTACATTTTGGGTGCAGAGATTTTATCTTAACATGTTCATTTTCTTCATTGATCAGGCAGAACATCTTCCTGGTGCTAAGAGATTTCCATGGGCTTGTTCAAGTTGTCATCCCCCAGGATGAGGTAATAGTAGGTTTCCTACTGTTGTCTGAAAGCCTCTTTGATGCTGTGGTAGAATAAGCTGAGTATGTCGGAGGTTTTAAATTCAGAAGTTTATTGTTAATGAAACTGAAAACTATCATAAGCAACACTAAGACAAATGACCAACTGGGAAAAAATATGTGCAACTCATATCACAAAGGGCTAATTTCTCTAAAGGGCTACTTCAAATCAAAACAAACAAACAAAAAGACCAGTGAACCAGTAGAAATATGAACCCAGCATATGAAAATAAAATTTATGTAAAAGAAAACGTAAGTGGCTTAATAGGCATATGAAAATATGTTCAACCTCACTCATAGGTACAAAATTGTGAATTAAAACTACACAGAATTGTCATTAAAACTGGATGGATAGCACACTGTGTTTGGGAAAACAAGTACTCATACATTCTTGTGGGGGAATACAAATTGGCACTAAGTCTACAGAGGGCAGTTTGCCAATATCAAATTAGTAAGTGTTTCAAAACATTCATTTCATTTCCAGTTAGTTATCTTACCCCTAAACTTACACAAATGCAAATGACATAAATACAAGGTTCTTCATTACAGGAATTTTTTGTTTTTAATTTTTTTAATGTTTATTTTTGAGACAGAGAGAGACAGAGCATGAGCAGGGGAGGGGCAGAGAGAGAGGGAGACGCAGAATCAGAAGCAGGATCCAGGCTCCGAGCTGTCAGCACAGAGCCCGATGCGGGGCTCCAACCCACGAACCACGAGATCATGACCTGAGCCAAAGTCAGAGGCTTAACTGACTCAAGCCACCCAGGCACCCTGTTTACAGGAATTTTTTTTAATGTTTATTTATTTATTTTTGAGAGAGAGAGAGAGAGAGAGAGAGAGAGAGAGTATGCATGAGCAGGGGAAGGATAGAGAGAGAGGAAGAGAGAGAATCCGAAGCAGACTCCAAGCTGTTAGCGCAGAGCCCGATGTGGGGCTAGAACTCATGAACTGTGAGATCATGATCTGAGCCAAAATCAGGAGTTGAACATTTAACCGACTGAGCCAACCAGACACCCCAGGATTTTTTTAATAGAAAAAAATGGGGGAAAACCTTGATGCCCCCCTAAGAAGAGACTCCTATAAGAAGTGACGTACATCGCTATAGCCATAGAAAAAAGATGAAAGAAACTATGTGCTGATCTGGAAAAAAATCCAAAATATATTGTCAAGTGAAAAAAACAGGATACAGAAGAGCACGTAGAGTCCTATTACCTGTATAAAAAGGGGTGTGTATGTGTGTTTGTTATGAAGTGTTCCTTCATATGAAACAATAATGTAAGTTTCTGGTAACAATGGATACCTCTGGGGAGTGGGACTTTTACTGTATATTTATTCGTACCCTTTGAATTTTGAGCCGTGTGAAGGTACTACCTGCTCAAAAAATAATTACCATTAAAATTAGATGAACTAAAAATGCCCATGTCAGGGGCTCCTGGGTGATTCAGTCCATTGAGCATCTAACTCTTGATTTCAGCTGAGGTCATGATCTCACGGTTCATAAGTTCCAGCCCCACATCGGCTCTGCACTGCCAGTGCAGAGCCTGCCTGGGATTCTTTTTCTGTGTCCTCTCTCTCTGCCCCTCCCTTGCTCACATGCACTCGCTCACTCTCTCTCATTCTCAAAATAAATAAACATTAAAAAAAAAATAGCTCATGTGATACTTGTTGGGCAATATTGGTTTCTCTTGTAATGTTTACAAATGCTTGTATACCTAAGAAACATACGATTTATTCAGCTCTTAGTCTTTGAAGTAAGTGAAGAGCAGTGAATTGTCTCTCAGGGATGAGGATCCAGAGCATAGCTAACCCAGGAGAATTCCTTTCATTTGGACTCCCATTATTGCTATTGGATTTAACTGCCCCCAAGACTAACTCTGGAGACAGTTGCCTTAAAAGTATGTAGGAATTGTTTACATCCATCATTCTCCTCATTTTCCTTTAAGGAAAAAATTTTTAAACTCTTACCTAATAGTTTTACTGGCTGTGTTCTATGGAGTCAAAATGGGGATGTCATTTACCAAAGTCTTTAATAAAGTCATTAAGGGCAGCCCCAGGATTTATGGCAGTATTTAAGGACAGTAGTTAAGCCGTGAGTATTTCTATTTCCATAAACCATAGACTACTGTAGTTACTACGTATTCCTTTAAGTTCATGTGTTCATCAGAACTGTTTTCCTCTCTTATTCTATAGTCCGCTGCTTCTGTGAAGAAGATTTTATGTGAAGCCCCAGTGGAGTCTGTGGTGCAAGTATCCGGGACGGTAATTTCCCGACCTCCAGGACAAGAGAATCCAGTGAGCAGTTTAGAAACCGTGTATAAATTTGACCTGTATATATTTGCACTGTCTGCACATTCAGCAAGAGACTGAGCACCTGCTAGACATCAGGCACGAAAAGCTCTGCAAGTTCTACGAATGATCCTACACATTCCAAATCTTCACCACAAACACACACCTGTGCAGATAGTCATGTTAAGACATCTGTTAATGAGCACATCGACCACAGACATGCATAAGAATGTCAAAATCTGGCACACACATTTATGCTTTGGATTATGTGCTCTAAGCACCTACACATTTTACATATGTAAATGTAAATAAGTGCTTGTGTCTTACAGATGTTCACTGTGTACATGTCCTGATGAGTGATTTTTTAAACATAGGTCTCTTCTGTCTGTCTCTCTCTTTAAGAAAATGCCAACAGGTGAGATTGAAATCAAAGTTAAATCAGCTCAACTTCTGAATACCTGCAAGAAGCTGCCCTTCGAAATTAAGGACTTCGTGAAGGTGCCATCCTTTGTTATTAAAAAATAATAGAGTATCTAGAAAATGTTGATAACCAGTAGTGTTTTCAGAGTTTTTAAAAGAAAAAGTTTAAAACACAAAATCAAGTGTTTTATTGTAGCTGTATTGTGAAGTGTTCTTTTTCTTTATAATCGTTTTTTTTTTTTTAAGTTTATCTATGTATTTTGAGAGAGAGAGAGAGAGAGAGAGAGAGAGAGCGTGCAAACAGAGAAAGTATCCCCAGCTCCACTAACAGCACAGAGCCTGATGCGGGACTCAATCCCACAAACCGTGAGATCATGACCTGAGCGGAAATCTAGAGTCAGACGCTTAGCCGACTGAGCCACCCTAGGTGCCCCTGAAGTATTCTCTTCTATTCCTCTGTGAACTGTTCTGAAATAGCAACAGTGCATTAAGCTGTTGCAGTTCCTAAACACCCATGCTGCTTTTTCAGACAGCTTGAAACATGGTTCTACCTTTAAGACTTGAGCTGTTATTTTCAAGTTTTTTGTTGCTTCTGTTTTACATTTTGAAGGAAAATTTGTGTCAAGCTTGGAAATAGTCAGATGGCATGGGGGGGGATCCTGCATTTTTAAGTTTAAGCCTCTAACAGTGATAAAACATTTCCTTGGGGCGCCTGAGTGGCGCAGTCGGTTAAGCGTCCGACTTCAGCCAGGTCGCGATCTCGCGGTCCGTGAGTTCGAGCCCCGCGTCGGGCTCTGGGCTGATGGCTCGGAGCCTGGAGCCTGTTTCCGATTCTGTGTCTCCCTCTCTCTCTCTGCCCCTCCCCCGTTCATGCTCTGTCTCTCTCTGTCCCAAAAATAAATTAAAAAAAAAAAAAAACATTTCCTTGACTTCCCAAGCATATAAATCTGATTATTGCAATTTAGGATGTTCTTTGCCAAAGTTTGAGAGGCTGTTGGAGCTAAATAGCTCTGGGGAGTACACCCAGATAATCTGGAGCTTTGTCACAATTATTTACAGTTCTAGATGTATATACATCTAATTTGTAAACTGATCTATGAAAAGGTTTTTAAATTGATTGCATAGTCACTTAGTGTTACATTTAAGTTCTCAAAACTTAATCTTTTAAGTAGAAAAAGCAATATAATTACAGGGTTGATCTTTCTGTGGGGGAGGATAAAGGAAATCCAGTTTTTCCCCCACCTAAGCTTTCAGAACGAAGTGACAGTTCTTCTATTATCAAAGAAATAAGCTATTTGAGGAAAAAGGACTTAAAAAAAGTTGTCAGCACAGAGAGAGATGCAGAGATTTACAGGCTTGAAAATAAGATTTACAGGCTGAATGCAGTTCCTATGCATTCAGCCATGGAGATTCTGTCCCCTTGCATTTCTTCTACCTGTAGTCCAACTCAGGTGATAATGTCATAGCTGTTTGCACTCTGCTGTGTATTTAAAAAAAATTTTTTTTTAATGTTTATTTTTGAGACAGAGAGAGACACAGCATGGGCAGGGAAGGGGCAGAGAGAGAGGGAGACACAGAATGTGAAGCAGGCTCCAGGCTCTGAGCTGTCAGCACAGAGCCCGACGTGGGGCTCGAACTCACGAACTGTGAGATCATGACCTGAGCCGAAGTCGGAAGCTTAACCGCCTGAGCCACCCAGGTGCCCCTGCTGTGTATTGTTAAAAGATCTTTTAAGTCTTCAAATATTTTTTTCAAGACTCAACTGTGGGCTTAAATGAATGGATAAATGTTTAGTGAGAGTAGGCAAATTGCAATCAGTAAAAGGTAACAATAATAATAGTAAAAAAAAAAAAATGTAAAATCTATGCTAGTAACAAACTTAGCAGCTGTCAGAATTAAGAATGGTGTTCTAGAGGCACCTGAGTGGCTCAGTCGGTTGAGCGTCCGACTCTTGATTTCAGCTCAGGTCATGGTCCCAGTGTCCCAAGGACACAAGGTTGTGGGATTGAGTCCCAAGTTGGGCTCCACACTAAGTGCAGAGCCTGCTTAAGATTCTCTGTCCCTCTCCCTCTCCTCTCTCTCCCTCTAGCCCTCTACCCCTGCTCATTATCTCTCTCTCTAAAATAAAGGAAATGAAATATAAATAAATAAAAAAGAACGGTGTTGTATTTATTCACGAATGGTAGAAACTAAAGATAAAACTGAAGTTTTTGAAAAGTCAAGCTCTGCATTAAATATCTTTTTAGTATTCAAAAAATGTTTGAACATAAAACTCTTTAAATTTGTTTAGAAAACAGAGGCTCTTCGTTTGCAGTATCGCTACTTAGACTTGCGCAGTTTCCAAATGCAGTACAACCTGCGACTGAGGTCCCGGATGGTCATGAAAATGCGGGAATATCTCTGTAATCTACATGGTAAGGGACACCTCGATGAGCTTTTCAGCATGTCTACTGTTTTCGTCAGCAGTTTCGTCATTGGGTCTCATGTTGCCAGAGGTCTGGAATTCGTTTAATGTGTAAAGCAGTTTTTGAAGAAAGTTTTATTTCCAAGTGTTGTGTCTTAGAGCATAATTTAGCTCTCTATTAGGTCACAAATACAGCCCTTTAAAGGTGTTGTCTTGAAGGTGGGACAGCCCTTTGGCTGTTATCTCTAAGTTTTCTTAATTCTTTATCATGCTTATACTAATTTGTTAAGAGCCCAGAAATGTCCTGTGAATTAAACTAGACTCTTCATTCAGTCCTGGGTTTTTTTTCCTACTATGTTTATATTATTTTTACTATACTAGCAGAACATTTAGAAAACCAAAACAGTTCAGTAGACAAGAATCCATCAAATAGTTAGAATTATTTCATGACAAAAGTGTCACTTTATGAACCAAATAGGGTTTTATGAAAATTTTCAGCTTCCTTATTGGATGTGTGGAAATCAGTATTCAGTAGGCATGGTAACTTATTTCAGTCAAAATTCCTAATTAAAATGTAGCCTCAGATTTGTTGAATTGAATCGTAGACAACATATTTGACAAATTCCTATGTGTTAAATTCTGATGCTTCTCTCTTTTTAGGGTTTGTGGATATAGAAACACCAACATTGTTTAAGAGGACTCCAGGGGTATGTATATTCCTTAAATCAGCCTACTAACAATATCCTACTAGTTATGAAATTGGACCACTTTTTTATATTCACTTGGCTATATTTTTTCCATATATTTTACTGCCTCAAGATGGTCATATTAAGTAGGTTTGAGTGCTGTTTTTTAAATTTTTTTTTATGTTTATTTATTTTTAAGAGAGAGAGAGACAGAGCACAAACAGGGGAGGGGCAGAGAGAGGGAGACACGGAATCTGAAGCAGGCTCCAGGTTCTGAGCTGTCAGCACAAAGCGTGACTCAGGGCTTGAACTCATGAGCCATGAGATCATGACCTGAGCCAAAGTCGCACGCTTAACCGTCTTCCACCTAGGCGCCCCTAGGTTTTGTTAAGAATTGAGAAAGTTGGGGGCCCCTGGGTGGCTCAGTTGGTTAAGCGTTTGACTCTTAGGTTTCAGCTCAAGTCATGATTTCAAGGTCATGAGATTGAGCCCTGGCTCTATGCTGAGTGTGGAGCCTGCTTTGGATTTTCTGTCTCTCTGCCCCTCCCCTACTTGTGCTCTCTCTGTCTCTCTCTCCCTCCCTCTGTTCTCTCTCTCTCTCTCTCAAATAAATAAATAAGCATTTCTTTAAAATTAATGATAATGAATTGTTTCCTTAAAAATAAACCCCTTGTTCATTAAGAACTGATATTTTTTTTTTAACATTTATTTTTTGAGAGAGAGAGAGCATGAGCGGGGGAGGTGCAGAGAGAGAGAGAGAGAGAGAGAGAGAGAGAGAGAGAGAGAGTCACAGAATCTGAAGCAGGCTCCAGGCTCCGAGCTGTCAGCACAGAGCCCAACATGGGGCTTGAACTCACGAACCATAATATCATGACCTGAGCAGAAGTCAGACGCTTTACTGACTGAGCCACCCAGGCGACCCAAGAATTAAAATTTCTAAACATTGGTATTTACTCTATTTATACAGTCTATGGACTTATAAAACTGTAGTTTAATTTTAAAAAGCAGTCAGTGGGGTGCCTGGGTGGCTCAGTCAGTTGAGGGTCTAACTCTTGATTTTGGCCCAGATCATGATCCCAGGGTCGTGAGATTGAGCCCCATGTTGGGCCCCACACTGAGCGAGGAGCCTGCTTGACATTCTGTCTCTCTCTCTGTCTCTCTGTCCCTCGACCCCACTTGCACTCTCACTCTCTCTAAAATAAAATTTGAGGGGCACCTGGGTGGCTCAGTCGGTTAAGTGTCTGGCTTCAGCTCATGTCATGATCTCATGGATTGTGAGTTCGAGCCCCACGAAGGGCTCTGTGCTGACAGAGCCTGGAGCCTGCTTCAGATTCTGTGTCTCCCTCTCGTTTCCCCTCCCCAACTTGAGCTCTCTCTCTCTCTCTCTCTCTTTCTCTCTCTCAAAAATAAATAAACATTTAAAAACTTTAAAAATAAATAGGTAAAATAAAAGAATTTTTTTTAAAAAAGCAGTTAGCAATTATTAGAAAGGAATTGCACAAAATTCTTTAAGCTAGTAACAGAATTCGAAAATCATTTCAACAAGCATACATTTATTACCTACTATGTGCAAACATAGTTTAAAGCCTACTATGTGCAAGCCTTTTGGGGGACTAAAAGATAAGCAAGAAATGATCTGTCATTGATCTTTTTTTTTTTTTTTAATTTTTTTTCAACGTTTATTTATTTTTGGGACAGAGAGAGACAGAGCATGAACGGGGGAGGGGCAGAGAGAGAGGGAGACACAGAATCAGAAACAGGCTCCAGGCTCTGAGCCATCAGCCCAGAGCCCGACGCGGGGCTCGAACTCACGGGCTGCGAGATCGCGACCTGGCTGAAGTTGGACGCTTAACCGACTGCGCCACCCAGGCGCCCCTATCATTGATCTTTAGTTACTTTTTTTTTTAATTTTTTTTTCTTTTAATGTTTATTTTTTTCTGAGACAGAGACAGAGCATGAGTGGGGGAGGGGCAGAGAGAGGGAGACACAGAATCAGAAGCAAGCTCCAGGCTCTAAGCTGTCAGCACAGAGCCCGATGCGGGGCTCGAACTCACAAACCGTGAGATCATGACCTGAGCCGAATTCGGTTGCCTAACTGACGCCCGTCCTCCTAGGCTCCCCAATCTTTAATTTCAGTGATGAGCTGAGGTATTAACTTCCACCAGGCCTTAGGTTTGATTTTGTTAACAATATTTCTGCTCTCCTTCTCTCATTAAAAGGGTGCAAAAGAGTATGTAATACCATCCAGGGAACCTGGAAAGTTTTATTGTCTCCCTCAGAGTCCTCAACAGTTTAAGCAGCTTCTGATGGTTGGTGGTTTAGACAGGTGAGCTCTATTGCTAGTAGTTCGTTGTCAGAAAAAGAAGGGGAGGGAGGTGGAGAGGAGAAAAGGGAACACAAAATATCTGATCTCTTAAAAGAAGTTAGGAAATGTGTGAGCATTTGGAAAATACTTGTAAAATACCCTAAACATTATAGTTGTTATTGAGTAAAGATTTTTTGGGTGGCCACCATATGCAAAGCTCTATGCTAGTAGATGTGCAGGGAATTAGAAACCAAAAAGAGTAGGTTTCTCTCTCCAGAAGTTAATGAATGTAGTAAGACAGAGTAATAAATAAAACCAACTGTGATAGACCCAAAAATAAGTTTGTTAAGGGTTGCAAACTTGGTGTAAAGAGGTTTGAAATGATATTGTTTTGGGAAATAGGAAAAAAATCTTTGTGGGCGAGGCCTTCTGGGATAATGTGGGGTCCCAGCAGATGAAGATGAGAATGGGAACGGCCTGGCACAAGCCATGGAGCAACAAGTGTTTCACTTTGGCCAAAGCAAAGCAAAGAGCGTGTGTAAAGCACTATAGACTGCCTTGCATGCCAATCTAATATATGAATATCAGAAGGTGCCCTTGTATATTTTTAAGACAACGTATAGTTTCTTGTGGGTCTGCTGTATATCTGCTTAGGTTAGAGCATCATAAAGAATTTTTAAATTTCTTATGTTCCTCCAGGTACCATTATTAATTTATTTCATAGACTGCCCTGCCATGAACTTTTGGGGAAAAGTATGTGTATCTTCCTAGAATCATGCCTCAAATCGTGCTATTTTTCAATTGTAGATATTTTCAGGTTGCCCGATGTTATCGAGATGAAGGTTCGAGACCAGACCGACAGCCCGAGTTTACTCAGGTACTAAGTTATGTTCACTTTTGTCTCTCACTTACTCAGCCTTGCTATGGCCACGCATTTCAAGACCGGGCCGTAATTTCATACACAGGCTATACCTTGTTCTATTGCACTCCCCTCTCGCATGCTTCATGGACATCGCCTCGTTAACAGGTTGAGGGTTGTGGCAGCCCCGTGTGGGGCAAGTATCCGCACCGATTTTCCAATGGCATTTGTTCACTTTGAGTCTTTGTGTCACATTTTGGGTAATCCTTGCAGTATTTCAAACTTTTCATGAATATTATATTTGTTTTGGTGATCTGTGACCAGTGCGACTCACTGAAAGCTCAGATGATGCTTAGCATTTTTTTTTAGCAATAAAGTGTTTTTAATTAAGGTGTATACATTCTTTTAGACATAATGCTATTGTATACTTAATAGACTACAGTATAGTGAAACATACCTTTTTTTTTAAGTTTTATTTATTTATTTTGAGAGTGAGAAAGACGTTGGATAGAGGGGCAGAAAGAGAGGGAGAGAGAGAGAATCCCAAGCAGGTTCAGCACTGTCAGCACAGAGCCCGATGTGGGGCTTGAACCCATGAACCGTGAGATCATGACCTGAGCTGAAACCAAGAGTTGGTAGCTTAATCAACTGAGCCACCCAGGTGCCCTAAACATAACTTTTATAGACAGTAGGAAACCAAAAAATTAATTTGACCAACTTTATTGTGATATTCACTTTCTTGCGGTGGTCTGGAACCAAACCCACAATATCTCTAGTGTATGCCAGTGCTTTACTGCTCATTACATTTATTCATCAGATGTTTAATTAAACTAACCTGCAGTTGAGACACTAATGGTTTAATTTTTGATCTATTCCATATGTCCGCTTTATAAGGAGTATAGTCATCAACTAAGAAATGCCAGAGATTCCAACAGTGTTTTAATGGCCATGGTAGGATAAAGTTCTTAAAACAAATCTCGTACGTTAAGAATCAACAATTCTGTATGTTGGTATTTAATCTGTCTAATCTTTGGACTCATCAAATCTATCATGATTTGATTGTTGTATGATACCATGTTAATCAGTATGGTGAAGTGCAAAAATCATAAGCTTTGGAGTTGGCCAGACCTGGAATCAAATGCAGCTTCACTATTTACTAACTGCATGTACACAGGCAAGTTACATAGCCTCTCCCAGCCTTCAGCTATGAGAATAGCGACGAGAACTAAGCAAGCTGATATTTGTAAAGCATTCACACAATGCCTGACATAAAACAGATGTACAGTAATATTTGTCCCCCCAACTTTCATCCACGCATTAAGTATTTTTATGCAGAATCCTGTGGTAACTTGAAACCAGAGAAATATATAAATATGTACATATTAATATCATGGCTGTTTAAGTTAGTTTCCATATGTTATTTTGGTTTCAGATTGACATAGAGATGTCTTTTGTAGACCAGATTGGAATCCGGAGTCTAATTGAGGGCTTGCTCCAGTATTCCTGGCCCAGTGATAAAGATCCTGTGGTGGTTCCTTTTCCTTCTATGACTTTTGCTGAGGCATTGGCCAGCTATGGAACTGATAAACCTGACACTCGCTTTGGGATGAAGGTACCTCTCTTCACTTTTCCAAGACTCTGCCCCACATAGTCCTAGTCTTTTAAACCACTTTGAAATTTACAACAAATTACACACTCTGTTACATTTTTTGTTGTTAATCTTAGCCTTGTTACCAAGCTACAGCAAGAGAGAATAATAGCCCATTAAAACTGTAGTAATTTTTTTCTGTCTACTGTATTCTAAGACCCATTTCTAAGAGCAAGGTTCTTGCTATAAAGTTTTTATTACTGAGAATTTATTAATTATGTGGATGTTAGCGGTAACTTGAAAGGAAAAAAAAAGCCCTATTCTTTCCTCTTCAATTTTTCTTAAGCTAAAATGACACTTGGAAGACAGATGATTAAGAGTTATTCTTTTTTGGCGCGCCTGGGTTGCTCAGTCGGTTAAGCATCTGACTTTGGCTCAGGTCATGATCTCACAGTCCATGAGTTCAAGCCCGCGTCGGGCTCTGTGCTGACAGCTCAGAGCCTGAGCCTGCTTCAGATTCTGTGTCTCCCTCTCTCTGACCCTCCCCCATTCATGCTCTGTCTCTCTGTCTCAAAAATAAATAAACTTTAAAAAAAAAAATTTTTTTTTAAATAGTTATTCTTTTTCCCTAGCCTATAAAGAGCTCAAACATATGGAAATGTTTATTCAAAGTATCAAAATCTACACATTTTTAACTAAGGGTAAGGGTCGTATTTCTATAGAGCAGTTTCCATTAGCAAAGCCTCTCATTCATTTGCTCTTAGGAGCAGCCCTTCATGTCTGTCATGCTGGTGACATTTCTGTATCCCATTTCTCAGTGTACATTCCTTAGAAGTTGAAGTTCTACTTCGTCTATAAATAGATAGCATTAGGATGTCTTAGGATGAAAAATATATAATATACAAAGTCCTAACTACCAGCTTAACAGCTGTCAACTTCACCACTCTTTATTTCTTCTTTTGTAATGTGAAATAGTGATTCTTTTTTTAATTTTTTTCATGTTTATTTATTTATTTTGAGAGAGAGAGACAGAGAGAGAGACAGAGAGAGAGAGAGAGTATGTGGGCACACACGAGTGGGAGGAGGGCAGAGGGGGAGGAGGAAGAGAGAGAATCCCAAGCAGGCTCCACACTGTTAAGCGCAAAGCCCAGCTCAGGGCTCAAGCTCATGAACCATCATCAACCGTGATTTTGAGCTGAGATTAAGAGTTGGATGTTCACTCGACTGAGCCACCCAGGTGCCCCTGTTAAGTCAGACTTATTAGGTTAAATTCTGGCTCTGCCACCCACCAGCTGTGTCATCTTGGCTGATTTAGTGTCCTCTCTGTGCCTTGGTTTCCTCATATGTTACATGGGAATAATGAGAATACCTATCTTAGAATCTATTGTACTGATTAAATCAATTAATAATAATGAATAATACATTAGAATATTAACCCTTGTCATGGTGCCCAACGCATGGTAAACACTATGAATGCACTCTATAAATGTTAATAAGATCTACTGGGTTCTTTAGAATCTTGTTTGTAAACGTTTTTGAGATAAAAATCACTTCACTTTTTACTTACCCTTTTTTGTTGCCCATTTTATAGATTGTAGATATTAGTGATGTGTTCAGAAACACAAAGGTTGGATTTCTTCAAGATGCACTTAGTAAACCCCAAGGAACGGTCAAGGCCATATGTATCTCTGAAGGAGCAGTAAGTCATGTACAGTTCTGTTTCTCTAGAGCGTATATTTGGGAAGTAGATATGTTCAACAGTGGCACATTTAAACTTCAAGAAGAACAATTCTTTTCATAAGAATATATATTTTCATATGAAGTCTAATAGTGTCCCCAAAATTGTAAGTGGAGAATAAAACCTTGTGAGTATGAGTTTACACTCCAGATCTAGAGGTTTTTTCCTTCCTTTTAAAAAATGCCGTAAAGTACTCCTCTACTTCGTCTGGGCTCATTCCCACCAGTGATGAGCATGAAATCGTGTTCATACCCTGTCTCCAGCCTCAGTTTATCCAAAGGTTCCCAGCCCCTATCAGCTCCAGCACTTGCATGTTGGTTCTCAGTCTTTCCAGGGCTCTGGTCTTGTCTGCGTTCAGACAGGGGAGGAGAAAAGAAGTGATGCTGTGAAAAGCAAAAGACGAAAAACAAGGGCAGGAGAAGGAATGATTGGTCTAGGCGAACACTGACCCTGAAGCGATGAGACACGCCTGTTTTCTGGAGTTAGCGCACCTGTGCTGAACGTAATTTAATAAGAGGGGTTCCAGAAGTACTTTGAAGAAAATTACTAGTTTGAAAGACTACTCATTTATATACTGGAGCATATTAGTGTATTCAAAATGGGAATGAGAATTCAGTCTCATTACTTTTTATTCACCTCACGTTTAGTGGAAAGTAATTTGTGTCCATACTCTAGACATAATGAATGTGTCCAGGTAAGCTCAGTGTAACGTATATTGTGTATTATTATTGTTTGCCTCGATTTGTGTATGCCCGGTCTTCCCCATGCATATTATAAGAAGTGTGGGGTTGTGAACCATGTCTCCACCTTTTTGTGTCTCCCATACCTAGTCTAGTGCCCCAAGAATATTAGTTATGATGATGGTCAGAGCGTCTCACTTAGAAAGCTTGATGATTTAGATGATTTAGAAAAAGTAAGATATAAAAAGCATTTTAAGACCTGAAATAAGCAAATTCCGAGTCCTCTTTTTGATCTGAAAGTTATTTTTTCTTACACAATTCAGTTGTAAAGATTCGTTTTGAACATTTACCCTCCATATCACACACACAGGATCTTCTGTGGAATACATTCACAGCCATTTCCAGTGAGGCCTGCATAATTGCGGGGGGGGGGGCGGAATGTTAATAGGCCCTGTTACAAGCTTTAAAATTTTGTCCCTTGGAAGCAGAAACTAAACTTCTGTTGAATCCTACTATTGCGATGGAAGGACACAAAATATATTTGTATCCCATTTGATATCATAGACATGTTTATGAAGCCGTCATTTTGTAAGCTTACTTTGATTTTCTTTCATCAGAAATACTTAAAAAGGAAGGACATTGAGTCTCTTAGAAAATTGGCAGCTGACCATTTTAATCAGGTAAGGATTTAATTGCAACAGTTTTTTTCTCTTTTAGGGATACAATATTTTTAATAATTGTTAGAGCTCTTATACAGTCATTAGTTTTGAGGTCTTGTTACTTCAGAACATTTTTTGTCTTTTTATTATTGTCTTTTTATTACTAAAGTTAATCCCAATTCACCATTAATCAAAATGTGAAAGTTCAACCATAGTTTTTAAAATAAATGTGGAATTTAGGGCACCTGGGTGGCTCAGTCGGTTGGGCATCTGACTTCGGCTCAGGTCATGATCTCATGGCTCGTGGGTTCAAGCCCCACATCAGGCTCTGTGCTGACAGCTCAGAGCCTGGAGCCTGCTGCAGATTCTGTGTCTCCCTCTCTCTCTGTCACTCCCCCACTCATGCTCTGTCTCTCTCTGTCTCAAAAATAAATAAACATTAAAAAAAATTTAATAAATATGGAATTTTAATTGAGTTAGGAGTAGATTAGAGCCCCATGTGCCCAAGGTTTGAAAGAAAGCCTGCATTCATTGCTCTTCCCATACCCGTTTTAAAATCCGGAATACACCTTTGACAGACACATGTGTGTTCTTGGCTTGGTGAATGGTAGGACTGAACTATGGAGGACCGGGAGTGGGGGATGGGCCTTCTTACCTTGTCACTGGACCTGTTGATGGCCTCAGCCCTTTCAGAATCAGTAACTTTAAAAATAATCATGCTCTTGGGGCGCCTGGGTGGCGCAGTCGGTTAAGCGTCCGACTTCAGCCAGGTCACGATCTCGCGGTCCGTGAGTTCGAGCCCCGCGTCGGGCTCTGGGCTGATGGCTCAGAGCCTGGAGCCAGTTTCCGATTCTGTGTCTCCCTCTTTCTCTGCCCCTCCCCCGTTCATGCTCTGTCTCTCTCTGTCCCAAAAATAAATAAACGTTGAAAAAATAATCATGCTCTTTGGGTCATTGGTTTTCTGTGATATGCTTTACAGAAAACATTCTAAATACGAGAAGACTATGTTCATCATAGTATCATTTACAATAGGAATAAAATGAAATTATATGGGAATGATTAAATAAAGTAAACTCAAAGGAATTAAAATTGCTTTTTATTTTTAAGTTCATTTATTTTGAGAGGGAGAAATCACGAGTGGGGTAGGGCAGAGAGAGAGGGGAGAGAGTCCCAAGCAGGCTCCGAGCTATCCGCGCAGAGCCCAATGTGGGGTTCAAACTCAAGAACCGTGAGATCATGACCTGAGCCAAAACCAAGAATTGAATTCTTAACCAACTGAGTCACCCAAGTGCCCCTAGAGTTGTTTTTTAAAACTTTGTCTCCAAAGAGTTTGTAGTATGGAGGTAATGTTCATGTTGTAATGATTTGTATGAAAAGGAAAATACAGAATTATATAAACACTGCTCATAACCATGTAAAAACACAGTATTTGTGGGGCACCTGGATGGCTCAGTCAATTGAGCAGCTGACTCTCAATCTCAGCTCAGGTCTTGATCTCAGGGTCATGAGTTCAAGCCCCACATTTGTCTCTGCACTGTGCCGGAAGCCTACCTAACACACAAAACAAAAACTCACAGTATTTGAGTATTGAAAATGGACTCCCCACTCCTCCCACCGCCATATCATACCTCAGGCTTAAAGGGATTTGTCGATAAGAAAGAAAAAGATTAGGATAATGATTTCTAAAATAGGTCAAGGCAAAATGACAAAAGTCAGAATAATATAAAAAGCTTTTCATAAAGTTAAATGAGTTTAAAGAATGATCCATTACATCTCGTTGTTCTTTGACGTAGAAGTTTTTTTTCTTTTATGAAATGAGGTACTAGTAGATAATGTTTTAGGTTTGTTTTATGCCCTTGAAAAAATTCAAAATTGGCAATTCTAGATCTCCCAATTTTGTTTCTTCACTTTTATCTTTCCAGTGTTTGAAATCTGTATCTAGAAACCACAGGATCAGTAGCCTTTAGTTGATAGAACTCTTATTAAATTTTCTGCTTTTCCTCTTCTTCTCTTTTCCTCTTTTCTTTTTTACTTTTCTAACTTCCTGAATTTTTATAGAAGAAATGGGCACTGCTTCTGTTTTTTCAATGTATTTATTTACTTATTTATTTGTTTTTAAGTGTTTATTTATTTTTGAGAGAGAGAACATGCGTGTGATCAGGGGAGGGGCAGAGAGAGGATAGGGGACAGAGAATCTGGAGCAGGCTCCGTGATGACAGCAGCGAGCCCGATGTGGGGCTCGAACTCATGAACCATGAAATCATGACCTGAGCCAAAGTTGGATGCTCAACTGACTGAGCCACCCAGGCTCCCCTGTTTTTTTCATATTATTAATATATTCTAACTTGGCTTACATTTGTAACATGTGTATGAATTAGCAATATGCTACATGCACATAGGTAAAAACACAAATGGTAAAGAAGGATTAACAATGAGATGCAATAAGTGTTTGCTCTAGCTCATGCCACTTTAGACCCACTCCAACCAGAGTGCTTCCATTTTTAGATATGTATCTACATACTGCCTTTTTTTTTACTTCTCCATTTTGAACTTTATCTGTTAACTTCCTGCATGAGAGACGCAGCTCCCATACACAAGCCACACCTAACTACTCTGTACCTTCTGCACAGCTGTCTTTCTGACCTTTTCTTCATCCTGCTTCTGAGTTGAAGCCACTTTCCCTGGATCCCAGATCTTCCTCTTTCTTATTTGTGCTGAGGTAGATTCTCAAGTAACTTCCAGGAAGGCAGGCAAGAGATAAACTTGCTGGTCCAAGAATGTCTTTATGTTCAAAACCTCACATTTGATTGCTGATTTGACTTTGGTATAAAATCCTGAATTCGCAGCCATATCCCTTTAGAGTAGTGCTGTCCAACAGAACTTTCTGTGATGGTGGAAATGTTTTGTATCTGCATCATCCAATATGGTAGCCACTAGCCAGCATAGGTATCCAGTGCTTGAAATGTGGCTGGTATACCTGAGGAGCTGAATTCTTAATTTCATTTCATTTCAATTAATCTCAATAGGTACCTGTGAGTGCTGGCTACTGTATTACCCAGCAAGCCTTAGCTTGTTGAAGGCATTGTTTTTTTCTCTTGTACCTGTTGTTACTGATGAGAAGCCTGATGCTTATATGAATTTATTCCTTTGTAGCAAACCTGATAGTTTTCCTTTGGAAGCATTCAGCCTCCTGATTGTTCATGTTCTGAAATTTCAGTTTGTGTACCTTTGGGTCATTTTGCATTCAGTGTGTTGTACTCTAGAAGCCAATGTGATGGCTCATGTCTGTCATCTGTGGAAAATTCTTCTAGTACTAATTGTTTTGACTTCATCATTCTCTGTAGTCTTTTTGGAATTTCTTTGATTTGTATTCGGACCTCCTTTTGTAAATTGTATGTCTCTTTTTTTTCTGTGTCCTTTCCCTTCATTCTCTTTGTCCTTTTCATTTGAGAGATCTCTTCAACTCTTCTGTTGAATTCTTTGTAACCAATCATTTTTATGTCCCAGTGGCTGTTTCTTGGTTTTTTCCATCATACTTTATTCTGCTTTTATTGGTAAAGTATATTTTTCACTGCCTTTGAGGATTCAGGCCTTACTCCTTTGGTCCCTAAATTATCTCTTTCCTTTCAGGTCCTTTTTTTTTTTTTTTTTTTTTAAGTTTATTTATTTATTTTGAGAGAGAGAGAGAGAGAGAGAGAGAGAAAGAAAGAAAGAATGGGAAAGAGTGTGCATGGGCAGAGAGAGAGAGAGAGAGAGAGAAAGAGAGTGTGCATGGGCAGAGAGAGAGGGAGAGAGAAAGAAAAAGAAAGAAAGAAGGAAAGAAAGAAAGAAAGAAAGAAAGAAAGAAAAGAAAGAAGGGGAAAGAGTGTGCATGGGCAGAGAGAGAGAGGGAGAAAGAAAGAAAGAAAGGGCAGAGAGAGAGAAAGAAAGAAAGAAAGAAAGAGAAAGAAAGAAAGAAAAAGAGAAAGAGAGTGTGCATGGGTAGAGAGGGAGAGAGAGAATCCCAAGCAGGCTTCACACCATCAGCACAGAGCCCGATGCAGGGCTTGAACTCACAAGTGTGATCTCGGAGGTCATGAGTTCAAGCCTCACATTGGGTATAGAGGATACTTAAAAAGATTTTTTTTAAAGCTGTTTGGGAGCACGGGGTCCTCGGAAGGGCTTTGTGAATGGGTAGGATCAGTTTAGTGGGAGCAGCAGAGTCGTTGCCCATTACCCTGGGAAACCAAAGCTTCCTAAGAGTCCTGAGCCTCTCTAGGCTTCTGCTAAAATCAGTTCCTTCTTGTGCTGAGGCCGCTCCATTTTTCTCCAGGCCAGAGCTTCCTGTGTCTTGCTGTTTTGATCCTTCCTATTCTGTTCCCTTGCAGCCTGCCACAAATCTGCAGTATTTCCCCACCTTATATCCCCTTTCATTTTTTCATTATGTTGAGATTCCTTTTGTAATTCATTTAGTATCATTTCAAAAGGGTTGAGGGAGGGAATGAAGACCATCTTCAGTTCTGTGGGGAACAAGAAATCTTTATATACTACAAGAAAAGTAAATCAACCCCACTTTAAAAAAAAAATGTAAGTCTTTTTCTTTATCACAGGAAGTCTTACCTGTATTCCCAAAAGCCAATAGAAACTGGAATTCTCCAGTTGCTAAGTCCATAATGGAGGAGCAAAGATCAGAACTAATCAGACTGATGGAGATCCAAGAGGACGGTGTGGTCCTGCTCACGGCCGGAGAGCACAGGAAAGCAGTAAGGAGCACTACCTCTAAATGTCTGTGCTGTTGATGCTGAACCATGCCTCTTTTCTCCTGCATGTATAATACATAGTTAAAAGTGTTCATTTCAATAAGTGGAGCTGCTCTGCATGAGTTTTTATATTAATAAATGTTTTTGGCACTTACCATACTGTATCAAAACTAGAGTGTGTTTCACCAGCTACCAGCCTCCATTGGCATTGTTCACACAGGTTAGATTAGGAAGGCCACTTAGGTAAAGGGCCATCAATCTTCACTGTGGAAAATATTTTCATTTTCGAGATGTTGCAGATTAGGAAGATTTGGGAATCCCAAACTTTTGAATCTGTGGAGGGACAGATGAGATGCTGGAAGGCTACTGGGCTGGCAGACATCTCTGGCCCTGCTTGGTCAGGGCAGGACCCTCTTCCTCAGGAGCAGCAGCCGGGGGTATTGAGTGCCACCACACTCTGGCTAAATCTCTGTGCTTAAGGAGATCTGTGTAAGACTGGATTTGGCCATAGAGACCATGTAAAAACATACACAAGTATGGAATAGAAGTCAAGCATGAATGTTGAAAATATACTGGAAAGGTCAAGTGTGATATAAATTCATTCTTGCACTAAAGTATGATTCCTTTATAGCATTGGTGTCTGATTAGTACTTTATCAAGTTCATTCTTCTAATTTGTATTTGCACCATACATACCCTTGTTTCCTTCCAAAGGAGAAGTTTCAGAGTTCAGTTTCAGTGCTAAATGTACCCCACTGTCAGGGTGCCTAGCTCGCTCCATCTGAAGAACATCTGACTCTTGATCTCAGGGTCATGAGTTCGAGCCCCACGTTGAGGGTAGAGATTACTCTGAATGAATGAGTAAATAAAAAATAAATAAGATCTAAAAAAAATTTTTTTTAATAAATAAATGTAACCCACTCTCCTTCCCCTCCCTTGCAATAGTGGAGTGAAGAAAGGTATTTAATTACAAATCTGTTTTGATGCCGCCATCATTTTTCAATGAATTAATTAATCAACATTATTTTTGTTTGGGGCTTTTTTGGTTTTTGTTTCTTATTTTAGACCAAGTGTGAGTTGGGGCAGAGGGAAAAGGGGGAGGGAGGGAGAGAGAGAGAGAGAGAAAGAGAGAGGAAGAAAGAGAAAGAGAAAGAGGAAGAATCTTAAGCAGGCTCCACACTCAGTGCAGAGCCCAATGCGGGACTCGATCCCACAACCCTATGTGACCAGAGTTCAAGAGTCGGACACTCGACTGACTGAACCCCCCAGGCGCCCCCTCAACATTATTTTGAATACTAGACATGAACATCACTGTTAAACTTGCTAGGGAATGTCCACTTTATTACAGATTGTGGGATTTTGTATTATACAGAAATCCTGCTGCAGACTCATTTGGCCATTCTACTCTCTCCTAGTATGGAGTGAAACTACTGGCATTCTTCTCTCAGGAAGGTATCATTCTAATTCCTACCGGGATTTCTTGAAAGAACTAGAAACCAGACTTAGGTGGAATAGCATTAGCATTCTGAATATGTCACAGTGCAAGTACCCTGTGTGGATATTTAAACGTAAGATGAAGAGGCTATAAAGTGTCGCCTGTGCATGTCTCCAGGCACGGTTTGTCCTGACAGGCCTTTTTCAGGGAAGTTCTGCTTATCAGAGTTAGCACTCAGGAAGCACTTCCCATTTTCTCAGCACTGTTCTCAGTACTTTGTGCATATTAACTCATTTAATCCTCATGCCAGCCCTACTGAGAGAAGGACTGATATGGCTACCATTCCAAGATAGGAGACCTGAGGCACAGAAGTTAAAAATCTGCTCACACACAACTAGGAAGTGGAGGACCCAGAGCTCTAACCCACAAAGTCCGGTTCCAAAAGTCACACTCTTAAACTAACCTCTAATCTGTACTGCCCCTCTAATAATAGCCAACATGTATTGGCCATCAGCTGTGTGCCAGGCGCTCATCAGAGCCTCACACGACCCTTCAGCAGCGGTAAGGAAGACAACACAATAGCTGCCAGTCGTATTGCACCTTCCATGCCTTGTCTCAGTCTTCACGACGGCTTTCGGAGTAGGTACATTTATCTCCATTTTACTATAGAAAAAGCTGTAGGGAAGTTAGTCAGTAGGCAAACTGAGACACACCCAAGTCAGTCAAGCTTGGGTACCTGTACTCTCAATCACTTTGTTATCAAATCCTACTCAGTCGGCTGAGTCTGACATTCTCAACCACATTGCGGTCAGATCATCCTCAGAGCTGTGTCTCCTGAGAGGCTCAGAGTGTGTCATCTATTTTTTTGTTTGTTTGTTTTTAATGTTTATTTATTTTTGAGGGCGGGGGAGGGACAGAGAGAGAAGGAGACACAGAATCCTTAGCAGGCTCCAGGCTCCGAGCTGTCAGCACAGGGCCTGATGTGGGGCTCCAACTCATAGACCATGAGATCATGACTTGAGCCGAAGTTGGACCCAGGTGCCCCAGAGTGTCATCTGTTAATTTCCTGATCCCTTCCCAGAGGATAGCCTGACTACAGAGTCCAGGTTGTGTCATCTGCTGTCTACTCTGTCACCGCAGTTAACTCAGTGGTTGTGTTTTCTGTTCCCAGTGCTCTGTTTTGGGAAAACTACGACTGGAATGTGCTGACCTTCTAGAAGCAAGAGGATTGGTGCTCCGTGACCCAGCTCTGTTCTCTTTCCTTTGGGTTGTGGATTTCCCACTCTTCCTCCCCAAGGAGGAAAATCCTGGCGAGCTGGAGTCAGCCCACCACCCATTTACTGCTCCCCACCCCAGCGACATCCACCTCTTACACACTGAACCCAAACAGGTACCGTATCGGTACTTCCAGTTTAAAAGGAAATGTGGAAACAAGGGCAAAGAAGTTCAGATTTCACAGTCTGACCCAGTTCTGGAAACCTCGGAAAAAATTGTCGGGTTCGAGCCCACAGTTAATACATTGTCTCTAAATTGCTGTAGCATCTTCAACGTGTAGAACAGAAAATTAGAAATTTTCTCTAACAGGGGCGCCTGGGTGGCGCAGTCGGTTAAGCGTCCGACTTCAGCCAGGTCACGATCTCGCGGTCCGTGAGTTCGAGCCCCGCGTCGGGCTCTGGGCTGATGGCTCAGAGCCTGGAGCCTGTTTCCGATTCTGTGACTCCCTCTCTCGCTGCCCCTCCCCCGTTCATGCTCTGTCTCTCTCTGTCCCAAAAATAAATAAACGTTGAAAAAAAAAAAATTTAAAAAAAAAAAAAAAAAAAAGAAATTTTCTCTAACATAAAGACTCTGTGAATCTTCTAGGTCCGTAGCCAACACTATGACTTGGTTTTAAATGGCAATGAGATAGGAGGTGGTTCTATCCGAATACATGATGCAGAGCTCCAGCGTTACATTCTGGCAACACTGCTAAAGGTGACATCATCTCTTAACCTGCTTTTTTTTTTTGTTTTAACTAGAGTATTTGCTGTTTTAGCTGGTGTTGGTGGTATAGTGGTGAGTATAGCTGCCTTCAAGGATGTTTGTTGTTTTTTTTAATTTTATGAATGAAGGATTCAGTAGTTACAGAATAGTGTTGGCTTGTCTCTCTACTTTTACTGAAGACTTCGAAAAGTAAATGATAATAAAAGCTGTTTATTAGTGCTTACTATATGTGCGAGGCAGTAGGTACTTTATCTGCATTGATACGTTTAATCCTCACAATTACTTTTTGAGATATACCCTTATTCTGCCCATTTTAAAGATGAGTGACTGGGGGCGCCTGGGTGGCGCAGTCGGTTGAGCGTCCGACTTCAGCCAGGTCGCGATCTCACGGTCCGTGAGTTCGAGCCCCGCGTCAGGCTCTGGGCTGATGGCTCAGAGCCTGGAGCCTGTTTCCAATTCTGTGTCTCCCTCTCTCTCTGCCCCTCCCCCGTTCATGCTCAGTCTCTCTCTGTCCCAAAAATAAATAAACGTTGAAAAAAAAAATTTAAAAAAAAAAAAAAAAGATGAGTGACTGGGTGGCTCTATTGGTTAAGTGTCTGACTCTTGATCTTGGCTCAGGTCATGATCTCACGGTTTCATGAGTTCAAGCCCCATAGCACAGAGCCCACTTGGGATTCTGGGATTCTCTCCCTCCTTCTCTCTCTACCCCTCCTCCACATGCACACATATGCGCATGTGCTCCCTCTCTCTCACAATAAAAAAAATAAACATTAAAAAAATGTTTTTAGGGAGTATCTGGGTGGCTCAGTTAGTCAAGCAACAGACTCTTGATTTCAGCTCAGGTCATGATCTCACAGTTTGTGAGTTCAAGCCTTATATCAGGCTCCACAGCATCAGTGCAAAGCCTGCTTTGGATTCTCTCACCCTCCCTTTCTCTGTCCCTCCTCTGCTCACTTGCTCTCTCTCTCTCTCTCTCTATCTCTCTCTCACTCCCCCCAAAATAAATAAATAAACTTTGAAAAAAAAATGTTTTTAGGATAGCCTGGGTGGCTCACTCAGTTGAGTATCTGACTTTGGCTCAGGTCATGATCTCACAGTTCATGGGTTCAAGCCCTGTGTTGGGCTCTGTGCTGACAGCTCAGAGCCTGGAGCCTGCTTCGGATTCTGTGTCTCCCTCTCTCTCTGGGAGAGCTCCCCATTAGCTTTAAGGTCATGGTGAGGTCCCTTAACTTTTCTCCTCCCAACTCAAGGCATCCAGCCATCAGTTTCCCAGCTGATTTTCTTCCTTTCATTGTTAAGCTTCTTAAATGAGTCCATGGAGAATTCACTGCTTCTGCTTCTTCCCTCCCACCAGTGGTTCTCAGCCCTGCTGCACATGAGAACAGAATCAACGGCAAAGTGTCAAGAATAAAAAACCAGCCCACTAGTCCACACCAGACCAATTAAATAAAAAGCTCTAAGTGTGAGGCTTTGGCATCTGTTCCTTAAAAGGTCCCCACCTGTTTCTGATGTGTAGCCTGGTGAGAGAACCATTGTCAGATACACTTTCAACATATCTATACACATTGACCCACATGAGTTAACTTGCAGAGCCACCAAACCCAGTGGCCTGTTCTTGGCCACCAAGCTGTCCTACCTCCCAGGTGTGTTTGACACCATTCCCCTCTTACTAATGTTCTCCTCCCTTGGCCCTGTGATAGGACAGTTTCTTGCTCTCACCCTACCTTTCTGGGCTCAAATCTCCATGTCCTGAATTGGTGTTTTTCTGTTTACGTTATCAGTATAATCTGTGACTACGGGCCTGGCACAGAGTGCCAGGCATGTCTCTACATGTTTTAATATCTGTGACTTGTCATAGTCTCTTGCTAAACTGTCAACCTCTTAAGGTATTTTTTTAACTTAGCTTTATTTTCCCTGTAGCACCTAAGCTTACTGTGCGGCATTCAATGGACCCTCAGTGTGTATTCACATTGAATTATGTTTTGAATTTCAGGAAGATGTGAAATTGCTCTCCCACCTACTCCAGGCTTTAGATTTTGGGGCGCCCCCTCATGGAGGAATTGCCTTAGGTAAACAATCTATCCTTTTACAAGCTAAATTTCATTCCATAACCCTATGTCTCAAATTTGGGCTTAGTTTACAGGCAGGGGCGGAGGAGGAGAGGGGGTAAAAAGGATAGGGTGCAAGCCCAAGAATATTATAAGAATTTAAATCTGTATTTTCATTTCATTCATATATACTTAAAGTGTATTTTACCAGTTAAAGATAAAACTTGACTGATAATTTGCATTAGAAAGATTTTTTTTAATCGAATAGAACTTCAGTCTTAAGTCAATAT
The DNA here is from genome assembly GCF_022837055.1 of Prionailurus viverrinus. Lineage (NCBI taxonomy): Eukaryota > Metazoa > Chordata > Mammalia > Carnivora > Felidae > Prionailurus > Prionailurus viverrinus. The sequence goes on from NC_062577.1 coordinate 13,452,259, forward strand.
TTCTCAAATGCCTGGGGTCTCACAGGCACATTTATAGGAATCTGGAAAGCACTGCTCATTCTATTCAGCTTGTGTGAAAGTAGGAATATGCCAGTGCTCTCTGCCATGGTTACTTTGTTTTATCAAGCAAGAAAGAGTGTGAGAAATTCTCAGAAGCTCACCTAGATTGTAGGCCCTCGACAGCAAGGACTTCCATCTGTGTTCTTGCAGTGCCCTGCACAGCATCTAATTTTTGTCAACCTTTAGAAAACCGTTGCTAAGGACTAATTGCTGTGACTTAATTTGAGCATGTCAATATTCATCCTGAGCACTATTCTAGAATGAGAAAAGAACCTCTCAAACAAAAGTTCCCTAAAAAGGCAGGGAACTATGCTTGGCCACAACTTGTTAAAGATTCTTATTTAGGGACACTTGGGTGGCTCAGTCGGTTGAATGTCCAACTTCAGCTCAGGTCATGATCTCACGGTTCATGAGTTCAAACCCCACATCAGGCTCTCTGCCTTCAGTCTGTCAGTGCAGAGCCCACATCAGATCCTCTGCTCCCCCCAACTTCCCTCCCCTGCTTGTGCTCTCTCCAAAATTAAATTAAATTAAATTAAAGTAAATAAATTTTTTTTAATTCCTATTTAAAAGTTCTCTATAACAGGGACACCTGGGTGGCTCAGTCAGTTAAGCCTCTGACTTCGGCTCAGGTCATAAGCTCATGGTTCATGAGTTCAAGCCCCGCATTGGGCTCTGTGCTGACAGCTCAGAGCCCGGAGCCTACTTTGGATTCTGAGTCTCCCTCTCCTTCTCTGCCCCTCCCCTTCTCATGCTCTATCTCTCAAAAATAAATAAACATTAAAAAAATTCTAAAAAATAGTTCTCTACAACCTTTGTAGAAAAACTTAGTCATTGGGGCGCCTGGGTGGCTCAGTCGGTTAAGCGGCCGACTTTGGCCCAGGTCATGATCTCGCGGTCCATGAGTTTGAGCCCCGCGTCGGGCTATATGCTGACAGCTCAGAGCCTGGAGCCTGTTTCCGATTCTGTGTCTCCCTCTCTCTGACCCTCCCCCGTTCATGCTTTGTCTCTCTCTGTCTCAAAAATAAATAAACGTTAAAAAAATTTTTTTTTTTTTAAAAGAAAAACTTAGTCACTTAACCTTAGGTTACATTCTCATCTGCTAACTTTGATATTTTACTTCCAGGTTTGGACAGACTGATATGCCTTGTCACTGGAGCACCAAGCATCAGAGATGTCATAGCCTTCCCCAAATCCTTCCGGGGGCATGACCTCATGAGCAATGCCCCAGATTCTCTCCCTCCTGAGGAACTGAAGCCCTATCATATCCAGGTCTCCTGGCCAGCAGACTCAGAAGCAGAAAAGAGCTCATTGAATCAGCCATATCATCCAGAAAGCTGAGCTTTTCAGCTTTGTCCTCTTTGCTTCCCCAAGGCTGAAATCAGATGTGGAGTTCTGCCACAGGTCTGATAAGTGGGTCTCTAGGTGGAAGGAACCCAGACAACATTCTTTACCACAGTAAAGAAACAGAAGGTTTCCAATTTTTACTTGATAACATGCATTATTAGGATTTTTTTGTTTGGGACTTCTTTTGTAGTTTCTGACTTGGTGAGGTGTAAAGATGGCCCTTTCTTGGAGAATTGAACAGCTTAGTGTTTCTTAATCATGTTTTTCATACCTGGATAGTTAGTTGTCCACCGAAGACAAAGATAATCAGACCATGTGAAACGTGGGGAAATGCTTGCCCCTTTAGTCCCTTGATGGAGGGGTCAGTTCAACCAGCCTTATCAAGAGAATCCTGTAAATTAAGCTAGATAGTGACATGTTGACTCTCAGCATAATATAGTGAGAAGCAGCATGATACAATGCAAAAAAAAAAAAAAAAAAATCACTGAAATGGAAATCACAGAATCTTAATGTTTCACCTTGAACAAGTTACAGAAACATCACTTAGCCTCCTTTCCTGCTTGTATGAAATGGGAACACTACTTGCCCTGGCTCCCTCACAAGGCTCTTCTTGCCAGAACCAGAGGAGATGATGTACATGGAGGTATTGTGAGTGAAAATGCTTTGAAAAACTATGAAGCATTACACAAATGTAAGAAAATGGGACTATTTATCTGTGAACAGATACAGATACATCTATGTATTTTATAGTCTAAGATTAAATAAAACTGATTATCTGTAGCATAAAAAAACAGTAATTTTATTAATCAGTATTCTATTTATGTTTCTATTTTTAAATATAATTGGGGTACCCAGCTGGCTCAGTCAGAAGAGCATGCAACTCTTGATCTCATGGTTATAGGTTTGAGCCTCATGTTGGATGTAGAGATTACTTAAAAAAAAAAAATCTTTAAAAATAGTAATTATTTTTAATCCCTGAATAACACTTCTCCTTAATCATAAGTAATTGAAAATATTGACCTTAGGCCAACTTCAAATATATAGAAAAGTAAACACAGAGGCTATTGTAATTTTCTTATACATTCTGTGACATAAATAAAAGCTTTTAATTATTTAATAAGTATGAAATGAGAACAAGGCCTTGATTAATGAAAATGTTCTTTTCTACTTTATCTTCACTTTTGCCTTGACATTCTTTTGATTTATAAGTACCAAGTATTGGGGCACCTGGGTGACTCAGTCGGTTAAGCATCTGACTTCAGCTCAGATCATGATCTCATGGTTTGTAAGCCCCACATCGAGCTCTGTGCTGACAGCTCAGAGCCTGGAGCCTGCTACAGATTCTGTGTCTCCCTCTCTCTCTGCCCCTCCCTCACTTGGATTCTGTCTCTCTCTCTCTCTCAGAAATAAGTACAACATTAAAAAAAAAAAAAAAAAGTTAAGTACCAAGTATCAGTCTTCTATCCCTGCCTATTTTTCTTAGTGCTCTAAAAAACAGTGCAATCCGATGGTTGTTTGGAAAATAAAATCATCTTCACTTCCAGGCCTAATCTGTGATGCCCAGTAGATCAAGAGTGTGAATGTTCTTCACAGCTGCAGAAAGTGATTCACTGTTAGGTGGAGCTTTTCTCTAAAGTTTGTCCTTGAACCCTATCTCCCCATCTGCGAGTGTGCTCTGGAGAGAGAAAATTCTTATTGGCAGGGCTGTCTTGGTGAGAAAGGGTGTCCAAGTCTGCCTACCCTTTCTCAGTGGAGAGAAGTTCCAGAAATTCCTTTTAAGAGGTGGGAAAGTGCAGTTCACATCCATTTATCCCCCATGAGATAAATGTAACAAACTCACTATTGACTGTGTAAAGCCTAATTCTGACCAAAATGTTGTCTTTCTATCCTGGAAATGAGAGTTACAGAAGACACCTGAAATCCAGAGAGTATTTTCTCGGCTGCAAATACCAAGGGCCCCCTGTCCTCAGAAGTCAAACAATCCTGTATTGTTATCTGAGACCTAGTCATTTTGGACATCACTCAGCTTTTCTTCAGTCTTGCCTTTCAAGAAGAAAACATAATGCTTATTCTGAAATCCAGGGAAATGTCACTCTTTTAGATCTTTATCATTGAGGTGGGGTAAAATTTTAAATTAAGTCTTTTCTCAAAAAACTAAGGAACTACTTAATGATAAGATTGAAAACAACACAAGTAGGATTTTAAAATGCACAATCTGATTGTAAACTGGATGCTGTATTTCAAATCCTACCTCCCCACCTTCGTAGGGAATTTAGATTTATCCCGTGGTGCCAATTTTAAAAACAAGATGCGCAAGTGCCAGCTACAACATCAATGGTTATTATTGGCTTCAAGAGAGCCTTGTCTTATGAACAATTTCTCCTCATCAGGGACAGGTTTGGCAGATGATGAGTCTGATGGTATTACTTTATGCTCTTGGGCTTTGGTTGAATAAAATAGTGTGTCGATACAGCTGCTCTGTCTTGTCCAGTATTCCCTTCCCCGAAGAACCAGAAGTCTGTAACGGCTGATCACATTTCTTGCTACTATTTTTTTAAGTATAAACCATTCCTCAAAATACTGCCTTAAGGATACTTTTTTCTTATTTTGAGGAAAGCAAGTTACTTTGTAACACAAGAAATAACCAGGTACACAGTAAAAATACCTGATGGCACAGCTGTATAACAACTGCATACATAATTGTTGTCATGTGATAGTGCATGTCTGAGTCACTCCTAAGACAGTGAACTTAGTTAGAAAGAGCCTGCATGAGGGGCACCTGGGTGGCTCAGTCGGTTAAGCCTCCAACTTCGGCTCAGGTCATTATCTCACGGTTCGTGAGTTCAAGCCCCACATCAGGCTCTGTGTTGACAGCTGGGAACCTAGAGCCTGCTTCGGATTCTGTGTCTCCCCCCCCCCCACCCCCTTTTCTTTTCCCCCTCCCCCGCCTGTGCTCTGTCTCTCTCTCTCTCTCAAAAATAAACAAACATCAAAAAAAAAAATTAAAAAAAAGAAAGAGCCTGTGTGAGTTGGACAAACCTGAGTTTAATTCCCACTTTACCATTCTCTAGTTATGCAGCCTTACCCAGCCATTTAACCTCTCTAGGCCCCTGCTTCTTAACCTAGAACAGCAGTCCTCAATTTTTTTGGTCTCAGGACCACTTACAATCTTCAAAAGTTATTAAGAACCTCAGAATGCTCTATAGAGCTCTTTCACTATGGTAGCAATTAAGATTTGTTAAATATTTTTTTGCCCATAATCAAAACTTTATTGAAAAACAGACACCAAAATAGGTCACTGTTGTATACCTTACAAAATTAAACATAATTCCAGTATTTTGGTAGATTAACTGGAATTACTGAACTAATAAGGCTTTCTGTGACTTAACACAAATTCAAGAGGTTGTGTGGATCATTAGTGTTGCTTTCTTCTAAATGAACACCCCTCTGTGAGTCTGGCCTTTCCTCCTGTGGGCTGGCACGACACTGCTGAATGGCCTCCACAGAGAGCCACAGTCTGAGCATGGCTGAGAACCGTGATAATCTTGGAGCAACCTGGACATTTTACATCCATAATATAGGAATTTGGTCTTTGAACTAGCCATTTCGTTTCACGTTTTTTCTTTTCCTCTTCCGAGGACGAGTGCAGTAAATCTGTAGCCACAGGCCTGTTGATCCTTTCACAAAACTCAGCAAATTACACACTTCACATACATGCAGTTTATCATCTATCTTACTATAACATTCTAAAGAATAATCTTTTAAATATACAAAAAAAAAAAAATCCCATTCAGATCCCAACAGGACACCTTTCTCTTTTGGGGGAGTAGATGGGTCTTGAAGAGCAGATTGTAAAATTTCTATGGAAAAACAAAGATCCAGGAGTAGCCAAACACTGCTGCCTGTACCTGAGGAAGGACAAGGTGAGGGCATCTTCTCACTAGATGTCAGGAAGGATGGTAAAGCTAGAGTGATGAACAGGTATTGGTAGAAACAGTGAAAGTTCAGAGACTTTTGTATATATGGAAACAATTACTAAGATAGCAAATACTTGGGGACACACACACATTTAAGTCACATGACCTGTCACAGTCATTTATTTTTAATTTTTTTTTTAACATTTTTATTTATTTTTGAGACAGAGACAGAGCATGAATGGGGGAGGGGCAGAGAGAGAAGGAGACACAGAATTGGAAGCAGGCTCCAGGCTCTGAGCCATCAGCCCAGAGCCCGACGCGGGGCTCGAACTCACGGACCGTGAGATCGTGACCTGAGCTGAAGTCGGACGCTCAACCAACTGAGCCACCCAGGGGCCCCCCTGTCACAGTCATTTAAAGATGGAATCGAGAATCCATGGTTTATAATTCCAGTTTGCCTGAGATTATAAGAAAGTCAAGGGCAGAAGCCTCATTGCAAGACCTGTCCTTAATTGTTTTGTATGTAGTAGGGCTGAGTTTGACCATACCAGAGTCTTGGATTTAATGCCTGGAAGAAAGGCAGCAAGTCCAAAGTAAAGCAAGATATGAAAAACTTCCATTACATTTAGAATACATTTCTTTAGGGACCTTTTTCCGTTATCAGAAACATTATTTTTGCCATCAGGTGCCTGTCTTTTCCACCATGCCAACTGATATCTACACTCTAAAAATGAATAGGGCCACATTGTGTTACCATAAAAATTACACGAGCCTGGAAATAGTAAAATAAATTTTTAACAACTTATTCCGTTTTAGTTACACAGAGGCACAGATCCTTTCCTCAAGTGTTGTGTATGAAGGTACCTAGTTGAGTCCTTGATGTATATCCCTGACTATAGTGAGTGCCACAAAAAGGTGGTTTTATTATATGTAACATTCCTTTTCCCAGACATTCCAAAGTCATCTTGTAAACATATACTACTAGTCCAGGGTGCCTGGCTGGCTCGGTCGGTTAAGCACCAACCTCACCTCAGGTCATGATCTGTTTGTGGGTTCAAGCCCCATGTCGGGCTCTGTGCTGACAGCTCAGAGCCTGGAGCCTGCTTCGGATTCTGTGTCTCCCTCTCTCTGCCCCTCCCCAGCTCGTGCTCTTTCTCCTGTCTCTCAAAAATAAATGTTAGGGGCGCCTGGGTGGCTCAGTTGGTTAAGCATCTGACTGGCTCGGCTCACCATCTCACGGTTCATGAGTTAGAGCCCCACATCTGGCTCTGTGCTGACAGCTTAGAGCCTAGAGCCTGCTTCAGATTCTGTGTCTCCCTCTCTTTCTGCTCCTCCCCCACTCGTGCTCTCTCAAAAATAAGTAAACATTAAAAAAGAAATAACTTTTTTAAAATAAACATTAAAAAAATTAAAAACAAAAACACATACTAGTCCTCAGTTTCATGGTCAGATCAAGAAAGTGAATCTGGTGGGGTGGCTGACTGGTACATGAGAAGAGCATGCGACTCTTAATCTCAGGGTCATGAGTTCAACCCCATGTTGGCTGTAGAGATTACTAAAAATAAACTTTTAAAAAAGCGAATCGGGAGAAAATTTGTCTCAAAGGTCAGCTCTGTCTTCAAAATATATCCAGCATCTGATCCTTTAAAAAGGATCCAGCAAAAGCTTCCTACCCTTGCGTCCTTACCCTTCAGCAGTCTCAGGAAGGGTCCCATCACTCCTCTGCTCAAAACCCTCCAGTTGTTTCCCATCTTAGAGAAAAGCCAGAGTCCTTACAGTGGCCTCCAAAGCCCGCCATGACTTGCCACCTGCTATCTACTGACCATCTCCTCCTGAGCTCCCTCTGTACCACCCACACTGGTGTCCTTGCTTTGCCTGGTGTTCCCCAGTCATGAGCCCACGTCCAGGACTTTGCCCCAGCTGTCACCTAGCAGTTCTTCTCCAGATAAGTTCACTGTTTAGTTCCTAATACCTTAAGCCTTTGCTTAAATACTTCCTTTTTTGGTGAGTATTTCCCAAACAACCATATTTGAATGAGCTCCTGCTGCCCACCAGCATGCTTTGCCCTCCTTTCCCTGCTTTATTTTTCCTCTGTAGTACTATATTATTAACCACATTCCCTGATATACTGTATTTTGTGTATTTTGTTTGCCCCAGTAGAATATAAGCTCCACGAGGGCAGGGATTTTTTGTCTGTATTGTTCTTTGTAATACCTATTCCCAGCACTACTTGGCATATAATAGATGTTCAAAAAACCTCTCTTGAGTAAATTAAATGATCGACTAATACAGGCAGGGGAGGGCATGCTGGCAGCTTATGGTAGCTTAACTCTTAGCAAGCATTGACCTTTTAATTTTTTTACATGTTAATTCATTTTAATTTTTTTAATTAAAAATTTAATGAAGTATAATTGACAGTGTTACACAACATAGTTATTCAACTTCTTTGTATGTTGTAGTGGGCTCCCCACAGGCGTGGCTACCATCTATCACCATACAGCGCTATTACAACACCATAGACTAGATTCCTTATGCTGTCCCTTCCATCCCTGACTTATTCATTCCGTAACTGGAAGTCTGCATCCCCCACTCCCTCTCCACTCTGACAACTAATAGTTTGTTCTCTGTATTTATGGGTCTGTTTCTGCTAGCATTAACCTTTCAGACAATGGCTTGGGATGATTAGGTCACTAGAACACAAGTCTAGTCTCAGCTTTATCACCTGTGCAGCACGGTACACTAACGCTTTCCATAGCTTTACACCAGGAATAAGAGAGAAGAAGGAAGCATAGTTTATCACTTCCAAGCTCAGGAGCATGAGGATCCCTTTAAAATACATAAAGGGGCGCCTGGGTGGTTCAGTCGGTTAGGCGGCTGACTTCGGCTCAGGTCATGATCTCACGGTCCGTGAGTTCGAGCCCCGCGTCGGGCTGTGCTGACAGCTCAGAGCCTGGAGCCTGTTTCAGATTCTGTGTCTCCCTCTCTCTGACCCTCCCCCGTTCATGCTCTGTCTCTGTCTCAAAAATAAACGTTAAAAAAAATTTTAAAAAAAATTACCGTACAGCTTTTTGAAAGATGAAAAAAGTGTATCTACCTAAAAGCTGCGACATTTGAAGTTTAAATAAGCACTAGTTTGGAATCCTGGAACCCAACTTTCTAGCTTGAGAGCATAACTGCATGGGGATCCATTCTTCATGTGCTTGGCAGGATATGCAGTTAGCAAAACATCATGTACTAAACTAGAACTGCTTTCGGGTAGGGTGAAGTCAACTAATGGGTTATTTCCATTACACTCAATAACTTACATGGGCTCTTAGTAATGGGTGTAACTTTCAGGGAGCCAAATCAAATATAAGCATAAATGTAGGTATGTTATTCAAACTCGAGTTACCAGTAACAGTACAGTACTCTACACAACCCATCCCTCACCTTCCTCAGTGTAGAAGCACTTGACGGGTTATAGGATTATGGGTTCCAAGCATTGGAGGGCACCTTGTAATTTGAGTAGTACTAACTCCCACTCAGTGCCAGAGGCTAAGGTCACATTTGGGTTTTTGCTGTTACAATTTTGTTTAGAGGGGCAGAGGGAGAATCTTAATCAGGATCCACTCAGTACAGAGCCACACAAAGCTGGATACCACGACCTGAGCAAAAATCAAGTCAGACAGAAGCTCAACTGAGACACCCAGGTAGGTGCCCATCTTTTTAAATCAGCCCAGCCCCACTTTTGGAGATCACGGTGTTTGTGTTCCATTAACCTCCACGTCTTTCCCCATCTTTCAAGCTAACTCTCCCCTGACCCTAAGTATATTATGTATTGGGACTTTTCAGACCAGAAGGCAACAAGACTTTTAATATTCCTGCCTGTAGTGGTTTTGGCCCTCCCTTCCAGTTGTCCAAGATAATTATCCTCAGTGTACTCGTTGTCAGTTAAGATATGCCACTATATGTTCTTAGCACTACCACTTACTGTACAGCCTCTGATAACGTGATCCTTGAAGGCCGCTTATCTGCAAAATGGAAACTCCTCACTTACTGCCATCGTAAGGATTAAGTAAAACATCTTTAACGTATAGTAACATTCAAAACTTGCTATTTTTCTCTTCCCTCACTCAGGCTTATTAAATGAGATTGGGCTTCTAATACACTAGAGATGTCTTTTTAGATTGCGTTAGTCATTTCAGAAGAATTCAACCAGCCAGGAACTCATCTACTTGTAGTCACCCAAGTCCTAGGCTATGATAGAAGAGGCCAATTTCACTGTGAGGATCTTTTGGCACCCACTAAATTTCTAAAAGACTGACCTAATCCATCTACTAACACTGACTGCCTGAATGACAAGCTTGGAAATACTGCAACAAACAAGATTTAAATCCCTTTCACGGAGTTTACATTCTCCTAGAGGAAACTAAGAATATGTAATGCCAAGAAAGGTCACCACTGGTGATAATGAAAAGGGGGAGAGCTGGAGCCAAGTGATGGTTCCTGCTTCAGAGGGTCTCTCAGAGCCTGTTGGGAGACACTGGGGTGGCCACTGGTACCAAAAGCAATAATGAACCATGGATTATCTAACCTTTCCTGTAGAAGGAATTTAAAAGATTGAAGTGATGTCAATGTGACTATAGGAAAGTGCTTAACAGAATTTCCTCATTCTGAGGAACCAAAATTCACCTCCAACAGACCCAAACATTTATTTGGAGTGACCATCTTGTCCAGCTTGATTTGCAACATCCTCCGTGTTTTAGAGAAGAGAATGTCCAAGTTGGGGAAGGGCCAAGGGAGGTAACCTTAGATATGGGGCACTGAGCTGCCCAGGCACCCCTGCAATATCTTAAAATCCTAAATCCTGTCTAAAGTCCTAAATTGCAAAACAATGTCCCCACACACTTCAAGTAGTAAATTAATGTGATTTCATCAGATTTTTAGTATCTGGGCTCTTATGTTGCCAGAGGCCAAGCAGTTTCACTAATTTACAGAATACAATAGGCAATCCGTGGTCAATGTGAGATTCTACTTGCAAAGTCAGCACTCCTATTTCTTAACAGCTGTGACCATAGTATTTGTCCCATTTTTAAGCTTTCTTTTAATATGTGGTGGGGGGCGATAACCAGGTTACTTCCCTTATACCATCTATCAACACTTGCAGAGACCCACCACCATCGTGCTTAATAGCAAGCATTTTGGCACAGGATTTCACATTCAGCCCCTTAGAAAATTTCTGCACAATACACAGTTCATCCTTCAGATCATGCCACCATTCTGCATTCTACACCTGAAAAGGGCTGTAGTTTATTTTTCTGCACCTTCAAGCCCAAGCAAGGTATCCTATAAAATACATCTCAATGTCAACTGTTTTAAGCTAATGTCACAGGGTCTTAATTACAAAGACATAATTTTCCTTCCTTCATCCCATTAAATTGAAATCAGCACTCTTGATTAGATGGTTTATAAAAATTTATTGATATTGAAAAGCTTGATCTTCTATCCCGTGGGCATCCATCCAGGTGCTGGAAGGACAAAGCAGCAACTTTTAGACACATTTTTATGTTTTAATTCTAATTGTATTCTGAATACACAGAATATCAGATCTTTTATAATCATCAAGTGATCAGTGAGAGAGTTCAAGTTGGAGTGAGATCATCATGTATTCTGGATTAAGACAACAGTACTGAGGTTTTTAAAGTCTCACCTTTCAACTAGCAAGCTGCTCTCATAACTGGATAGCTGCCCTCACAAATGCCCTAAAAGCAATGATGGCAGGTTAATTATGGTGAAAAAAACAAAAACCACCCCGCATGATGTTTGCTAGTAACCTCAGAAACAAAAATGGAACGGTTTTATGAGTGATATCATTCGGTTTCATTTGGCAGAATCATTACATCACTGGTTACATGCTAACTTATCACATATACCACAGACCAACTTACCTCTTAATGTTCAGGTTGACAGTCTGCCTGTTTGTAGATGTTGGGGGGGGGGGGAAAAAGCCATTTAAAATTTGTACTGGTTTTCCCCATTTTTAACTTTCTGAAAAGTAACATTTAGGGCAGCAAACCTATTCTACACACAATGGCGGATGTATCACATTGTCCAAGCCCATACAACGTGTAACACGAATGAACCTTAATGTAAGCTGTGGACTTGGGCGATAATGGTCTCATTGTATGTTCATAATTGTAGCCAAAGTCTCACTCTAGTGCTGAATGTTGAGGAAGGTGTGAAGACCAGATGTATGGGATCCTACGTTCAATTTTGTTGTCAATATTGAAACTGCTTTAAAACATGAAGCTTATTAAAAAAAAAAACTACAATTTCCTGGCAAAAACTTTACCTGTGCTCCTCAAAATGTGAAATCGTAAAATTGAAACATTTGGGGTGCCTGGTGGGCTCAGTTAATTAAATGTCCGACTCAGGTCATGAAGTCAGGGAGATGGAGCCCTGCACTGGACTCTGCACAGAGTGGATTCTGTCTCCCTCTCTGCTCCTCCCCCACCCCTCAAAATAAACTAAAAAAAACATTTGTATATAAGCCACTAGTTACCCCAACCCTGAACGTTTCCTGTGGTAGAATAAATGGCTCGTTTTCAAGGGTATGGATAGGGTTGCTGCAGCCAGATACGTCAGATAGGAGCGAAAGACAATGTTGCTCATCACTGTCAAGTCTGCTGAACTATGTTCTCATCACTGTATCGGCTTTAAACCACTTCATATAGACACCCAACTTGAAACGACTATACCTTGGCTTAAAGCTCCTCATTCCGGGCCTCGTGAGCCACTAACTCTTCACACCTGCAGAAAATTTAGTCAAATTTAGTTAACAGGTAGTAACAAGTGGATTTCTCAACTTTTCCAAATACTGTTTCAGCGTTTAAGAAATCTTCACTCTTTTTCAGAGAGATTCCCATCTGTTTTTAATTTCAAAAATCATCACTAACAGTATCTTGCTTGTTAACCAAAAAAGGTTTAGAGAATACATACCTTTATATAAAAAGTTCTTCAAAATCAGCACCTGACCAAAAAAAAAAAAAAAAAATTTAAATGCACTTCACAATGGCTGAATCTTCCTTGAAACACCAGAACACACTTAACACATTATAGCACATTTCGGCCACACACGAACTTGAGTTCAGCAACCAAAGAACTGTTTTGTCTTACCCCAAGCAAGCCATCCAGGATAGTAGCCAGTAACCTAGAAAAAAAACAACACACTTCGTTAAAATGTTAATTATCACCGAATTCTTCTCAGAGTTATTTGTCACAGGGTTCTTCAGTGTTAAATTTGTCTACATGCTCACTTCAGGTCAGACATTTGGTCAACATCATTTCAAAAACCCCATTCACAGCATGCTCAACATGCACCCACTAAGTAGCCACAGTAAACTAGTTAACTTGGTAGTTAAGCATTCTATTTCATCAGCACTCGGTTAAGTTTTGAGCTTACTAAAATGCTTAATACTTACCAAAATAAATCGTTGCTCCAAAAATGACTGAGACTCAAGTCCACCTAAGAAATAAAGACGGTTTCACAAGAGGCAAAAGATGAATTTTCTCCCCACAACGTCAAAAATGCCTGAAATCAGGTAGAGCTAATTAAGACCTTCATGTTCAGTCAGTATTTGCTTATCATCATCCAGGCTGCTTTTTACAAATCATGAGTGTCCTAACCAATGGTAACAGGACAAGGGTCTGGCATGTATTTACTGCATTCAGCAACGCATTCAAGCACTTGGTGGTAGGAGTGCTTCCTGTGCATAAGGCAACTCTAAACAGCCATTAGCTGTACTGTGATGTTTGCCCTGTTACCAACATTTAGCTCTATTACAATTCTGCTCACCTCCTCAATTTCCAGCCAACTCCCTTTAGCGCCTACAAAAAAGGAAGGAAGGAAACCAGGTTAATGACATTTTGCTTATGCTATTAACAGCAAACCAATTTTCCTATCAACTTCGATACATCAGATAGATAGCTATCTCTTCATGATCCAATCTGCTGAACTATGCAACCATCATAGTATCTGTTTCAGGTTGTAAGCATTTCATACAGAATACCAGAGTGTAGGCATTCAGATGTAAAAAAAGAATTGAAAAGGACTGGGTAAACACGGACTATCTAAAAGGTTCCTCACCTGTTTGCCCATGGGTAGCATGTGCAACTTGAACTTTAGGACCTAGGAAGAAACAGCTTCATGTAAAAGTAGTGTCAATCTCCAAGTTCTCTAAATCACCTTTTGTGTGCCTCAGTTAAGTGTAATGGTGGTAGTAACTCTCGTCATTCTCACAGTCAAGAGTAGCAAATATAATGTCATCATTGTAGCACATTTAGTGGACTTTCAACCTAACTTCCCTTGGTGAGGGAATTTCAGTAACTTACCTTTGCAGCGTTTTCACCCCTTTGGCACAGAACTAGAAAACAAAGAGCATCCGATTAAACATACTGCGCAGCCAAAGTAACTATCAAGGTTTTAGGTATGGTTAAGCCTCAGAATAGGATTTTTCAGAAATCCCTTCTGTCCACTACTCTTAAACCATCACAGGCTTAACAAAAGACCCCACCTCCAAGGAGATCTGATTCCTTTCCACTGTATTAACCCGTTTCTTACCTGCCCATCAGAAGCCATCAAAAGCCACTTTGCATTCGTGCCCAGCACCATTTCTAGGGAAAAGATTAGGATTCTTAAAAATAATCATTTTGTCCTGGGGCCCCCGGGTGGCTCAGTCCTTGAGCATCCAACTCTTGATTTCTGCTCAGGTCGTATCTCACCGTTTACGCTTAGAGCGCTGCGTTGGGCTCTGCGCCGACAGTGCTAAATCTGGTTGGCATTTTCTCTCCCTCTCTGCCCCCCCCGCCCCCCACGCTTGCTCGCTCTTCCCAAACAAACTTTAAAATTAACCATTTGTTCTACAGTCTAAGCATATTTCTTTTCCTATCACCTATACCACAGATCGTTTACACCACCCATAATTTCACGACTACAAAGAGCGCACTTAATAGTTTACAAAAGGAGCAGTGCAAAAAGTTAAAGCTGGAAACCACTGAAGTAAATAATGGTGCACTGCGGAAGGCAGCCATTCAGAGAAGCACGTGGACTACCCCAACTGCCGGCTTTCCTGAGCAAAAGGCCGAAGGAGGCCCTGGCCGAGATTAACAAAGGCCCACTCGGGTGACTCGGCACGCGCCGCCATCAGAGCCGTTGGCGTTCATCAACAGTCTCAGATGTCCCTACCAACGCAGGCTTCATCACAGGCAGGGAACGCGAGCCCACGGATTTTTCCGCAATTCTGCCCGAGCGGTAGGATTTAGGCCGCGCCCGCACCCAAAACTTCTATCATCTTCATCTTGGGAACCCTCCAAAGGCCCGCGACCGGCCTACAAATACCAGTTAGTTTAAGATGACTTTAACTACCAAGAGCTGAAGGCCTCGATCCAACAAGCCATTATGCAAAATGATCATATACATACCAACCACCAATTCCTAGCCTCGAAAGACCGAGATGGAGGCCAGGCGCCAGTATATAAGGACGCTTTTTCATGACGTCATCACGCACCCTCGCCGGCTTCAGCTCCTCCCCGTCTCCTCCCGTCATCTCTTCCTCCTCCTGCAGCCACACCTCCTTCCTCTAAGCCCGCCCCTTGGCCCCGCCCCACCCGCCATTGTGGGCGGTGACACGACAGCCCGCGTGACTCAAGGCTCCCGCCCTGCGACCGACTGAGAAGGAAGAGAGGGGAGGGGGCGCGAGGGACGGAAAGCGCTGGGGGAGGGGAAGGGGGGCGGTGTAAGGGTGAGTGATTTCCTTCCGGCACGTCGCCCGCTCCGGGGGAGGGGGTGGGGGGTTTCACTTCCGGGACGGTGTTCCGGCCCATTCCGGCCCATTTCCACCCCCGGAGGTAGGTGCTGCTCCTTGACTGGGCTCGGGCCCCGCACACCGGTCCCGCTGCCCTGCACCGGGACCGCCTTGTCCGGGCTCCGCCGCAGCCTGCTCCTGGGGCGCTCAGCCACTCCCCTTCACCCCACCCTCAAGGCACCGGAGACCTTCCACCCCCTTGGCCCCGGGCCGGGCTGAGCTGCCGGACCCGCCCCCTCGCTGGGCCCCTCCCTCAGGACCCCGGGATGGGCGGCCCCCTCCCCCACCGCAGCCCGGACACACCCAGATACACACACCCACCTCTGGGCTGCTCCCCGCCCGCCTACGCTCACCGCCTGGACGGGGTCCCGGGGCGCCGCCCCCTTCCCGGTGCTCTGCCCTCACCTGGTTGCTCGCTCCCCGGCCCCAAGCCTTGCTCCCCTCTCCTCCCCCCGCTCCTCGGTGACATTTCGCCCTTCTGTCAGTTTCCCACTACCCACGCTTCCTATCGCAGACTAAAGCCACTCAAATACTGGAGTGGCCAACCCCATGGCGTTCCCGATTCTCCCTCTTACAGCTCTCACCCTTCCAGTGCCGACGGTAGAGAGAGACCTTACTCCAGGGGCTTCCTCCTCACTGGGGAATTGCCGGAAAGAGCAAACAAAAAAGGCGCTGGTGTAGGCTCCAAAATAAACACATCTGAATTCATGATGGCATCGACAGAGGCTCTTATTGGATTAAAAGTTTCAAAACAAACAAAAACGCTTTGGAAAAAGGTCAGGTTGGCTAAAGTTGGTTCTTAAAAGCAGTGTATACACTTCCCTATTTACTGATTGTGTTGTAAGTGCGGGGCAATACTGTGAGCTTGTCAGGATCAGTTCTGAAATTTTAGATTTTAGCTAACTATGTAATGTCTTATAAAGTTACAGATAAATGGAAACATGTTGGGCTCAAGTCAGCGTCTTCCTGTTGAGATTTACACAAACTAGTGTCAACCATTGAAGGCTATTGGATGCAGTTATAGGCATAATGTTTTCAGCTGTTTAAAGAAAAACTTTTGATGTAAAAATATTGGCCATATTGATAAATGCTCTATTTTCTACCAGCTTTGGGGAATTACATTTCAGAATCAGCATCATCACCACCCTGAAATTCCCAGCTTTGAATTTAGATAGAAGCAGTGTACCTACCCTTTCTTAATTCTGAGGTTGAACATCTTCAGGTTCTCTGCATCTTCACTGAGTTCTGACACGGCTGTGGCATGTTTCCTAACCAAGACCTTGCTTCAGAGTCCTAAACCCAAGCCTTTTTGTGAGGGCTCTGACTCTCAAGCTTCGAAATAATGGCTTACATACATTCATGTGGGATATGAGTCACCTTCTAAATAATAAACATAACTTCTACAGCATGTAGTAAACTATTAGCAAGAGGGATCAATCCATTAGTGTGTAATTACATTTATTCAAAGAGCTGATTTCTTTCCTCCTTCAAAGAAAAGTTATCACAGGATTTTGTATTCAGTGTATGAATACTTCGTGATTAAAGAAGAAAAAAAAAGAACTGTCACAACTGATTTTCCCCCTTCTGTTAAACTTATGTTTTGATGCTGCATAGCTTATTAGTAAGGGGAGTATGATCTTAGGTAGACTTTGTAGAAGTCTAGCAGTCACATTTGGGTTGTTAAGGGTATCTTGTTTCCATATCCAAACATAAGGGAAGTTGTCTCTTTTTACTTGGAGATTTTGAAATTTTACCAAAAAATATTTTTCAGTAGATTTGAATTGGAGAGCATGGCAGGAGTGAAATTCAAATTATTAATGAACTTGGTTTCCTCTTTCAGCAGGGTTGAATGCCTGCCTACACCCTCAGGCACGACCATGGAGAAAGGTGGGAACATACAACTGGAGATCCCTGACTTCAGCAACTCTGTCCTGAGCCATCTAAACCAGCTGCGCATGCAGGGCCGTCTCTGTGATATTGTGGTCAACGTGCAGGGACAGGCTTTTCGGGCTCACAAAGTGGTCCTGGCTGCCAGTTCACCCTATTTCCGGGATCACATGTCCTTGAATGAGATGAGTACTGTCTCCATTTCAGTCATCAAGAACCCTACTGTTTTTGAGCAGCTCCTTTCTTTCTGTTATACTGGGCGGATATGCCTGCAACTGGCAGATATCATCAGCTACCTGACAGCTGCCAGTTTTCTGCAGATGCAGCATATTATAGACAAATGTACACAGATCCTGGAGGGGATTCACTTCAAAATTAATGTGGCAGAGGTTGAAGCAGAATTAAGTCAAACGAGGACAAAGCATCCAGAAAGGCCTCCGGAGTCTCACAGGGTGACACCGAATCTCAACCGTTCCCTTAGCCCACGACATAATACTGCAAAGGGAAACCGGCGAGGTCAGGTTAGTGCTGTGTTGGATATCAGGGAGCTCAGTCCTCCTGAGGAGTCCACCAGCCCTCAGATAATTGAACCGAGTTCTGATGTAGAGAGCCGGGAGCCCATTCTTCGAATCAACCGAGCAGGACAGTGGTACGTGGAGACGGGAGTAGCAGACCGGGGGGCCCGGAGTGATGATGAAGTTAGAGTTCTTGGGGCAGTACACATCAAAACGGAAAACCTGGAGGAGTGGCTTGGGACTGAGAATCAGCCTTCCGGAGAAGACGGGAGTAGCGCCGAGGAAGTCACAGCCATGGTGATTGACACCACCGGCCATGGTTCTGTGGGGCAGGAAAATTACACTCTGGGATCTTCAGGAGCCAAGGTGGCTCGGCCAACAAGCAGTGAAATTGACAGGTACGGTTTGTTTTCTTTGTTCGTCTAAACGGCTGTCGTGCAGACGTCACTAACGCAGGCCCTCTGTGTGGCACAGAGTGTGTCTTCCTTACTTGATGTTCTTAGCCAAAATAAGTTGATGTTGAGGAAACCGGAGGTGTGCCAAAAGACTTGCGTTCTTATTTCTTTAAAGCAGGAAGCTCCTAGTCCTGAAGTATTCACAGTGTTGTGAGAACTATGGTAAAGTTAGACACTTCCATGAATCAGAATAGCAGCCGCAGCCACGCTAGGATCAGTAATTGCCAGGGCCTCCTCGGATTTCCAGGCAGGGAGCTGATCATCAGCTGGGAGCCTGGCAGCAGTGCCCTTCCTTGGTATGTTATCACACAGGTAGGTGGCCTGGGGGACTTTGACTTTCCTGTGTAGCACTGTTCACTTTCCTTTGCCCCCATCTACCACAATTAGAGGAAGTAGGGTACCAGCAGTGATCGTTCTTTTTAAATTAGTGTAATCACAGTAATTCCAAAGAAGGGCTTTTTGGATAGTTTTTCTTTTCTTTTCTTTTCTTTTTTTCATTTGTCATGTGATAATACCTTTCCCTGTTTTCTTTCATCAATGACTGCTGCTACCACAAGCCTGAGAGTCTCTTTTTTTCCACCAGTGCTACTATGCCCTATGCTTCACTTTTCTTTTTCTAACATATTGTAGTTGTCAGAACATTTTTTGGGGAGTGGAAGTAACAATTTTAATCTAAGTAAATGGAAAGAAAGCCTCAGTTGAAAGAAAGAAATATTACCAACTTCGATTGGTAATATTTGTTTTTTTCCCCACTCTTAAAAATAAAATAAAATTGCATGAACGATGAAAACTAAAGAAGCTATTACTTTGGTTCACATCTGGCCTTAAAAGAGGCATATGTGTCACAGAAATTCAGAGGGCATATCCTATATCCCCTGTAGGTGGTCTCTTCTCCTTCTGTCCTTAACAGTTAAAGTATCCTTGAGGACAGTACTTACTATTCCCCTGTGTTAGCACCCTTTGTCCAGTGTTAGAACTGTATCAGAAGTAATAGCTTTGGATGCAGAGATTTTCAACTTCCATGATCTGTATCAGCAGTCTGAGATCTGTAACAAGTTACCATGGGGCGTGGGTGAGGGAGCAACCAAAAACCTAATAGTTACATAGAAGAAACAAAATCATAGACCCAGTTTTAATTTATGCTTTTATGGTCTCCCAGTCCTCAAGGACAGAAGCTTGTATTTAGCCTTAGTGTCACCGGGCCATGTGGTCTCTCTGCTATGCCATTTTGTGTTTCTTAAATTTACTAGGGCAGACCTCTTTTAACCTTAAGATCTGATATTTACTATATGAAAGTATTTCTTAGAAATCTGTTGTTCTGTTTGTTCCCCCTTCCTCAGCCATGGGATAAAAAGGGGTAGATGTCATCATTTTTTAAGTTCCTTGACGCTATTTTTCTACTAGTCCCCTTTTTGCTCCTCTTCCAACAGATTTAGCCCCTCCGGCAGTGTTGTTCCCTTGACGGAGAGACACAGAGCCAGAAGTGAGTCTCCTGGGAGAATGGATGAGCCTAAGCAGCCCAGCTCCCAGGTATGTAGTGGGGTTAGGATTGCTCAGTGGTTGAAGAAACTGCCACGGTGTGTGAACAGAATATAACGAATAAGAAAGGAAAGGTACAGGAAAGGTAACAGTGACCTCGTTAAATAAATACTGTATTCGATTACTTGTTTCTTTCTTACTTGTGGGCATGCAGGAAATACACTTTTGGTGTCAGCAGAGTTTGAGAAGTAGAAAAGATTGTGGGACTCTTCCCTGGTTACAGGAACCAGTCTGTATTCCTGAGAGTAATATAACCCCTGGAAACTACACACAGGTAATTTAAGACTTGGGATGGAGAGAGTCTGATTTTATACTCTGTGGGCATAACAGTACGTAATTACTGATTTATATAGTATTACGTATTTGTAAATAAATTGCTTATGCACTTTTGTGTGTGATTGCTTTTTTTGTATGGTTGTGTCTTTTCATTTTTTTTCCTCCTGAATCTTCTGTGAGACTAAAATGTTCTAGAAAGGATAGGAATAATGTTTTCCATCTTCTTTGCAACTCCTTAGCAAGTAGTTGAAGCAGTTGGTTGATATTTTTGTTTGTTCTCACAAGTGTCTATCACTGAAGATTGATTTTTAAAAAGATTGTGAACTCACAGAGTGGAACACAATAAATTGTAAATACCTTTGCCCTTTAAAAGGAAACACTGGTGGGGGCGCCTGGGTGGCTCAGTTGGTTAAGCATCCGACTTCGGCTCAGGTCACGGTCTCACGGTCTGTGAGTTCGAGCCCCGCATCGGGCTCTGTGCTGACAGCTCGGAGCTTGGAGCCTGCTTCAGATTCTCTGTCTCCCTCTCTCTCTGCCCCTCCCCTGCTCATGCTCTGTCTCTCTCTGTCTCAGAAATAAATAAACATTAATAAGTAAATAAAGGAAACACTGGTGGATTAAGATTGGGTAGCTAACGTTTTTAGCATCTGCGTTATATGATAATATCTTGTTTGATTTTTACTTAAGCCATTGGATGTGTATTGTGTACATAGTATAGTAACAGTAAGACTTGTTAGAAACTATATTTACTTGCATGTTACCATGTGAGGGTACCAGAAAAGGAATGTAAGTATTAGAATTTTTTAGTTTTTTATTTCTTTTTAATGTTTACTCATTTGGAGAGAGGTAGGGGGGAGGGGCGGAGAGAGAGAATTCCAAGCAGGCTACTCGTTCTTCGCACAGAGCCTGACTCAGGGCTCAGGCTTACAAACCGTGAGATGATGACCCGGGCCGAAATCTAGAGTCGGACGCTCAAGCCCCTGAGCTACCTAGGCGCTTCAAGAATTTTTTAGTTTCAGTAAGATGTTAGAGAAAATGTGAGGTGCCTGGATGGCTCAGTTAGTTGAGCTTCTGACTTCAGTTCAGGTCATGATCTTGCAACTTGTGTGTTCAAGCCCTGTGTCGGCTCTGTGCTGACGGCTCGGAGCCTGGAGTCTGCTTCAGATTCTGTGTCCCCCTCTCCCTCTGCTCTTCCCCCACTCGTACTCTGTCTCTCTGTCTCTCTTTCAAAAATAAATAGAAAACATTTGAAAAAGTTTTTTAAAAAAAATGTTAGGAGCTTGGAGGAAAAGTAACTTTACTCATATAATTAGGACCCCTTTTCTCTTCACCTCTCAGGTAAGATGCAGTCACTATTGTGCAAATACGTGCTGCGTGAGACAGACCATGCACTTTCCGGGTGGGTAAGGCAGACTAACAAGAACACAAAGCAGGGACAAGTCACAGAGTCGAGGCTTCTGGAGCAGTGGTGTGGGAACAGAAGCGCTAACAGGCAACTGCTAGAATCAGTGTCTCCTCAGGAAAGTGTTACTCAGAGAGATGAAATGCACTTTTTAAATAAGCGGCTAGAGGGGCACCTGGGTGGCTCCGTCGGGTAAACATCTGATTTTTTATTTCGGTTCAGGTCATGATCTCACAGTTATGGGTTCGAGCCCCACATCGGGCTCTGCAGTGACAGTGCGGAGCCTGCTTGAGATTCTCTCTCTCCCTCTGTCTCTGCCCCTCCCCTGCTCACATTCTCTCTAAGAACAAATAAATGAACATTAAAAAATTTTTCTTAATTAAGTAGAGATAACTTATTCTTATGTAGATGGGATAGGGATAAATATGGGAACTCTGCAAGGGTGTTTGCCTGAACAAAGCAGAAGGTACAGGCTATAAAGCCACGGCAGATAAGTAATATTGTCTGGAGATGATATTAAGAGATGAGTTAATATACACCTTAATATGTGTGGAAGTTCATTATGGTGAGTCTCCACCACAGTTATTTTTCCCTGCCACAGAGAACCGAAACAAGACAGGGGCTTACATTACAGTTACATTACAGTAAGAACAAATTCTGATAAACTTGGAAGAGCTTCCTGATGACAGGAATGATTAAACTGCTATGGTTACTTCTTTACTTAAAAACATCCTGTGGCTTTTTCCTTTGTCTGCCACATGAAGGTGAAAATACTTGGCTTAATTCTCCAAGTAATTATAATCTTTTTAACCTGGCTTCTTCCACCACTCATCAGCATTCATCAGACCTTCTCTGTATGTCAGAACCACATCAAACTTACTCCTGTCTCTGTACTTCAGTCTGGGATACTCTGTTCTTCCCAGGTATCTGGGCTCCCCCAAGACCCAGCTCCTGGTTCCATGTGCCCTAACTAGCCCAGGCCTCTTTGATCTCTCCTTAAACCACGGTAGCAATTACAGATGATATGGTATAATTTTTCCCAACTCTGTACTGACTCATAAAAATTATTCTTTTTCTAGTTGCGTGAATTTTATGTGTCCTTCTACTTTGAAATTTCCTTGAGGACAGAGTTCTCATTTTCTAATCTTCTAATCTTCATTGGCCTTTTTAGGTGGCCAATAAATAGAAGATGTTTTATCACTAATTTTGAGTAACTAAGGTTACTTAGTAGGTGATAAGTAAAGAGGCATCTCCTAAATAGGGGGTTATTTGGTTGCCTGTGAAATTTCCAGTTTCGCAGATCTTCAAATAAAAATGAACCAAATAGATGACTTTTTAAAGTCCTTTCAGGGGCGCCTGGGTGGCTCAGTCAGTTGAGTGGCCGACTTCGGCTCAGGTCATGATCTCACAGTCCGTGAGTTCAAGCCCCGCGTCGGGCTCTGTGCTGACAGCTCGGAGCCTGGAGCCTGTTTCGGATTCTGTGTCTCCCTCTCTCTGACCCTCCCCCGTTCATGCTCTGTCTCTCTCTGTCTCAAAAATAAATAAAAAAAGTTAAAAAAATTAAAAAAAAAATAAAGTCCTTTCAGTTCTTTGAGTCTGATTAGTAATTCACAGTTAAGATGGTGAACATATTTGAAGACCATGTCAAGTATCTAGATGGAATTTTAGACAATATGGAAATCGTTCATTTATATGAAATGTATTCGTTATATGGAATACTTCACTTAAAAAGAACCTTAAGGAGGGGCACCCAGGTGGCTCAGTTGGTTAAGTGTCTGACTCTTGATATCAGTGCAGGTGTTGATCTCAGGGTCGTGAGTTCAAACCCCACGTTTTAATTCAAAGGAATTAAAAATTAAATACATTTTAAAAGATAATGTAAAAAGATCTCACAGGTAACTAAACTACATTGACTTTGCATATGGACAATACTGGTATGACATTTGCATATGGACAATACTGGTATGACATTACTTAAAAGTTAGGCGGGTTTTTTCAGAGCCTATTCCCTCAAGATTATGAATAATATTGTGAGTTTGTAATGTTTAATAATAGTTAACATTTACTTGGCTATAGTAAGCGCTTCGTTGAATTAACTCATTCATTCTCATTGCAACCTACTTAGGTAGATGCTATTATATTCATTTTACAGATGAAGAAACTGACACATAGAGTAAATAACTTGCTCATGGTCATACAATAAGTAGGATGCAGATTTGAATCCACGTTTCAGTATCCTTAATTGCTATACAGGATAATAATATGCATTCAAAATATTTCAAGGTACCTTTATTGTGTTTGATTCTCATGAGAATTCGGCAGAGCTGGCACCTCTTAATTTTGTGGATGAGAAAACTAAGCCTTAGAGAAGTTACTCTGTGCTTTGTCCATGGTCACCCAGGAACTTTTGGTGGGATAATCCCTAGTCCTTTATGTGAGTTCAGTTTTGATTATCCAGGGAAATGGAGCAGAAGGAAACATTATAGAAGACAAATCAGAAATCACCTAAAACCTCAGTGTTACTATTCAACGCTTGGCTTCACGTACTGCTTCCCAAACCTGCTGAGAACTGCTTCTGTTGGAAATGCTGAAGGCACTGTCTGTTTACATATGTGAAAGGAGACAAAACACATTTTGAGAAATTAAAGAAAAGGACACAAAACCAGTTGCTAGTTAGAGGAGTCTTCTTCCAATTAATGCAGAGTCAACTTTTGCATTGGTACTTTAGCCTCTGCCAAACAACTGTAATTGCCTCCTATATGTTTGTTTTTTTTAATGTTTATTTCTTTTTTGAGAGAGAGCCCCTTTTTTGAGGGGAGGGGCAGAGAAAGAGGGAGAATCCCAAGCAGGCTCTGTGCTGTTAGCAGGGAGCCCGACATGGGGCTCAGTCCCATGAATCAGGAGATCATGACCTGAGCTGAAATCAAGAGTAGGACTCTTGGGGCTCCTGGGTGGCTCAGTCGGTTGAGTATCTGACTTCGGCTCAGGTCATGATCTCACTGTTCGTGAGTTTGAGCCCCATATCGGGCTCTGTGCTAACAGCTTGCAGCCTGGAGCCTGCTTCGGATTCTGTGTCTCCCTCTCTCTCTGCCCCTCCCCTGCTTGCACACTGTCTGTCTCTCTCAAAAATAAATAAACAAAAAAAAAAAAAGAGTAGGACTCTTAACCGACTGAGAAACCCGGTGCCCCCCATCTTGCTCTTTTAAAGTAATGGAATAGAGTGTCCTCAGATTGTTCTTTTAATTATTATATTAACATCTGTACTTTTTTGTAGTAATTAATTTCCTGTTTGGGTCTCTCCTAAAAATAAGCATGTTGCCTGGTATGAGAGGTAAAAATAGATTTGATTTCTTTCAATATGTATCCTTACACGTTATGTGTTCTTGCTTTCCTCACTGGACACAGGTAGAAGAGTCCGCAATGATGGGAGTAAGTGGCTATGTGGAGTATCTCCGAGAGCAAGAAGTATCTGAGCGGTGGTTCCGGTACAACCCCCGTCTCACCTGCATCTACTGCGCCAAATCTTTCAATCAGAAGGGGAGCCTGGACCGCCACATGCGCCTGCACATGGGAATCACGCCATTCGTCTGCCGCATGTGTGGCAAGAAGTACACCCGGAAGGATCAGCTGGAGTATCATATCCGCAAGCACACAGGCAACAAGCCCTTCCACTGTCACGTATGTGGCAAAAGCTTCCCCTTCCAGGCCATCTTGAATCAGCACTTTCGCAAAAACCACCCTGGCTGTATTCCCCTGGAGGGGCCTCACAGCATCTCCCCTGAAACAACTGTCACATCTCGAGGACAAGCTGAGGAAGAGTCACCTTCACAAGAGGAGACAGTTGCTCCTGGGGAAACTGCCCAGGGCTCTGTGTCCACCACTGGGCCAGATTGAAACGTGGAGGGGGAGGGGGCAGACCCTCTTCCCCTTTGGGCCGTAAGCAGCCAGCATGAGGGCCACGGGCTGGTACTTAGATTCACAAAACGCCACATCACTAGATCGGAAGATACTCCCAAGATGTTGCCAAACTAGAGGATCAGCAACATACGCAGAAGCACGAGAGGCTCTTCCCCTCCTCCTTCCCACCTCATACTTTGGGAAATAATCAAGTAAATCAATTTTCTAATTCAGGGATCAACAGCCTTGGTTTGTTAACTTTATAAGAAAAAAAAATTTTTTTAAAAACAGTGATAAATGGTCATTTATCTACCAGTCATGTTTGAACACTGTACTTTGGTCCATATCATCCTGGTGGCTGTAATTGCCCAGATCTAAAACACAGCAGGAGCCTTGGTCATCTGAACCAGCCAGCCACAAGAGAGAAGGAAGTAATCACGACGGTGACAAGAAGGAGGAATTTCTCTTCTTTCTTCCCTGCCAGAACATGCAGTTTCACATTTCAAGGAAAAAAAAAAAAAAGAATCCTGGTGGTTGTTACTGATTTGAAAAGTTAGACCTTCTCTTTGCCCTGATTAGGCATCTGACACTTTGCCTGATTGTTTCATGTAAGCAGCCATCTTGGAGCGGTGTTCTCGTGGGCAGCGTCACCTGAAGCTCTCTAGGCAACTGGAAGGGAAATGAGCAACAAAGTGTTTGCAGTAGGTTCTGCTACATTTGGGGGCTTGAGTTTCATGTTGGGGAAGAGGGGCGCGGGGAAGGAAGTGAGGTTTTGTGCAAATGTCCAATGGCGCAGAGTACTGCAACTTCCTGATTGGTGTTTGTAAACCATAGTGCTTAAATATCTTTGGGTGTTAGGAAATGGCTCTAGTCCAGATGAATTAATGTGTTAGGCTGACTACCAAAGTTTCATCCAGTCTCTCTGGCTCCTACCTTCACAGAACAGCAATATTCTACATCAGAAATGTCACTTTCTAGTGAAATGAGCCTGGACTGTATTTTTAAATCTACAGGTCTCCATATTTGATAACTTTTATATGAAGTTTTAAACACATTTTTTCTGCAATATTGTGGTTGAGGAAATCCAGCACTATGGTTCTTATTGCAACCACAATTCCATTTCCTTCTACGTATGTAATAGTTTATATTTTCAGGCCAATAGAAGAACCTCACTAAATCCATGTCTCGCGTCTGCAAACCTAGTAATTCATAAACCAACCATCAGCAAATTTGCTGGTGACTCCAAGAGCTTTGCTTTTTAATAATACACTACAGGGCATTTACCAGAAAACATCAGGCACAATCATGTTGCAATAAATTGATCAAGGGATCAATTTGATCAGGTTTGGTTACTTAATCATTCCTAAGATTTTTAAAACTTCAAGGGACCTTTTTGGTAATTCTGGGGATTTCTGAGATTCTTCATCCAGCACTGAGAGTCAGAAAAACTTTAGCAAACATGTAGAGTTTTAGATGCCCTGTCTTGCATTCAGAGAATGAAGGAGGATTATTAAGGGATGCAGGCAAGTAGATGCAAATAGGAAAGAGAAAAATATATAGCTTCTCATAATCATTAAATTGTTAAGAGTATTGAAATATGCAGTGGTTTAAGAAATTATCTTGGTGTAGAGGCACAGAATGATTGTAAAAGAGATTCGGGGAGGGGCTGGTCATGCCTGCACTGGTGAGCCATCTGTGAGAATGTTAGTGCGTGCTCCCTTTCTGAGAATGCTTTGTGGTATGTGGAAAGGTGGGTGGAACGGAATGGCGTTTCTCTGATGATAGGAAGTTAGAATGCAAAGAGTAACTCACAAACAATCTGATAATTGTATATACACATAAAGCTGCACCATATTGCCAGAGAGCGGTTATTTTCTCTTCTGGAAAAACGTAGCAATGTGTCTTTTAATAGGAATGCTATGATGCTACCATTTGATGAGAGCCTTCCCTTAAATGATACGTTGAAGCTTTGTCCTTAGGAGATGTAGACTAGAGCATTCTCCTCTTTAGTTGGGCAACAGAATAATAGGGCCACCTTAGGGACCAGCTATGCCCTGTGGGCATAAAAGTGGATTTGAAATTAGACTAAAATCTCTAGTGAAACATTTTAGCTGGTAATCACGCCTGTCCATGAACAGTTTGCCATTACTAAATAGGCAGGAAGGTGAGAAGTACAGAATATGCTGCTGTAGATGGAGCTTTTAAGCCTACCAAAAAAATGTTAAGTCCATCCTACTTTTGAGAAGTAGTATGTTGGAAAGTTCTTTATGCTTTGTTAGTTTCTTAGGTTTTCTGTGAGAAAATGGAGCTTTTTAAACTATGACCAAATTGTAAAGGTGAACTGCAGTAATGTTTGTAAAGAGAACGTTGGCAGCGTTTGTCAGTACTCCATCCAGGATTAGCAACAAGCATTTTAAACGAAGTAGAGACTATCTAGTAGATGTGGAAATGCTGGGAGTGTTTGTTGGGTTCCCTTCCGTTCTCATCCACTTGTAATAGATGTTGCTGAATTGATACTGTGAATAGAGTGCTACCTGGTCTTCTAGGACCACATCAGCACAGTCGTGTTGGCTGGTCCTCACCTCCTCATTGGCCTAGCCCGGAGCCATGGAATTCATGAACATTCAAGCCAGGCTAGCTTTTAAACGAAGTAAAGTTTCTGAAAGCAATTTCCGTGTTAGCTAGAAAAGGTATTAGCATTCTACATAACTGTCCAAGATTCTTATCCAGGTTCACTGTGACATTGTCCTAGTTCTTAGTTAACATCACTGTAGGGTCATAGTAGTAGTAGTGTTCTATCTGCATTAATGAATAGCTGTATTGGTGTGTGCACAGAGGATACCTCTCTTAAGGATGTACTAGATGGACTGTAGCTAATGCTGAAAACTCATTACCAAATCTTAACTTGCACGTGTCACCTTGTGAAGGGAACTGCATTAGCATTGAGAGCTAAATCATCAGTAAGTACTTTAATGCCATGAAAATAGCAAACACTGGGACTGTTTCCATTCATTGAGTGGCACTTGATAGCAAAGGAGCTACCCAATATTCTCAGCAGAAGAAGAGAGACGGCAGTGTCTTAATCTGCCTTTGTTCTAAGAGGTACCTTTTATTCTCTCTGAACTCGGATACCAGGTTAAATATAGCATTGGCATGAACAGGAACACTGTGCTTAGGCAGAAAGGCTCTTTCTAATGACTTGTTCTCTCTTTACTCAGAACCATATTTACCTCTGAACTGAGTTGAGTTTTATTTTATGTAATTTGCCAACTACCC
Source organism: Prionailurus viverrinus (assembly GCF_022837055.1). Taxonomy (NCBI): domain Eukaryota; kingdom Metazoa; phylum Chordata; class Mammalia; order Carnivora; family Felidae; genus Prionailurus; species Prionailurus viverrinus. Next base: position 13,480,672 of record NC_062577.1, read on the forward strand.
CCAAGCCATCATTGTACCAGACGGTTGAATCGAATCTTGAATAAGTAAAAATAAATTCATTCCTAAATGATAAGGTTGGAAGCGAAGGGAGATAGCAGTTAAGGAAACTTTTCTGGTTATTCTATTTTTTGGTATTTTTAGATGTTTCCAGTTCCCTCTACATCAGTAAAACAGGGTTTCCAAAGATGTTATGACAGTAGAAATAAACTATTATCTTCCCAGCTCCATAGCTGAAATCTGGCCTTGGTTGGAAGTGGTCTGGTGGACCTTAATAGCATAATAGTCTTTGGTCAAGAAATAACTTCTAAAAAAATTTAGTTGTTACTTGACACTAATTTTGTTTCTTTTAACTGGTAAAAATTCTATTTTGTTTGACTAGAAGATCTAATTTTAAAAAATTAAAACAACGGTTAATGGAAAGGAAATTAAACTGAACAGAGGCAACAGTCTTCTTAATCATAGTGGAAGGCATTTAATCAGAAAGGAGTTGGAATCCTGGAAGTTTTTCTTTTTTCAGATACAACAGACACGTTTGTTTGTTTGTTTGTTTGTTTGTTTGTTTGTTTGTTTTTTCTCTCTCAAATGCCATTCTCTTTATCTACTTACTGGTTTAAGGCATAATCGAGAAGTTCTTATTGAACTCATTTTTGAAAACGGGGCTCTTATGCCATTTGGGAAAGAGTGCAAAATATTGAAGTATTGTAGTTGTTGAGATTTAGAAAAGGGACACCAAGCTATTAAGTCAGGTAAATCCCTGAGTTTGAGAGGATGCCCCTTAGCATATTCCTAGCATTTGTGAGTTAGATCAGTAAACCGCAGCCTCCAGGGCCAAATCCTGAGGCCATCTGATTGTATAAAGTGATACAGAATACCTGTTCTTCACGTATTGTTTATGGCCACTTGCTACTGTAATGACAAAGTTGGGTGCTTGTGGCAGAGACCACATGGCCAGCAAAACCTGAAAATTTACTATTTGTCACTTAACAGAAAAGTTTGCTAACTCCAGAATTTTGTCACTCCTGCCATTTTGTCTTTGTAATAGTTTGGTTGAGGTTTTAAATTCTTGTTGCCATATATGCATCAGTTCCTTGAAAGAGCTTACCATCTTTTCCTAGACCTTTTTCTCAGAACCCTGTTTGTGTTCTTCTTAATGATTCCCATTGCTTTAAAAGCATTTAGAATAGCCTTATGATCTGTCCTTGCCTTAAAGGTGCAGGTAGATCAAAGTTTAGGATGGTAGTTACAGATGTAACAAAGTAATTTAAAAATATAATTCCCATGCATAATAATGTAGGGTTAAATGAGTACCATGTTTACATAAAATACTGTAAAAAAATTAATGTTTTTATAAGTAAGTTTTGCCATTCCTCTGAGTTAACTTGAACTGGTTTGCATAATGATGACAAGAATGAATTTATTTCCACTAATATTAAAAATTAACTTCTGTTATGAATAAGTGGTTTGATTCTTACCCAAAATACTGTCCTTCTAGATTAGAAACCCCTACCCTTTCCCTGTCTACAAATCTTCATTTTGATTTCCTCAAATAAACTCACTCTGTTCCATGTGGAGTAGTAAAAAGCCCAATGTTCTTCCCTTCCTTTTCTTTTTCCCCCAATGAATGTTTTAAAACAATGAAATCTTTGAAGATTTCAAATTCCTCTTAGCCCTATCTTCCGACGTCTGTTACTGTCTATGATGTTTCTAAATATATACTGGGCTATTATTTATTTGCTTTCCGAATGTTCATTCTTACTGTTCACAAAAAGCTTATTTATGCCAGATGTGCAAAAATGGAAAATGTTAGGATGATTATAAACAGAATTCCTTGCAGGAGGAGAATATAATTGTTCCCCATATGGACACCATGCATAGACTTCTGAGTTAAATTTATCTGAACAAAATGTTCTAGGCTGGGCTGACACAATGCAGTGAGTTTCACTTGTACTTTGTCGGCAACCCCACCCATACATACAGAGTTTGGGTGAGTGACCTAAGCTCCTGTAGGGCACCTCCTTCCTAGTCCTTCTTCAAGTTGTTTTTCCCCGTTTGATATTCATAAGTTTTATATGAAATGTTCTATGAGTAGTAGATAACCCTTACCTGTAAGGATGTTTGCCTAGCTGAGATCTGCCCTCGTCTTAGAGATTTTGGAGTGTTGCTTTTCTGATTAATTTGCGATTCTGATCCTTCTGGCATACAGAACATTGGCCATAGACAGCCCGATGCGTCCTCTGCGTGCAGCTTTCTGTGAGGCCTGGGGAGTAGCTGCCATTTCTGTATGAATGCGTTGCAGAACAATTGAGTTTGCCCAGCACTAGCGAGATCTTTGATAATTATCAGTCTTCTGTTTTACCTTCTTTGCTTTCTAGAGTCTGTTTCTGTTTTCAATCCTCTCATTTTTAAGTAGTGCTTTTCCCAGAGCCAGTCTTTTTATTTTGCAGTAAGGAGGTTTTCTTGCTCAGGACAAGCCAAAGTTGGATAGGTACTATGAGTACTTTAAGACACCTGACTCAGTTACATTCCAAAGGGTATAATTATTGATAACAACTGTGATATCAAAACCTGGAAAACATTTGTACAGACTATCCAGTTTTGTTGTATAGGCAGCCTACCTTTTCCCTCAACTGCAAGGAACAGCAATGACTTAGAAGGCAATTATTACTTGAAATGTATATCGCCTTTACAGAGAATACATACATGAATAAATTTCTTATCTCACATCTTCCCTGTTATCTATTTAGCAGATATTTCCCATCTTAACAGTTAAGGGCCTACTAGCTCAAATAGTGGAAGCTTTAAATAGCAAAGCTAAGTTATAAAGGCAGAGCAATTCATGAAAAATAACTTTTCTAATGCTTACTTCTTTCACGTCTACTCAGTAAGTCCTCCTGAGGAGGCTAGAACTCCCCATCCAGTTAAGACAGATACACGTACAGCATCTTCTATGGACAACAATACAATTTAGCATACTGTGAATCTGAGAATCTGAATTAATCCATAATGCCAAAAGTCAGAGTATCTCATGGGAAAATGTTTCCTATTCTGTGAAATCACATACCTTAAGTGAGAAGTAGCATACAGGAGAGTCTGGTCCACAAAGTAAAGATTAAGTATTTATTGGTACCAGTGTGCTTGGAATTCATACAACAAAATTGATTTTAGACATAGTTTAGATGTGGCTTCCTATACTTGAGAGTCCTAAATCCACTTGGTTAGAGTCTGGATGTATGTTTTTTAAAAGCCTGCACTTTTCATCACAGAGATCAAAAAGAGGGGGACAGAATTAACTGTACTAAGTGCTTTAGTGGCATAATGGCAGTTAGTCCTCAAAATAATCCTCTGACGTAGTAACAGTAGAACTAAAACTAGCTGAGATTTTGAATGCTTACTGTGTGCCAGGCGCAGGTCCGTGTGCTTCATATTGTTAACTCATGTAATACTGGTGCCGGTCTCAATAGGATGGACACTTATTACCCTCGCTTTAGAGAGGAAGAAACTGAGGCACAGAGAGGTTGACCCAGGCAGTCTAACACTGGAGTTAACACTCTAATAGACTATGTTGCCTTTAAGAGGTGTCATTATACCACAATTTATAGATGAAGAAACTGACGAACACAAGGTTACACAGTGGATAAATTGCAAAACCGATATTTACCAGGCTTGATTCCAAAGCCCAGACTGTCTCCACCACATCATATTGACTCTGTTTACTTACAAAGAGTTGAGGTGAACTGGAATAAATAATAGCCAGTAACAGTACTACTTTTAGTGAATTTTCAAGAAAGCATGATTGGAAGATTGCTTCAAAAGATAATGCAGTTGGTCTCTGAACAGATGCTGATGGTGAATATTTTTGGAGATATTGCCCGTTTGATAGGAATCACCCATTTGATAGGTCTGGTTGTGAATCAGTTCAAGTTACTACCAAGGGAGAAATTGGAAGGTAGCATTTCCACTGCCTAGCTTTGTAACAAACTAAACTATAGTGACTTAAAACAACAATTTTATAGATCTTGTGATGTTGTGAATCAGAAATTCAGGAAAGGCTCACCCAGGCAATTCTCTTTCTCCCTGTGGCGATGACTCTGGTCACCTGGTGGTGTTCAGCAGGTAGTTGGACTGGCCTGGAGTTTCCAAGATGATCTCATTCGCATGTCTGACACTTTGGCAGGGAGGGCAGTAGTCTGGGCTCGAGGGCCTCCTCTCCCTCCCTGGAGTCTCAGGGACTTTCCATGTGGTCTCTCCATCAGGGCGGTCACACTTATTAAATGGCAGCTCAGGCCTGTAAGAGCCTGGGCAGAAAGTGCCACTCCTCCCTAGGCCAGGCCCAGAGCTGCCCGCAGAGTCACCACCATACATTGGTCAGCGAAGTCACTGGTCAGCCTGGATTCAAGGGAAGAGCACATACCACCTGATGGCACATGTGTCTGTCAAGGATTTGGGGCCACTTCAGTCTTTCATAGGTGGCCTTGGGTTTTTGATTTGTCTTGAATTTTCTGCGTTCGTTCATTTGGGCTAGTTGTCCATGCCGTAGAAACCACTTATTTCGTCTGCCACGGGTCAGTAAAGGAGCTAGAGGGAGAATAAGACAAATACCTAAGCACAGGTTTCATTAGCTACCCACCCACCAAGTTTCATTGATCTTACAGCAAAATGTCCATGTTGTTTTTCTTTTGTTCCAAGTTCCAAGTTGTGAGCATTTGTTAGTTTGTTGTTTTTTTCTGTGAAGCTGCAGTAACTGTACATACTGAGCCAGAAGTACTCCAGAAAGAGTAAAAAGCTTACTGTTAGAGAAAGAAGCTTGTTTGTTAGAGATGTCAGCTGTATTTACGTTTATAAATAGGCACAAACTCCCATGGTATGGAAAATTCGTATGGCTACTAAATCTCTTTCGCCAGGAGTTTGTATGGAGTGGCTACATGGTCACATTCTTGAGATCATTTCAAGTTCTGCCTACCCACCCTAGGCCTCTCTTTACTGCCACCACACCACCTCGGGCACAGGTTTGTGCTAGAAGATGAATAAGTAAGTGCATCCCATTTTTATTACCTTTCTTAGGAGAAAATTCACTGCCCAATTTTTTATGTTGTTGATCCTTTAAAATCAAGAGTTGCCATCAACCTCTCATCTAAGATAACAGATCATTGAACTGTTAGGATTTTTGTCAGATTTAGGGTGCTTTATTTAAACTCTTGCTGGCTTACACTCATTAGACTATTGCCGTGACAGAAGAAATATGGGCAGAGAATAAATCCTGCTCTGAAAATGATCATCCCCAAACCAAGCTTTCTAAGAGAAGAAAGATTTGGGATTGTCCATCCATTCCAAGTGCAGTGGACTCCTGGAGGATTAGCTGCGAGGGCTTCTTGCTAGTTATCCCGAAGTATCATAAAAAGGTCTCTTCCTAGGTCAGGCCTCAGGAATTGCAAATACAGGAAAAGGTACTCAGGGCTGAAGACTTAATTTAGGGCTTTACAAAATGCTTGGAAGAGAAAGAAAAAATGTTGGCATTTGTAGTTGGAGAACCAGGGACAAAACGTTCGAGGCGTTTAGGCATCAAGACTAGATTTTACCATGTAAGGACTGGGGCAGATTTCAGTGAATAAAAATCAATGAGCCTTCACGTTTTCTTTTTTGATCCCCATTTCCACTCTGATGTACGTCAAAGTCTGCTTTGGGTGTCAGAGAAGTCTTTGAAAATATATTCCCAGGGAATGAAATATCTCATGATGATCTGCAGAGAAGTTTCTCGTTCTATATTTTATGGCTCTTTGGGCCCTCCTCCAGATTCTCTGTCACTCTTAAGTCATCTGGTGGTGGCACAAAAATTTAGCGCCGCGGTCTGGATTTGCGGAAGAGAACAAAGTCAGAAGAAGGGGAACCTGGAGACTGCCAGCATATTCTTTGTTGTCTGCGTTGCAGGTCAAACCATTTCGAGCCAGTCACAACAACCCATTGGGAGTAGAAATTCCTTAGGGTTCTGATTTCTGCTCTCTGCTATATCTTTAAAGCAGGCGTTTGTGACGTACTTGAAGATGATCTACTGAGTTTCCTACAAAGGAATAGAATCCTAACTGTAGTGGTTCTCCAAGAACTACTGCAAAAGCCCAGAAATACGACACAGGGAACAAAACGTAAAATGTGTTTCCTCTGGAAGCCAAGATGCGCAAGCAGAGGTCACTAAGAGTGTGACTGAAACCTACGTCTAGCATAGCTATCGTCTGATAGCAGAGAGATTTAGAATTTATATGCTATTTCTAATATTTTTACAAAAATGATTTTAAATCATGTAACTTGAAGTTTTAAAAACAGCCTGTTTTCTTTTTGGAAAACTGGCCCAATAAAAATAACACTAATATAATGCAATTGTATATGCATGTGCATCGAACACAAAGTGGTATACTAAAGATAGTTCATGCAAATAACTTTTGTGGGAAGTTTGGCTATTTTCGTAATATCTTTTTTCATAAATGTATGTTTATAAATATATTTACTCATCCACTATGACCCTGGTAGCATTAGAAGCATTTGTTAGTTGTATCATTGATTCTGAAAATCACATTCTTGGCACAGTAGGCTATGAGAGCTCTTTGTCGCTTTGTATTTTGGCTAAGGAAGTTATTTCTTGCACTTTCTATTTATAAAGATGTTATAACACATTGCACCCACTTAGTGTAGCTGTTGTTTAGAGACAAAAAAAGGTGTAGGTGTTAAAGTGAAACATATGTCTAAAAAGCCTGGCGAAACGAGGGACCTCGAAAGAACAAAGTTGGCTTGCATCTACTAAGAAGAGCTGGGGTTGAATATCGAATTTCGATTGCAAGTAGCTGTTGGGGTGGGTGTGCAAGTTGTAATTTTATTGCGAGCTGCCAGCTACATGTGTGTGATTTTACGTGTGTATGTGAGAAAAAGGTGTCTGGTGAAGGCAGAGAAGTCAATGTAGGATGTAGTCTACCTCCCATTAAAGACTGAGCATATTCCAATATTGCCCTGGAGCCCTCTGGGCAGGAGGCTGGATTCCTCAGCCACTGTCCACCTCATTCTCTTCTGTACTCGCTTCAGCTACTCTACCTCTGAGCACTTGGCTGAAGAAAGAGTGTGCTTTTTGTAGCAAGCAAAGGAAAGCCGGACACAAAATCTAGGGTTTGCAGTATCACCGTCCCCCTTGTCATGGGCAGATGTTCATGTTCAGCTTTGTTGCCCAAACCAAACAGTGTCTGAATACTCTGATTTAGTGCTTTTCTCTCCTGGCTTCTATTTGGCAAGAACAGCCGGTGCACGTGGAATCTTTCTGTTTTTTTAAGAAACGCACCAAACTCCTTTCAATGATGTAAACATTTTTGTTTGAATCCTGAGGGTGTGTGTGTGTGTGTGTGTGTGTGTGTGTGTGTGTGTGTGTGTGTTTAATTGCCATTGCAGCCCATTACTGGGAACCTAGATAATTAACCCTATTTTCCCGATGGTGAGCCTTCTGCCAATATCTTGACAGAGAGGTTTGCAGGAGGTGGGTTTTGGATGGCTTGTTTTGCTTTCAGTCACTCCAAAGAGATATTCCTATTTTTAATGCCTATACTGTGGTACCGATCACGATGGCCTCCCTTGAATGCTGTGGGTGTCAGGAAATTCAGTTTCAGCAGTAAATTGTCACTAGGCACACCGCCTGATCTTTAAATCCAGTCATAACATTCACCTGACTGTCCGGGGCGTGAGCACACTGAGCCGTGGCGGTTAGCCTACATTTTGAACATGTGTTACAGCCTAGGAAGGACCGTCGGCCCTTTAACAGCTATCCCGGAATGCTCGCCACCTTTTCACTCTACACTGGCTGGTTGTGATGTCGACACAGGGATTTTCAGGTTAAGAGTGAGAAGGAGAGAGTGATCTGTTTTCAGATTTTTGGAGGTTGGCCTCTGTGTTTAGGTACTTGCTGGTAAGTGTTTGCTTTCCTGGTGACTGGGTAGAGCAGGCGATGAGAGGATGCCGTGTGAAATTGCAGATGATGAGCTGGGCATTCCTCCTAGGTGACAACTGACCCAGTCACCTCTGCCCGAAAACAGCGGGAGTACCGAAGGGAGAGGAGACAGTAGAATCACGTGAATCTACTCACCACAGCCGTTGCTTTTCTTTCTTTTGTGTGTGTGCGCAGCACGTGTTTTTATTAAGGCACAGGGTCAGGACCGCGGGCAGGAGATTCTGCCCGGCTACTGTTACTCTAACTGTAGAATAATCGTCAGCCTGTAAGCCATGCTCATATCCTAGACTCAGGAATTAACTCCTGCTTAGGAAGATTCTTCCCCCTGGCTTCTCTTTTGTTTGTGCCAAGTCTGTCCTAGGCCTGTCCCCAGCCAGCTCTTTTGCCGTAACACATAATTAAGTGCAGACTTACCTAAATCCATAATTTACTGTTGACTGTGTGACCTGTTACAGCCAAAGTGATTTATTTAAAAGCAAAACAAAAAGGTGAACAATGCCTAGGTAATTTCTTTGGGGTGCGTGTTAATTCTGCGAATCTGAGAGGAGGCACGGAGTCTGACCTTTCTTCCCTCTGGCTTGAGTGATCACCGGCCTGCATGCTTTTTATTACAGAGCCAGCTGACCCAAACTAGTAGTTCCCCACCTTGGCAGCACTTTGGGCTTACCTGGGGCATCTAAAAAATTACTGAGTTTAATCAGTCTGCTGTGCAACGTGGGCTTTAAAAGCTCCCCGGATGATTCTAATGGGCAGCCAAGGTTGAGAATCATTGGCCAGGTAATCTTGAGTGGCCTCCGGCAGGATAACCTCAGTCTGGTTCTTTTTTGTCATAAGATACCTTTACTGATATCCCACGCATGGCTCTGAGTTTAAAGTGGGCCAACGCTCAGGTGGTAAAATGGATCATCCATTTGTCCTCAGAGTAATTCTGGAGAGAGATTTTGCCATCCATCCAGTTTTGTCTCTTTACCAAAAACAAAGTATGCAGAAGTAAGCAAAACGATTTCAAACTCTGGTCTCTAGAATCCTCTTTTCTTTGCATATGTGATTTGAGTGGAGATTTCTCAACTCTGATAGCTAAAATAGAGCACTTGAATTTATTGAAAGGGCCAAGCCCAACCTGCCTAGGATGATTTCTAGTTGTAAAATAAACAGGTAGCATTATTAAAGTTAATGGAAAAAGAGAAGGGTCCTTCCTGGGGGTGATGGTGGTACATTTGATAATTTGTCTCTTAGCCTATCTTCTAAGTGGGATTTCAGTGTAAAGTGACTTTCACTTTTCCTTGTTTTTTTTTTGTGAATGAAATGCACTAGCTAAGGCTTAAATATTTCTGAATTTTAGATGAAATGTGAAATGAGTCATTTTAGCCTCTTTATTCCAGGATGTCAAGGACCTAACCCAGTAATTCCCAAATGAGGTTCCATACTTTTCTTTGTTCCCACCCCAGGTAGTAAACATGCCTGGCCATGGCAACTTCACGCCTGGTAATGGGAAGGGGAGAACTGTTTGATTACCTTAAAAGTGAGACACTCTCCCTCCACCGCCCCCCCCCCCCCCAGTCCTCCTGCCACCGCGTTCAAAATGACTAGCTACCAAGTGATTTCTCATTCGTGACAGAAATTTGTGTTTAAGAGCACACAGATATAGTAGTCTCTCTTCTGAGAGAATTCTGGGCACCATAGAAATTTTCATTCATATAATGCCTACAATAATTGATATTTTAAATTTCAAATAGGTGGTGTGTTCAAGAAGGAAAGACTGGATAAGTGCAGAGGACTGAATTAGCATCAAGCTATGACATTTCATTGAAATAACACTGAGGCTCAGCTATTTGCGTAGCATGTAAATGTTGCAGTGTCTTTCAGAGAAAATGCCTCCTATGCCTTAGAAAATTTCTGAAGGCTTCCTGATACGGGGTGGAACAGACAAACAGCAGCCTTTGGGACTTGCATGCATCCAGAGAGTAGCACATTAGGGTTTGATGGTGAAGAGCATTGTGGAGTACTGTGAAACATTGTTGAAATTCATGCAAATCATACTGCACTGGATTTTAAGATTTCTGCGGCGGGGGGGGGGGGGGGGGGGGTTAGAGGAGGAGGATGGGGAAGTAATGGTAAAAAATATATAGAAATTTGTTTTATGTTTTAAGCAAGGAATGAAACAAATTCCCTATCAGGAATTCTCTATGGACTATGAAGTTCGGTCAAGTTCTCTGCCCTACTGGATTGGCTTGCTGGTTCCTCTTCAACTTTTAAGGAGTCCTTTCTGAAACGGCTACACAAATGCTAGTCTGACTACAGTTTCACCACTCGGCCCCATCCCCCTACTCTCAACAAAAGAAAAACATTCTCAAGCTATGGGAATGTGTTCTCAGTCCGTTAACTTCGTATCTGCCCCGGTCTCTGTTCGCAGTTTTAGCCCACTGCAGGACTTTGTGATCTAATGGCGGGACTTAAGTCCATCTGCCGATTCAGTCAGGAGCCGATGCCCTCTCCTCTAAGAAATCTTAAAACCAGAACTCTCCATTTTGGGCATGTCAGCATAAGTGAGTAAAGGGAGAAGTACACTTGGGAGAGCACTTAGATTTCCCGACTCCTAGTAATTCAGGGTGGGGCCCACTCATGCTCTGCCCCTGCGAGGGGAAGAGAAGCTGAGCTTTCAAAGCTAGAAAGTCAAGGTGGCTGAAATTTGGTTTCCTTCAGATGGACATGGTCTGAAAGAAATCTGTCCACCTGTTCTCTATGGTGCTTATATGGTGGGTGACAGCTGTCCCCCATCTACCTGTCCCTGGCACTGTGCCTTCCCACTGGTCACTGTGAAAAGCAGATCACACTGGACTCAGAGGCCAGAACCCAGGACCATTTCCCTCTTCTCATCTTGAGCCCATCACTTCTTCATACAGCTAATAATGTAGCATTTACTTCTCTTTGGAAAACTCTGGGGTTTGCCCCCCAAGAAATAGTAAAGTATTTAAAGGAAAATAGCCAGAAAATAAGATTTCTGGTGGTAGCTATTAAAGAGACCATAGGAGACTTTCACTTCCCCTCGACTGATACTGATAGCAAGGATCCACATGCCCCCTCTTCCGGAGTTTTTAAAGGCTACCGTATTTGTAAGCAGCAAACTTATGTAACATTTTTTCACAACTTGCTAATCAAAGATTCATATTAAAACCGACAATCAATTTCTAACATGTTGTTATCCCTGAAAGGGAGTGAGGTAGGGTTTTAAAGTGTAAGAACCTACCAGTCTGTTTTTTCCCTTTGAGAAAACAAACATTTGAGGTTTGTGTCTTTTCATCTGAAGCTATTACTCCATTAATAAAGATGCCTCGGAAAAGTCAGTGGGCCAGGCTAGCTGTCTTCCACCTCTGAGAGCGCTGGACTGGGTCTGTGCATCTTATTTCCTTAGAAAATATCTGTTCTCATTATGACCTTAATTATAAATACCTATATATAGGAATAGGATTTTCCCCTCACCCCACCCTCTTTTAATCATTATCACTTAAGTGTAAACCACACCTCCCCTCACCCCCCTCTCACTGAACAAATGCACTTTAATTCCTAAGGAGAGTGGCTGTTCCCGGCCCTGAAGCCAGATTACTTCAGGAGGAGAGTTGAGGAGGGAGAACTCCTACCAGACCCTGTGAGACAACCAAATTCCTTCATGTAAACACAAATCACACCCATTCTTTCACTGTTCCCACCCCCTGCCACAGGGAAAAAAAAAACCACCAAAATGGAAAAGTTTAAAATGCCTACCCTGATTGTAGAAGTTTCCCTGGGAGAAAATACCCAATATTAAGTTATTTTCTCAGCTACCAAATTGTAAGAAACTTCTAGGTTGTTTTCTGGGAGGCTGAGATTTTTTTTTTTTTTTTCAGAAGTCAAGTGAAAACACAGAGGCTATAAGCTGTGATTCTGATTTGTGTCATTTCTAAGTATTAGATTTGTTCTCTCAGTTTGACAGGTGTTCTCAGTCTCTCCTCCTGTGGATTCTGCCCTTCCCCTGATGACAAGCCAATAGTCCTGGGTGGGGTTGCATGTCTCCTAGAGCCCCAGAAGCCCTGTTGTGTCGGGGGAGGGGGGAGGGCTGGAGGGTGGGCAGAGACTGGGGTTGGGGGGAGGGAGATTCAGAAAAAGAGTGAAGATATGGGTTTATATAAACATATTTAAAGCAGTTTAGCAAAAGCTTTCTCGTTGAACAGCTTTAAGAACAATGTGAATGAAATCTTAGCAACTTGGTTAGTAATTTGAAAAGTCTATTAATGTATACTTGAAATTCTGTTTGTATAAAAATACATTTTCCTCTTTATTTTAACACTGTGTAAAAGAACATTATGCATGTGAGTGGTTTGAGAATTAAATGGTTTAATACTCAGATCTGAATATCTGGTTTCTCTGTATATAGAGATATGTTCGTTTAAAATTTATGGATTTTTTTTTTTTTCTTTTTTTAGCATGTTGGGAATACTGACATTTCAGGCTCCCCCTGCCCTTTCAGGACGCCTGCCATCTTTCAAGACGCAGCAGTGACATATTTCCCTCCTTCACTTTCTTGACCCAGATGTGCTCACTGGTAGAGAACAATCGAAAGCACTCACTTTCCCACACGCCCAAAAGAATATCCACTTCTCCTTTCCTTGTCTTCATTTCAGGCGGCAGAGTCCATTCATAACCGGGAGGAGTTGTATTTATTTTTTGCTTCTATCACAAACCAAAACAGGAAGAGGTGCAAAAAGTAAGATCACTTTAGTTAACACAAGGGTTGGCTACTCTGCCCATGAAGATAATGGTGTTCAGAGCAACTTCCCTTATAAGAACCAGGAAGGGCCTATTGGCCTTGAAGGTCACCCTGTTGGGGTTCAGCGAACGGCCTGCGATCCCAATGACAGTACTTGCCGCTGCTTCGCTGCCTTCCTCATTTACCTGCAGACCACGTAGGAAACAAAACCTCTCCATTAGCTACAGTTCATCACAGGCAGGTCAGTCATCCACAGACACATCAGTTCCTCAAAATGCTATTTGTTTTCCAGTGAAAAGTACACTCGGGTCAGGTTGCGTTCCCACCAGAACCCTACTTTTACTCATTCTTTCATCCAATAAACATTGATGTAATAAGCACTTGTGTTCCTCCAAGCCTTGAGCTGTATGCTACAGTCAAGGGTGCCACTCAGAGAACTCCTGGACCAGGAATGTGGATGCCCGCAAGGTTGGCCCATTTCTGGCTGATGAGAGGGATGTTTTTTGGAGTAATAGTCTGACACACTGGTATTCTGACTTGCTAATTAGAATTACCAGAGAGATACTTTCAGAAAATTCTGCTTGGTGACCCAGGATCTCACTAAAACTCTGTCCCTGCCTCTTAATGAAAGCATGTCAGATCCCTGAGCTTTGTGGAGCTGGTGGAAGATAGTCTCTCCCTGTCACTCTTCTTCCCTACTTCCTTCCATCTTCCTGTGCTATTTCATGATCATTCTAGGACTAGATTTATGAGCAGACTGGAGCTTTTGCAACACCAGGATCTTCTTACTCAAATCACAGACTGGTTTCTAATGGCTTCCCAGGAGATCTCCAATCGGTTGGGGTCCTGTATATTGGCTTCCCCAGGTTTTCAAGGAAAGCAACTTCGTTCCAAGAGCTACAGAGGAACCTGGTACCGTTGTTTAGTGGGCTATGGAGGATAAAATGAACGCAGACCTCTGCTTCTTCCTACTGGTAACTCCGAGCCCTCAAGGGTGTCTGACTCGACCTCTTCTCTTTAGGGTCCTTAGAAGAGGATTTTCAATCATAGTTAAAATACTGAGGATAGCTTCCCGTGCGGTCTTCCTAAGTGCTCTTCCCTTCATAATCCATATGGAAGAGGGTGTCCATACTGTCATTTGTGCTTCCAAAACCATGAGTCCGGTACTCGCATAAAATCCCCACTTCTGATCTCAATACATTTAAGATATAGCCCTCGGCTCTTGCTATTGTCCTGTAGGTCACTGACATCTATTGTCCCATGGATTATGTCCCCACATTGCAGATTTTGGCACGTAGCTCATAGCCTTTCTGTCCACCCTAACTCCTGCTAGCATTTGACGCAGTTAAAATCCCTTGGTAGGAGGCCCGTTCAACACCCTAACTTCCCACCTTTCATCCCTCAGCCTCAATGAGCATTGCCTTCACTCTAGTTAAGCAAACCGGCCCCATGGCCACACCTTGAACTTGCCATCTCTCAGAATTACCTGTGAAATCACAATAATGACACTATCCTCTCAGACTTAACCTTCTGTTTTTCAAGCTATTGCATTTCCTCTTAATACAATTACTCTGACTTCCTTCTGTTCTTTGATCTCTCCACTTTCCGTCTAACTACACTTTCCCACTGAGCTTGGACTCTGCAACTGTATTTACTAGTATCAGGCTCTGAAACCTTTCTCTTTGACTATACCCTCCTTTCTTTGTGATTTCCTCAATCCTGTGACCTTCTCTAATTGGCCATCTCATTTGCCTCTTAGCCTGGTTCCCACAAAGGACAGTGATTCCCAAACTTAGTTGTGGATTAAAATCTCTTGAGGACCTTTGTAAATATGCTGATTCTCGGGCCCTATCCTAGATTCTCCAAGAGTCAAGCTCCCCACTTAACTAATGCTATTGATCCATAGTTCAGTATTTGAGAACCAGAATTTCTAAAGGCTTTACATAGCTATTCCTCTAGTAAAGAGTTCCATGGGCACCTGACTTGGGGAAACACTAGGTTCAGCAGTATATTTTTTTAAGTTTTTATTCCAATTCCAGCTATTTAACACACAGTGTTATATTAGTTTCAAGCATACAATATAGTGATTCAACAATTCCACACCTCATCTGGTGCTCCTCATGACAAGTGCCGTCCTTAATCCCCATCACCTGTTTCACCCATTCCCCCACCCACCTCCCTTCTGGTAGGTTAAGCAATACTGAACCATTTTTTTCACCATGGAACTCCTTAGATGCCAAAATGCCAGCGTGCATTAATTTCCCAAGAAAAGGATATGCATTTATTTGACCACCTAACTTCGTGTTTTGCCAGGTAGTCTAGAGCTCTAGTTTTCTGGAACACACTCTAGGATATGGCCCATACTCATCAGCTCCTCATTACCCTCTGTTTGCTCTTCACCGATTACGATTAGGCATGTGCCCCCACTGTTCTGTCTAAATTCCTCGGGGAATGGTAACCTGTCATCACTTTTCAATCTTGTTACTAGATAACTTTCTGTTTTCTTAAAGCTCCTCCCTGGGTTTCCACGAGCCCAGACTCTCCTGGGTCTCCTCCTCTGAACTCAGTAGCCTCTGTTGGCTTCTCTTCCTGTGTCACCCTCCCCTAAATGTGTGTGTTCCTGTTTGACCTGCTTCAGAAGTAGCAGGAGGGAGTGTGGAACAATTGGACCACGAGGGCTTCAGGGGAGGGCTGTATTGTGGAGGCCTCATGGATGGGGGGGGCTATAGATTTGGGGTTTGAAGGACCCTGGAAACATGCCTTTTTCTACAGTCGTGTTCTGCTGTTCGTGCATCTGCTGTCAGACCAGAAGGCCAAGTGGTGTAAGAACTCCAAAGTTACAAATCGCACGACTTATCAATGTACTAAAAAATAAAGCAGCATGGGAATAAACAGCATAAGAAGAGAGAGCAAAGGGAGGTATACTCACCTCAAGAAAGGCCTTATGGAATGCATCTGAGACGTAGAGGTCACTCCGGCCTTCTGCAACAATACCTAGAAGGAAGACCAGAGAATGTTCTACGAAAAGGGGGAAGGTTGGTTTCAACACACAGAAATTCAGTTTGAATAAGAGGTCCTTTGGTTTGCTTTTTTTTTTTTAATAGAAATCCTGAACCGTCAACTAATGATACTCCCTAAACAAATACATATTAATAATAAAAAGTACTTTGGGCTTGTTCAGCCCAACTCCTGTGAATTTAATCTTATGCTTCAGCTTTTGGAAGGTAGCAGGGGACTCTGTTCTTAAAGAAAAACTCACCCCACCTAGTAGGAATGTCTTTCTTTCCACTCTGGCAATGTTTTTCAAGAGGCAAGTTGGTCAGATCTAGTTTGAAATTTTTTCCAGGTTTTACTTATTTAAGTAATTTCTGTACCCAACATGGGCTCACACAACCCCAAGATCAAGAGTTACATGCTTTTCAGACTGAGCCAGCCAGGTGCCCCTGGTTAGACCTCATTTAAAGACAGCCCCTTAAAGGCAAACCCAATTACCTGACATTGTTAACCTCTTTTCTAAAAAGATATTTTAAACCATATTTTTAAAGAATGGTGGATTGGAGGAACTAAAACAACAGAACACTGTTACCGAAGTCTCACAGCTAGAGAAGTCTGGCCACATCTGTTGCCCAAGTGACCTCAAGGAAAACTCATGAGCCCTTTGGAATATCAGGTGAAGGGCTCTTAATGCCTATTTGCTGGGCCCAAGATGTCCCCAGCTCTGAATCAGATCTTTGCTTTGAATTCCGATGTCTTTTCAAGTTCTTTACCACCTGGCCAATCCCCCGTATCAGTCACAGACTCAAAGGATTCCTGTGTCAGCTGGGCCCATGGAAAGCCAAGTGCAAACTCCCCAGTCTACAGAAGAGGAAGCAGACCTTGGGAAGGAAGGGGGCTCCCTGAGTTAGCAGTGGAACTGGGATGAGAGTCCAGGTGTCCTCACCCATTGCTCTTTTCTGCTCTTTCCCCAGTTCTTTCACCTTGGCCCAGACTGCCTGGGGGGAGGGGAGCAGAGGGAAGAGGAACGTCCTTCCTAGGCTCACCTGGGAGCTTGGACTTCTCAGGGTTGAACAGGTCCACGAGGCCCATGTCTTGCAGCTGCTCCTTCACGCTGAAGCTGTCCTCGATGCGGAAGCGGGGCATGTGGACCACCAGCAGGGTCTCCGCTGTCTCATCCAGCCATTCCTGCAGCACCTCCGGGGTGAGCTCCTGCTCCACCTTGGCCAGGCTCTTCTCGGGCTTGGGCAGGATGAGCACCATGGTGATGTCATCGCCCTTGAAGGGCAGCTCGAGCACCTGGGTGCCTTCTGCCACTCGCCGGTAGTGGAACTTGCCTTCCTGGTACATCATGGACGCCGAACACGACTCCCCATCAGCCTTGTAGAACAGTTCCTTCCTTGTGTTCTCAGGGCTAAACTTCGACTTCCACAGGCCCTGGGAGGAGACACCAGGCGGGAGAGAGTCACAAAGCAGGAAGACCAAAGACATCCGTAGGAGAACATTGACATGGGAAATTGTCACATTATTTTCTCCTGCAAATATGTTAGCAGAATTATTAGGAGAAAAGATTAGAGGGATATGCATGAAAAGGATAACAATGACTATGTCGGAATGATGGAATTATGAGTGTTTTTTTCTGTAAACTTTTCTGTATTTCCCAGATTTTCTGCAGTGGCTCTTCCTTTGCTTTTATAACTAGAAAAATAAAAACTAAAACCAAGAACAACTTACTGGCCTCTCCACAAGCATCTTTTTGAGTTTAAATCTTATTGCCTTTTGCTTTCTGCCTCCCAGCAGCCTCTTTCTCAAAGGCCATCCTCCAAAATGCTAGACTCCACCCCTGATAAATAAAGGCCAAACGCAGATAATAACCTGGTGGGTTTGGGGGTGGGGTGGGGGATAGCATTCAGGAACACTGCCAGGCAGCGGGTGAGTCCTGGCTAACTTCCTACTCAAAGAGGGAGGGTCCCTGGGATTCAAGATACCCCTCTGAAATTTCTGAGCTGTGATTATCATTCTTTGTCATTTTCTGGCACATTGATTTGGGGACATGTCATTTAACTCTTTGAGTGGTGGGTCCTCATTTGTAAAGTTAGGAGCTGGCGATTGCTCATATCTGCAGGATGCCTACTGTGTGCCAGTGTTTTACATGCATTCGCTTGTTCAGTCCCCTCAGTAACCCTGTGAGGTAGGTGTATCATTATTACCATTTTATAGACGCAGTAGTCAAGGCATAGGATGGTCTCAGGTAACTCAACTGAGTTCACACAGCAGAAATGGAAGAGCCAGGATTTAAACTAAGTAATCTGAGAGGCCCAAGGTCTCATTTATGATCTTGTGAGAATAAAGAGGGCTAATAAATAGCAAAGTGTTCTGTAAACTGTAGAGGGCAGTACACATTGTGTAAATACAACCTACTCCACTCTTGGGGAGAGGGAGGCCCCAAGAGACAAAGTGGTTGGCAACAGCAGTGACCAACCTCCTGGGCCCTGTGCATGGGTAAGAATGCACGTGGAGCACAGCCCAGGATGGGCAAATGTGCTGCAAATCCGCCTGTCTGAAACTTGTGGCCCTCCCAAGTACCAGTGATCTGTTTATTCCCTCATTCCCCTTTCTAAATATATGAAGTCGAAACAGTCTTTAGAACTCTTGGTTCTCTGAGAAAGATAAAAGCCTCTGCACGATCAAATCACAGGGCCTCTGCAAAGTTTGAGGTGAGCCTAGAGGTTCTGAAGCTTCAGGCAAGGGGAACTTTGAGTCACTCTGGAAGGTGCTCCAGATGATGGAGAAAATCTCAGCCCTGAGGACTGTCAATAGAGTCTGTCATGTTGTTCCGGATTTCAAAATGGAGTTAAATGGATAGCAAAAAAATGGTCACATGGATATGAGAGTTCATCACCATGCACGCTTTGCAGCTGGACCAGCTAAGTTTGTGAGTGTATGCATGGCTTCCTTGGGTCCGGAGACACTACCAGGCACTCCTGGACTTCAGACCAGCGGCCACGGCCTTAGACGTGGTTCTAGACTGTCAGTAAATCTGTATTTCTTCCCAGGCCACGTGTCGACCATTTCTCAGAGAAGATCTACCTAATGCCCCGTGGTGTGAAAGAAAGTGAGCTGGAGGACAAGAGCAAGGTCTTTGGGCCTGCCTGTTCAGGGGCACTTTGAGTACCTTGAAGTAAATGGTGTTGACCAGCACCAGTACAGTGAGCTCGTCGATGGCTTCTGGGGGAACGACATCAGTGATACGCCCTTCGGTCTTATTGGATACCCATTTGTTGATGGTCATTCTGGACTGCTCTGGATTTTCCTGAGGAGGATAGGAAACAAACCTACTCACCCGTGTTTCAATGGGCTTCTCCACTTCCCCACACAGCAGTTTATTTTATTCATCAGCCCTCTGCCCTTTCCCACCGTTTGGCCAAGCGATCACTCTAACTCAGGTTGGGGAGACTCACATGTCTAGTGTAATGCCAGGAATCTTCCACATGGTTAGTAAATATTAACAGAAGAAAGAGAAAGAAAGGGAAACAGGAATAAAGGAACAGAAAAGAAGAAAATAGTGTGGGAAAAAGAAAACAAAATGTTATTTTCTCTGATATGCTCTGTGGGAAACTAATGAGTCATGCAGGGATGAGAGGCAAAGAGGAAGCCCATGTGGTCCAAAAAAAAAAAAAAAAAATTGAGAGATGCTGATTGAATAGAACCAATAGATTTCTTTGTTGCTGGACTTCTCAGAAGACCTAATAGGCACTTCATGAATCTCCAAGAGGAGAATACAACACGCACCATACACCAATTTTATTTGACCATGGTAACTTTCAAAAATTAAATAAGGAGCCTTGTAGGACTGGCATCTGCAGAATACTTTTTGGTCTTGGTGGACAAAATGAGGAATTTATTATTTATACCACTTTCTCAGAGCAACTACTGCAATCTAAGCCATAGATACCACTGATTTCTCAGGTTTCAAGCAAGAAGATATATTCCAGAGGTTCTGACTTTCGGTCGTTCCCCAACCCCCAGCCTGCCTTCAACTAGCAGAGCTGTGTTAGTTTAGATCCTGGATCCTGCTTCCCTGTCCTCTCAAGCTGAGTGGAGAGAAAGAACTCTGAGGTCAGGGATGACATCTGCAACTCACCTTGAAGTCCAGGGGCTGGAGCTTGGCCCCATATACCACCTCACTGATGTCCTGATAGGTCTCGTTGAAGGTAAGGGATTTGTCTCCAAAAAGACGGTTGGCTGATACTAGCTCAGAGGATTTGTTGGCTTTTCGATAGAGTCGGCAGTTCAGTTTGGCGAAGAAAAAGTGCACCTGATCAGATGTTTTCTCGGAGATGGTATCAAACTTAAAAACCTGTAGAAACCAAAAGAAAACGGTGGAGAAGCCTGGCTAACATGGTGGTGAACACAACACTGGTTAGCCCCCTATCTACAGCCACCTCAGTTGTGAGCTCCTTCGAGCACTGCGCCTGGAACGGCCCCTGTTTTCTAAATGAGTATGTGGATAAAAGGAGAACAAAGGAAGGGGAGGGAGGAGGAAGGGTAAAGACACAAAGAGAGTCTCTAACGGGCTCCAGATCAATACGTGTTTTCTTGCGTGTCCGGTAATGAGGCAGAAAGACTTCGGATTGTACCTCCATCAGCTGCTTGAGGGTATTGTCACAGGCACCCAGCTTGGTCATAGCAAAAGCTGTGGAGATACTCAGGGGCGATAGGAAGATGTTGTCATTGTCATTCTTGGAGTTGGCCAGGTGCTGATAGAAGGCAGTGGCGAAGCGGGAATTGGCCTTGGACAGTTCCCAAACCCGCCGGTTGGTGGCCTCGGGGATCTTCTGCTCTGAGCCCTCATCCTCAATTGCCTTCTTCTCTGGGGAACGGTAGATGCACATGGGATTCACAGGAATGTCCCGAGGCTTGGCTGTGCAGATGTCCTCCACGGGGCTCCAGTGACAGGTCACGCAGCCCCAGAGGCCAATGAGCAAGGAGAGAAGACATATCCTCCTATAGGGAGACAGAAAGCTGAGTTAAGCCTGGCTGGGAGAACTATCCCCACTGCCCATCACAGACTTGCCCCAGTGAAGCACGGGATTCCAGCCCACCTGGCCAGGAGGAGGGCCAAAACCTTTGCAAAGTACAAGGGCCCAGGACAAGCCCGGTCCTGGACTCCTTGCAAGAGGATAGTTCTACTCGCCTGGACATAGTCATGCTGAAATTAAAATCAACTATTGAAGCGAATGATGGTTATAAAGTACCGTGTGCCCAAGGCTGGGAGAAATAAAGAATGCAAAGCTTCCATTGGTGAGATGGGGCACGCACATGTGACAGGCAGGGGACTTCAGTGTCCAGTGAAGACTTAGGGCGGCGGGAGGAGCCACTGGCAGAAGCTGTTAAGGAAAGGCTTGAATGTTACCTGGATGTTGAGAGATTGGAAGGATCTTGACTGATGCAGCAGAGATTTCAGTCATACAACGGGGTGAGAGGGAATGAACAGGGCAAAGCACCATCTGTGTGCTGGAGCCTCCCCAGGCCTCTAGCTTCAGCCCTAACCTCCCAAGGAGCTCCAGACCGATCGGTTGCTGGACAATTCCTCCCGGACGGCCTGAAGATTCCTTAGTGAAAAACGACCAAACTGCACTTGCAACTTCCACCCGCCCACCTGCTTCTCCTTCTACATCCTCCAAAGCCACAAATGGGCCCCTCGTGCATGCTGACATCCAACCCAGAAAGCTGGCGGGCTCTCTGGATTCCTCCCTCGAAAACCCTCTTTGGTCAGACCCTGGATTCCATTAATTCTGTTCCCTGGCTCTCTCACTGCCTTAGTTCAGGCCCTTATCATTTCTCTTCCTGGAAATTTTCATAGTTGCCAACAGGGGTTCACTAAAAGCAAATGAAATTAATCTTAACTTAAAAACAAAAAAAGTGAGATCACGAGACTGGCAAACTAGGAAAATTGGAACACTCGGTTAAGCAAACCAAGGCATAAACTCTTGTAATATTTTTGTAGAAAGACCAGGGGCTTCCTCTGGTTGACTTGGGAGTCCGTGTGGGTACTGAGCCTTCCCCAGGCAGAAAAAGACACGCACACAGTGCTGAGAGGACTCCCTGAGGTGGCCTGCTGGCAAGTGTTGGGCTGCGGAAGCTGGGGACCGCCGAGGGGGACTTGGCTTCTTGCGTGAGACGAGGCAAACTCTGCGGCCCTTTAAGAATCGAGGCACGGAGTGGGAGAGAAGATGGGAGCCGCTCAGGGTGATTTAGGAGGCGGGGTGAAGAAGCAGAGACAGAGACCCCTGCCATGCATCTCCCTGTCTTGCTAGCCTTTTGTTTCCTGTTTGGTCCCTCAGCCACGTTTGGAAATACAAGTGGAGGCTGAGGGGGATCTGGGAGCTTTGTTCGTGGGGGAAAGAATCACCAATACGGTGTGCCCCGGCCTCACTTCCAGCCCCCAGAACGACCCGGGTCAGGAGGGGAATGTGTGTGATATCGAGGGAGGAGGGGACCTCGCCGTGAGGCAAGGGGACAGAGCTGCTATCCTTCAGCCAAAGGTCACTGAGATCTTGGAGTGGGGGGGTGGGGGGGTGGGGGAGGCAACCAAGCTGGAGGAGAAGGAAAAAAGGAGTTAGGAGGTCCTCACAGGTTAAATAGGTTGAATTTGCCCTCTTTTCAGCTGTCTGGCGGGCCTGGGAATTTCCCCTGGAGCGTCTCCCGGTTGCTGTGAGGGCTGGCACTGCCACAGCTGTGACACAGGGAAGACGTGCCTGGTTTCTTGAGCTAAGAGCCCAAGGTGTGGCTTACCCCAAGAGGGAGTGGGAGGGAGGGCACTTGGCATGACGTCTTCCAAACACATCTTTTTTTGTAACTACCCAGGGAGAGGGCCTGGTTTTCTCAAAGGTGTCGAGGCCACCCTTCAAAAGTCAGAAAACGCAATGAGGGCATGCGAAAGAGAAAACTCGCCTCTCTTACCTTTTTCCAGCAGCTACAGTTCCTATCTCATTGGAAAACATGGTTGCTAATCTTCCACGGGGCCGGGCGAGTGGAGATAGTGTGTTCTGAGGCAATCCCTCTGAAAACTGGTTCTTTCCTCTAAATCTGACTGAGGTTCCAGAAGCTCGGGTGGGGGAGGGAACTGGTGACGAGGGGAAAACTGAGGTCAAAGGCTGATGACCAGCTTCCAGGGTTAAGCAAAGTGTACAGGCCCGTGTTGTTTAATTAGTAGAGAAGTTTTAAAGTTCAGTCAGGTCGAGGGAAGGCAAGGCCCACCTTTCTTACCCATACTCCTTCACTCTCTTCTTTATCTTTGCAGAAAAGGAAAAGGAGGAATGTTCACAAATTCAAACTTGGTCAGAAAATGCCTGAGGAGAAGTTTGTTTTCAGGAGTTTCTTTTCCCCCTGGTTATCGAAACGAGGAGACAGAAAATAGGTGAATATAACTAGTCAAATCGAATGTCCAGAAACTTCTAGCTTTCCACCTGCTCAGTGTAATATGCTCTCTTTCACAGCTCTCTTTCAGGAGAAAGAGTCCATAATATCTAGTCAGAGGGGAGCGTGTTCTGAAACAATTACTGCCTTCAGGATTCTAAGAGCCAACATGTCCGTGACGCAGACGAGGACTCACAAGGGAGTAATTGATCCCACTGGGGGATCAGGAGACAAAGTATGAGGCAGGTAAAAAAACACACAAGCTACTGCTGAAATATTTATTTATTTTTTAAAGATTTTATTTTAAAGTAATCTACATCCAGCGTGGGGCTTGAACTCATACCCCGAGATCAAGAGTCACATGTCCTACCAACCTAACCAGCCAGGCACCCTTGAAATACTTCTTTAAAAGCAAAGAAACCAAATCCTATTTCTTTGTATATATTGTTATTTTTACTTATGTTATTGGGGAGATTAAGTGAATTCAAACTAAGGGGGATAAAGAGCAGGTGTATTTTTATTTTCCTCTTCCTAAATGGCCAAAAACAGTACCATAAGGATTGCTGCAACAGTACTCACAGGATAAGTATGCCTCCTTTTGTGTGATTAAAGATTGAGGGTGGTATACTCATAGGAATTCATATATTATATATGTAATACATATTATTATTTTTCTGTGCTAGTTGGGAGTAAGTTGCAGATCTAATGTCCCTTTATCCCTAAATAGTGTGAAGTTTCTAAAAACAAGGATTTACTTACCAGACCACAGTACAGTGATCAAAGGCACAAAAGCTGACGATGATGTAGTATTATATTCAAATCTATAAGCCATATTTTAAGCTTGCCAATTGTCTTACTCAACTTTTGCCCTCAGGATCCCCTTGTAATCTTGCTAAATAACACCTAAATATTATTAAAAATTATATATTAAGGGCCACCTGGATGGCTCAGTCGGTTGAGCATCTGACTTCGGCTTGGGCCATGATCTTGTGGTTTGTGAGTTTGAGCCCCACATTGGGCTCGCTGCTGTCAGAGCAGAGCCTGGAGCTGCTTCGGATCCTCTATTTCCCTCTCTCTCTGCCACTCTCCTGCTTATGCTCTCTCTCCCAAAAATAAAACAAAGCATTTAAAAAAATTTTAATTATATATTAAAAGTTAGACTTCACATATACATGAAGGAGCCCTGGAAGTCCCCACGCTTTGGGAGACATTGATTTAGTGCCTCCCACCTCCACTTTGTTCTCCTTTTCTAGGATCACACATTGCATTTAGTTGTCATGTCTTTTTTACAGCCCAGAGGTCTTCTATTTTTTCTACATCTATCCTGCCATGAGTTCACAGAGGATTGGTTCCATCAGCTCAGACTCCTTTGGTTCTCCCAGTGTGCTCTGGGTGGAGCAGGCTGGTGCTTCAGTTAAACCCAAGTACCTTTCTCTCTGTCTTATCTGGCTTCTTTCTTTTTCTAATGATTTTCCTTCACGCTTCAGGGAGCAATCTCGGCACTTAGAATGCTTAATATGTTCAATACATACATTAATTCTCTTGGCAAGAATCTTGCCCTTAACTTGTCTACAACAATGCCAACAGCACACTGGGTAACACTGTGGACTTTTCCAGGTTTGCCATGTTAACATTCATGAGGCATTCCTTTTAGCACAGTGCCTATCCCCTTGATGTCTACAATATCATCTTTCTTGTAGAGTTGCCTATATGTGGCCAAAGGAACAACCCAATGTTTCCCAGAACCTCATGTTTGTTTCCTACAGAACATATAGTGGGTGACTCTACTCTTCCCCTTTGTGTTGGTCATTTTGGCAAATTACTGTAAGATGGTGGATCTAGCTGAAAGTGTGTCATGTTTCTAGTGTCTTCTAGTTTGGAAAAGTTGCTCTCTTTTGTCATTTTTTTAAGAGTACAAGCCAAATATTTTTGAACGATGTCTCTCAATTTGTGTATTGTCTGAGGTTTCCTCAGGATTAGATTCGAGTTATACTCTTTTAGGGGGCAGGCATACTACAGAGTGATATTGTGTCCTTCTCGCTGCATCATATCAGGAGACACATGATGTCAATTTGTTCCATTTCAGATGTGATGTTAACTTTGATCACTTGGTTACAATGGTGTCCGCCAACTTTCTTTGTCAATAAAACTGCAATTTTACATTTTTATTATTATTATTATTTTTAATGTATATTTTTGAGAAAGACAGAGCATGGGCAGGGGAGGGGCAGAGAGAGAGGGAGACACAGAATTCTTAGCAGCTCCAGGCTCCAGAGTGTCAGCACAGAGACCAACGTGGGTCTCAAACTCACGAACCGTGAGATCGTGACTTGAGCCAAAGTCGGACGCTTTAACCAATGGAGGCACCCAGGCTTCCCTCCCTTTTCTGTTAAATAAGTATCTTGTGGGCAGATAACTTGAGAGTGTATAAATATTGTTATTCATCAAACTTTCACCTGCTAATTTTACTATCCCTCACGATTCTTTTGCAAGACTTTTTAAACACTGTACTTTCCCAGTTATTTCTCATCTGATTCCCTGAAAAGGATTATCACTGAAAATGATTAGAATTAAAAGAGACTAAGCTGGCACATTCTTCTGCTGGGGTGTGAGGACATAGGTCCTTGTACCCATTGCTAAGGGGAGTGAGTGCAGAATGCTGTAACTTTGGGTGTTTTTTTTCAGAATCCTGTAACTTTGAAGGGAAATTTGACAATACATGTCAAAAATACCATGTATCCTACAGATACATCTGCATGGGTGTCAGTGAGATTACTAACTGTAACCGACGGGTAACAATAGCAAAAGATGAGAAACAACTTCCACCTATAGGGGACTAGTTAAATAAACCAAGGTATATCCCCACTGGAAGATTATGCCACTGTCAAAAAGGATAAAGATCCTTTTTCTGAACCGATATGGAAGATCTCCAGGATAATTATGTGGGAAAGAAAACAAGCTGCAGGTCAGTGTTTAGTATGCTACTTTTGTATCACAAAGTGCAGATGATATGGATGAGGGGTGGATAGTCAGGGGAGGAAGCAAGACTTGTCAATATGTACCTCTTTACTCATATTCTACTTTCTCTTTTTAAAATTTATTTATTTTGAGGGAGAGAGGGGGAGAGAGAGAGAATCCCAAGCAGGCTCTGCACTGTCAGCACAGAGACCGACGCTGGGCTCGAACCAATGAACCGTAAGGTCATGACCTGAGCCGAAATCAACAGCCAAATGCTTAACTGAGCCACCCAGGTGTCCCTAGCGTTCTATGTTTTAACATGCCCGTGTATCACTTATTCATACAAGTCTGGACTTTGTGAGCAATAAGGGTGTCAGTGTTTATTCCATGGAGACTTGGGGAGAGGGGAGAACCAGGCCACGATGAAGGTGGTGGCAGCACCAGAGAAGATCTAGAAGCTGGATGAGCCCTGGGCTCCTCACAAAGGAGAAAAGGAGAGTGAGAGACGCCCAGTTCAGTGTCTACAGGTGGAACAGAGGTGTTCAGGTGCACCCTGCCTGGTAAAAAATTTCTAATGGCTGTATAATATTCCATGGTCTATAATGTAACCATTACTTTGCATTAGCTTAGGTAAAATCCTTTAAATCTTTGAATATGACCATCAGAATGGGTGCCACTTTAAAACACTATACACCAGGATCTATGCTAAGTGCTTTACAGGCATTAGCTTATATAATTCATTTGTCAGCTATACCAGGAAGATATTATTATGCCTAGTTAACAGATAAGAAAACTGCTATTCACAAGCGTTAAGAACTTGACCCAAATTACAAAGCTAGCAAAGTTGAGATTCAGACCCTTTGTGTGCCTGTGTCATGGGTTTTGTGCTCCTATAAGGTACATATGAAGAAAATGTCTGTCTCTCCAAATTAAAACTCAGCATACAATTGTTGTTCTTGGGGCAGGGGTTATATGTCACCACCTGGTTCTCCTCCTGTGGATATTCTCTATAAAGTTTGTCTATGATTCCCTCCAAATCCAGGACCAGGAATGAACCCAAGGACTTCCACCTTCTTTCTTGGTTACACATATTTTATTAGAAAGCATTTGTCTCTGATGCACATTCCAAACAAGATTTTCTTTTTTTTAATAATTAAAACACAATTTTTAAAAATTTATTATCAAGAGAAAGTGAGCACAAGCTGGGGAGAGGCAGAGAGAGAGACACACACACACAAAATCCGAAGCAGGCTCCAGGCTCTGAGCTGTCAGCACAGAGCCCAAATGCAGGGCTCGAACCCACAGGCCGTGAGATCGTGACCTGAGCTGAAGTCAGGCGCCCCCTCAAACGAGATTTTCAATTGGTCTTGGGTGTCTTGGTACGCTTGGGTGTCAGCGTAGTCGCTGGGTCTCATACAGCACCCCTTGTCTTTTTACTGTCTAGATTTTCATGACCCCGAAACCCCTTTCCTCTTAGTTCATCTCAGACTGGTTTGATGAGGAAAGGGAAAAAAAGTTGGGCAAACAAATCTGGGTTTCCCCCTCCCACCCACAGAATCGTCAATATTCTGTCATGTTTTAACAATTGTTTATATTTAGATATATACAAATATGTTTAAATCAAAATTTTCCTGGTAACTTCTAACCATTTCTGCAATTGGAGGCCGACTTCATTTTCCAAGTGGTAACCAGGGCCTCTCTGTGCTTTGCTGTGTTAGGGGCCACAGAGAGGAAAGAATGTAGCATTCAGTCACCCTCTCTTTTTTTAAACACTCCCTTAAAGTTCAGGGGCACCTGGGTGGCTCAGTCGGTTAAGTGTCGGACTTCGGCTCAGGTTGTGATCTCATGGTTTATGGTTCGGGAGTTTGAGCCTCGCACCAGGCTCTGCACTGACAGGGTGGAGCCTGCTTTGGATCCTATCTCCCTCTCTCTGCTCCTGCCCCACTTGTGTGCATTCTCTCTCTCAAAATAACACACTTAAAAAAATGTGAATGCTGCCTTCAAGTTCAGTAACAAAATGAACAAATTCCCCTTTCCCTAGCCTTGCCTCTAGGCTCAGAAGCAGCTCCTGAGCAGGTAATTAGCTGATCCTCGCTGTTCATTCTCTCATGTCCCCGCCCTGTTTTACTCTTCCCTTTGGCTCCAAGAGTAAGACCTTGGTGGAGAGCAAACAGTAGAGCTGAGCTCCTGCCGTCGGTTACTGAGTAACTCACAGCTTAACTCTTCCATGGAAATTTGGCAAAACATCTTTCCATTTTTGGAAAAACAGAGCCATCTCCAACTCCCCCGGGTTTCTAGTTTCTAGTATGCTATTTTAACAAAGGGTGAAATAAAGTTCATCAAAATAATCCTGCATTATCATTTGGCAGTTTTTAGGTAAGATTCTCAAAGCATCTCATTGGAATTTGCTCAAGTTCTCACAACTGTTAGAAAGTTCAGCTTTAGTTTCAGGGACACAAAATCAAAGCAACAAATATTTATTGAACATGCCCAGTGCACATGCCACTGGGTCTTCAATGTACCAGCTACTCAAATAAATATTTGAGTTTGAAGAAACCCAGGTTCAGAGTAGTTTTGCCTACTTATTGACAGAAAAATACTTTAAATGTAAAGGTTATTAAAAATGCTTAATTATCCAGCAGAACTGACACCTTGTGTAAACTCAGAAATACTGGGTGAGGGTATTCTTGGGAGAGAGTCACATGGAGTTAAAGTTCATTGTCTTACTTCAGTTCCGGAAGCTGTAGGTGGGGAAAGAAAAATAGAGAAGAGGAAAAGGCAAGAGAGCAGAGGAAGAGCTATGGGGGAAAGTTCTCTGGAGAAAGGGGGTGGGTTGGACAAACCCAGAAGCAGCAGGAAGAAACTGACAGTAAAGCTAAGGCCAAGGGTGTGTGTTTTGATAAGTACAGGTCAATCATGTGACTGACGTCTCTTACCCACCTCTGCCAAGGGCTGCTTTAGCAAATCCATCCAAATCCATTTGAGGGGTGAGGTGGAAATGAGGGTCTAGGGATGAATGTGGCTTGGTAGCTTTTATTCCATCAGGACACACACAGTGGGTTTCAGACCCTTTCCTGATGGCTAGTGCTAAAAAACAACAGATGCTGGTTGGGCACAGGCTGTTCCCACATGGAACGGAATCGCATCTTGTGTCCCTACCGAAGTTCAGCTAACCAGGGAATGGTGCTGAAGGGAAAGCCCGAGCGGTTCAGTTACAGCCAACAGGCCGGCCCACTCTGGAGAGGCCACCTGCATCACGGCCTAGGTCTGTCCCAGAGTTCAGCAGTCTCCCTAGCTTGTCAGGGTAATGAAAAGCCCAGTTAGATGACGAGGAGGGCAGGCTTCGGGCCGAAGGAAAATCAGATGGCACCTTTCAGATCATAATAGCCTGAATGTTTTAGATTTGCGAGGATAAGGTGATGATAAATTGAGATGACTGTAGGTTTTCCTTGAAACTATTTTGAAGAGCTTTGATATTGCAAAGGTAATCACCGCCGCCCGCCCCCCCCCCCCCCCCCCCCTTTTAAGCTGGTGATATAGGAATAGACCTAGACCTATGCTTGGTCAGGGGAAGCAGGGGAAGCAACTGACTTTGGGGGCACCTGTTTGGGCGTTTAAGAATGCCAGTCATGCTTGTACCATGTGTTGTCAAGTTATGGCTCAATTAAACACTTCGAAGTTCCTCCCTCCTCTTCATTCCCCATCCTGGTGCTGGCCAGCCCTTACTAGTTCTTGTTAACTCTACTGACGGCAACCGATTCACAACTGGGTTCTCTGCCACTTGAAATCACAACGATCACATCACAGTCTGGCTTAAAATCTTTACTAATTTTTACTTGCTAAAAGATAAAATCCAAATGGCTCAGAATTGTATGCAAAGCTTTTCAAGGCCTGGCCTCAAACTAACTTTCCTAGCTGTCTCCCATTGCAAGGCCACATTCATACGCACGGGGGTGTGTACTCCGGGTGTGCTCCCGGGATGCAGCGTCTGCTCCCCACTTTGCTCACCTTAGAATCCCTTTCCTACCTTTACAAATCAACTCTTCAGATATAAAAACTTTCCTGAAGCACCTTGCTTCTCCAGCTCTAGGCATTTTCCTTGAAACAGTCCCCGGGTCATGCTAATTATGTCTTACAACTCATTCACTCCCCAAGTCTGACTGCAGAAACTGGGTCTTTCTGCTTCTAAAATCGCCTGTGACATAGAACCTTGCTACTCACAACTGTGGTCCTTGGCCAAACAGGACCGGCATCACCTGGGAGCACATTAGATAATCCCAAGCTCCACTCCAGACCTGCTGAAACCGTAACTGCACTTTAACACGAGCACCAGGTAATGCGTGTGCACGTGAAGTCCGAGAACCACCAACACAGAAGCTCTCCAATAAATGTGAGTAAAGAGGCACAAATCAAATCCCTTCATTCCCCTGCGTGCAACCTTTCCTTGGATTTCCTTCCAGAATAAAACCCAAATACTTCAGCATTGTCTGCAGGCCTCTGTGACCCAGCTGTGCCTCCTCTCATGCCGTTCACTCCCTCTACTTTTGCCTCCACCACTTTGTCTCAGGGGCACAGATTCTTCTTTCGAAAGAAGAAATCCACACATCCTGTTCTCTCTGACTAGGACTCTCTTGTCTCCAGCATTACCTGCCATTCTGTCCATTCGTAAAGTCTTACCTTCAGCACAACTTCCTCAGGAAAGCCTTTGCCACTTCTTTGTGTGTATTCTCACAGCTCCTTGCTCTTCCGAGGACAACTGTGGTTGAATACTTTGGTAATTTTAGTGGTTTGTTGATGATCGTTACCAATTTTTAAACTGTATTCATGTCAATTTCCACAATTGGGAGTGTAAGCTCCTTGAGGATAAAGGCAGCATTATCTTCTCAGTATTGGACATATTATTAAGTACTCAATGGGCCACCATGTTGGAAAGTAGGATTTACTAACTGATCATTACAGATTAGCTGGATACTGTAAATGACGTGCTAATACACACGAAAAACAAACTCCTGTTAATCTACGTGAGTCTCAGTGTAAGGGGTCAGAAAATTGCTTGTGGGGAGGGTAGGCCTAGGTAAATGGTAAGATGGCAGGGCTGGTCCTGGAATTCTCTCTCTAGATTTTGTAACATTCAAGGATGGCTGCAGTAGTTACCATCCTTCATACCCCTGAACTTTTTTTTTTACTACGGTTCCTTCCTTTGAGGTCAAGTATGGTACCAAACAAAGGACACCTAATTGCTAATTGTTAGTAGGAGGAGTAAATAACCTTCACTGGTCATGAGTAGTATTCGTCTTTTAAAGTATGGACGTTTACAAAAAAATTAATATTAAAAGAAAAAAAAAGACATTTACTGGGGTGCCTGACTTTGGCTCAGGTCATGATCTCACAGTTTGTGAGTTTGAGCCCCACATCAAGCTCACTGTGGTCACTGCAGAGCCTGCTTTGAATCCTCTGTTTCCCCCGTCCCTCCCCTGCTTGTGCTCTCTCTCAAAAATAATCATTAAGGTTGGACTAATTTCTGTGGTATCTCTACAAAATTGGCTACTGCACATATGCGTTTACTTGTGCGTGTTACATAATTATTCTTCACGTTAAAAAAATATTTAAAAGGTGTGATAATCCCAAGGTTAGAAGAAAATGGCACAGACTCATTTACAAAAAAGACTACACGTTTCTCCTCATTAATTTATCATTTAATATAAATGCTGACAGAAAGCAGATAAAGACCTTGTAGACATTTTCATATATTTACAAACCAAAAGGTGAATCACCTCCTTCTACTTGTTAAAATAACCCTTTTATCTGCATCTCATGGGAGCTTTTAATACTACTCAGGAGCAACATGAGGCTGAGTCAGTTTCCAAGGTTATAAAGAAAGGAAACAGCGTTTTAACAAAATGTGGCATCTTTGATATAAACAACATGCACACAAATAATACAAAATTGAAAAAGATGGCCCTAATCCTCTTAAAAACCCAACAAATGAACATGTACTTGTTCAGACCCAGATTTCTGCTGCCCTAAACATCTTCCTACTACTCTGGATTTCCACCTCACTTGTTTTGAAGGCTCTTTAAAAACTGGAAATATAAACACATTAAAAAGAGAAGAAAATGGTCCATTTCAAACAGGGTTCTTTTTCCTATTCCAAAAGAACTTTCAAGAGATAAAGTCTTCAAATAAGATTTCACAGTTTCCTAGACGCTAAAGGATTATTCATAGCTTGTGAAATTCCAACCCATTTATCTTCACTTAAAAAAAAAGTTGAAAACATTTGGAAAAAGTTAAATTTCACAAGCATTACCAATTTAAAAATCAGCTGTCACTTTAAGACTCAATATTTTTATTTCTGAACAGGTAGGTGGAAGCGGGCAAGAAAAAACAGGGAGCTGAGGCAAGGGAAAAAACAGGAATGCAAGAGAACTTTTAAAAAATGGTATTTTGTCTAGCACTGATTTATACGAACAGGAGATATAAAGTCTCACTATCCAAAACTAAGTGATTTCATAGTCATTTATAACCTGACTCAAATCTCATGGGCTCCTTTATTAATCTAGATTATTCTTGTCTTGTTAAATATACCTCTGCAGGGCACAATCACATACAATCAATACGATTGGTAAATTACACAAGCTCTATCCCAAGCAAATATGCATCAATGTTACAAAGTTATTTAAAAACAAACAAACAAAAACAAAATAAAACAAAATAAAATCCACCCAAAAAGGTGATAATGACTGCAGAATGTCTCGGGGAGACTGGTATGAGCCTAAAGACCAAATTGACCATAGTTAGGGGAAAAGGGTAGCAGGGGTTACAAGGGAAAGAGAGCACACAAAAAGAGGAATCTCACAACTGGAAAATGCTTAAGTGGGTAAAAGATTTTGTTCATCATCTTAATTCACTTTTTTCCATTGCTCTTGTTCCAAAAAGTCACATCATCATAAAGTAAGCAACGAAGCCCCTGGATCAGTGAATAAAATGAAAAAAAAAAAAAAAAAAAAATCCCCCGCCACCCAAGTTCCTTTCATTTCCAGAAGGTGAGAAGAGGAGAAAGGATGAGGGGGTGGGAGTGTGTGTGGGAGGTCTGGAGGGGGTGATAAAGAAAATGCAGGCAACCACACACCTGGAAAATATAGCTCTCAGGACAGTGCCTTATGGTGAACAGAGGATGTAAAAATGACAAAGAAAAGCTTAAAATACCTTAAATTAGAGGAATATTTTACAGAGTTGTTTAGATACTATTGTAAGAATGGCAGCCAATCACTGAAGAGAGATTACACTAATAAATGGTGATTTAAAAAAAAAACAGGCAAAAACCCCCCAAACCAAAGACCAGCAACAAGCAGGCAACCAATTATCCAATAGTTCGTCCCATCCTTTCCTTGGCCCTTTTACGCAGTGGCTGGGGTGGGAGCAGGGCCTGCCTGACAGTTTCCAGTTATAAGATGACTCTGAGCGTACAAGCTAAAGAGGATGCCAAAGACTTGTGAGCTCTGTCTGCCTAAGCGTTAAAGACAACAAAACAAAACAGAAACAACCAGAAACAGAGAGACCTCAATACGAGAAAATAAGTCACCTTATCTAGTAGATAGACTAACTCCACAGGATTTTACTTTTCTACATACACATTTTTGGGCACAGTATTATATTGAGGTTTAACTTCTGTCTCTTGGGTTATTGTGTCTTATTTTCTTGTGAAAATAAAGGTTATTACTCTAGGGATGTTTTGTTCAGGAAACAAATTTAAAGGAAATTCAGTGTTTGGCTGAAAATTGGGAGGCTCTGAAAACAAGGATTCCAGTGGTGAGGTTAAGTCCTTTTACCACAATAGGATTTCAAAGGACTCTTTACCTACTTTGTTCAGTGCAGTATTGAAAATCCACCTATTGGGAACACATTTATTATTAAAAGGTGTAACTTCTTCCTGGTGGTGGCAGTGTCCTATTCTTTATTAACATTATAACTAGTATTACTTATCAAATTAGAATCTTTTATATATGAAAACATCTTTAGCAGTCAAAGCAATAAAATTTTAAAACCCAAATCTTAAGTTGGCATTTACTATAATAGTACCTTGCCAAAAACAGCTTTCTTTTTCAAATGGCTCAGAAAAGTTGAATTAAGAATTAAAAAATATATTAACTGCAATTCACCTATAACTCCCCATAAGTAATTTCAGCAGGAAAATTTCATAAAGCTGAGCTGAAGCAACAAATAAACAGAAAAGTCATAGTTGTCCAAGGTAGAACGGTATGAAGAAGGAACAGCAATACAAGTAAAGCGATAACACCAGCAAACTGCTTATGTGTCCACTCCCTAATGTCGGAAGGGAAATTTGCTTTAGTTCAGTTGCTAAAATTTTTAAGGACAGGCTGATTTTTCCGGGAACAGATCATCTTGCAACACTATAACCATGTATCACCAACTAAAACATAAACACAATCAGGCTCTTTCAGGGTACAAATCTAAGTAAAGGCTGCAGTTAATTCCCAGGCAGATTATTAATTTCTCTTAAAACGTAACCAGGTCTTTCTTTTTAATAAAATATAGGTCATTACAGGTACTTTTTTACAGATAGATTTTACGTATGAAACCTTTACTCAATTCTTTAAAATGAGCAGAAAGAAAGTGGAAAAAAGATGGTAAGATCCCTATCTATCACCACTTGGATTTAATAGCAATCAAATACTTTTTAGTGAAAAGAATCTGTGTTTCTCCAAATCTGAATATAATCTCACATGCAGTGACTATAGTTTATTTCTCACCAGTCACATGCTCATGAATTTTTTTACCCAGTCCCACAGCGTGACCATAGTGATACAGATTGTCCTTCAGACACAAGTGAAAAGCCAAAACACACAAGATGCTACAATGACAAGATAATCTCAAAAAACAGGGGGACTGCTTACACACAATATTGTAAAAGATGACATTCACTGGTTTAGAGAAACTGATGAATTTTCATTACTTTTACATTTTATAAGGCCAGCTACCTTTAACAGTTAACTTAGATAAATCTACTTAACAGTACAATCAACTCACAAATACTAAAAGGTTTCACAATCAAAATGGCTATATCCCCCCAAACCAAAACAGAGTAAAGCACAAGTCTTTGGCTCTCCTTTAAAGAAAACAGCAGGTTACCATTCTTAACCAGACCTTTGTTTGCCTACCAGTAGGGCAAATACCACATTTGTGCATCACTGAGTAATAACACCATTAGAAAAGGCAACTTCACAGAAGTTATTGGCTAAGCGAATTCATTTGAATGCTCTGTTTTGAGGCAGCAAACTGTCACTGTTGCAGATTGGGGAGGGCAGTGGGTAAGTCAAGGGGGAATTTGCAAGATAGAAAAGGGCCAGGAAAAAAAAAACCCTTGAGCTCCAACCCTAAAGACCTATGGAAAGTCTGATGGAGTTACATATTCATGGTAGCAAATAAGAATCATATCAATTCTATGTCTTTTAGGCAAAAGAATAAATACAAGGGAAAGACCAGGAGAAGGGAAGGGAAATAAGATGAGAGAAGGGAATCAGCCACATTAATGCCATACCAAATAATTTCGTATACATTCTGAGTAGGTGAATATTTGTAGCTGGCATTAGAAATAGTGTCTTATGTGAATACTATTACTAGAAACCTATGCTATAATTAACTATTGTTTTGATTACAAAAGTAACAAAGAATGGATCTTTGGTCACTTCAGCTTCTGTAAATTACCCAAGACAGGGCGGCTATTGGACTTATCTTGTGACAATATCTATAAGTAAGGCAAAATAACTACATATAAGTTAGGAAACTGCATGTAGATATCTTATTCTTAGTT
This sequence comes from Prionailurus viverrinus, assembly GCF_022837055.1. Taxonomy (NCBI): domain Eukaryota; kingdom Metazoa; phylum Chordata; class Mammalia; order Carnivora; family Felidae; genus Prionailurus; species Prionailurus viverrinus. The sequence goes on from NC_062577.1 coordinate 13,516,597, forward strand.
CTACGCTTTTCCAGAGATACCTTGAAGAAAAATAAGTCAAAGTACTTTTATATTCCTAGCTATAATAATATCCTGGTTTTAAAAAAATTAAGATCCTAGTTTTGTAATCTAAACAAGAGTGAACACAATGCTTATTATACTCCTACCTTAACCTTTTCAGAATTGCTCATGTTCGTCTGAGATGTCAGAGTCTTGCTTCTGAATTCAGTGAAAAGCAAATAAAAGTCATTTCCAGAAGAAATTAATATTTTAATAAGTAGAAAGCATAAAAACTGTATTTCCTATCTGACTCATTTAATCTCTTTACTCTCTCTAAAGGCAGACATTTTAAAATAAGCCAAAAAAAACCAGTGCCTTTCGCAGGTTTTGACAAAAAAGCAGTTAAAGAGTCCAGCAGTTTTGCCCAAATAGGCCACATACCCTTACAGGCTCATCATTGTCACAAAGTGTTTCACAGAGAAAAGGAAAAGAAAAGAAAATCTAAACTTTGGAGGTTTTATTTAATTCCTAAAACTGTTTGTGAACACCAGGAAAGTTTTAAGAATTTCCATGAGATAAGGCAGAATGACCAATTTAAAACAGGTAAGTCATAGGCACAATGGGGCAGGGGATCATTCTTCTGCCTTTCTACCCAACCAGATTTCCTCCAGAGTGTGCGGGGCCCTTCCTGAGGTGCAGCTAGAATTAAGGCTACAATTTAAGGGATCTGCCCTGGCCCCCAAAGCCCCCCACCCCCCCAATGAAATTACCTTAAAAAGTGAAAGAGCTGATTTTGAGTCAACTGAAAACAGTGGCTTTTCAGGTTTTATTCAGAGCAGGAATACTATATAAGTTAATGCCTATTCCTGCCTAGCTTACAAAATCAAAATGGTGAAAGCAAGTAGTATATCTGAAGGATATAAAAACAAGAACAGAAGTTGGGTTATGAAATGTTTCAATGGATACCCAAAATGGACTTTTACTTTTATTCTGAACCTCAACAAAATCAATACTCATAAATTCCCTTCCAGTGCCAGACTCACTGAGTTCCAAATAAACCAACTGCTTCTAAAACTTAGGAATTATCTAACATGTCCAAAGGAGAAATACAACCTGCCCAAATCTGCCTACAGAAGGTTGGAGGCCAAGAATGTTGCCTTTTATGGTTATACAAAGAAATGAAAAATCTTGGGACTCTGTCAGACACACAGTTTCTCTCCTTCTCCCAAAAAATAAGCACTTATGTGTAAGAGGGTTTTAAGCAAAAGAGAAAACAAACAAAAAAGCAAAAAAAGCAAGTGTATTTTTTTTTAAAGGAAACTATGGATATCAAATGCAGAAATGCCTCATCTTCATTCAGTGCTTCTACCTCCCAATCAGTCATTTTATCGCAACAGCTGCGCTCATGCGAAAAAATCCTTAAAACATACCCAATATATATACAGATATAGCTATGTATATATGTATATATATATATAATATATATAAATTTTTATTTAAATAAAAAAGAAAGCTCGAATCCCAAGCCAATATGTGTATATCAAATCCTTGACCAGCCAGGTCTGTAGGGCATAATCAAATTCAATGTGAAATAGTATATAAACACGGTGCCTTGACTGGGCAAATTAAATAATTGCTACTCAAAAGAGTGTTCTGTTTGGACTCTCCTACTGGTAGGCAATGGCAGGACTGTATTTCCCTCCCCCCTCCCCCATTTGTTTCAGTTAACAGTATGATGGACACAGAGCTTACACTGAGGTCGTTATGACCTCAGCAGGAGTTAAGGGTTAAGAAAATAAGAAACAAGAAAAATACAAACTCTTGCTTTTACCCAACCAAAGCAATGCAGTAACTTATTACATAACCAGTGCTTTCTGTTTTAGTAGTATAATCCAGAAGGGAACTTTTTAAAAATCAGGCAAACAGAAGGATGGGGAGGGTGACTGTATCAAATAATCCCCACAAAACATGTTTTATAGGGTTTTAGTTCAGTATAGACACATGGCATCAGAATATGTGCAGCAGAACTAAATAATTTCATAAAGAATCTCATCACTATTGTAAAGTCAAGTCTCTGAAAACTGACTTTTAGGTACTTATTACCTACTGGTGCTAAGGATACTGAACAGCAACAGCTAGTCAATTCATAAACCATCCTTAAGATCCTGGCAGTCTGTCCTTGCCATATCTATTTGAAAGCCAGGGACTTTTATTTTATTTTACGCTTTTGGGTTTTGACAGTAAAACAAAACAAAAACATCCACTGAAATAATGTGACTGTTCATTTTCAGTTCAAGTGTTGTGGTTTTAAAACATGCTTGATTTTCCTATTATTATTGTTTTTAACACTCTAGGATTTTAGCAGAAGTTTAAAATTTGAAAAAGCACAGGTCCGAATTTCTAACCAGCAGCTCCATACAGGTAATATACCAATCATGTATCTCCCAGGACTAATAAATTACAGTTCATTCTTAAAACAATCTCCATTTAAATCTAATCATTCTAAAACACTGGCCTGGCTTTCTGATTAAGAGAATGCAAGGATCCATTATGTGGGAAAGGACTTCAAAAATTAATTGGTAATTATCTCTCTGGAAAGTTGAAATAGAAACAAAACCCTCCTGAACAACAGAAAGTTTTAGTGCCATATGAAAAAACACACATCAAGCTAGTAACCAGAAAGGGAAAGAAAATTATGACTTTCAAGTAATGGCTCTTGGAAAAGTTGGTTTGCTGCACATTTTCTAATAAGTAGTCTACTACTGTCTCTTTGTTTCTCAAGCACCACAGAATTCTCAGACAGGCCGGTGCTTTCTGTGTGTTTTAATTTATGAGGTTGTCAAAGCTGGAAAGGATTGGGGGTCAGGAATTATACACTGGGTATGTAATAATACCAAAATACAAGAAAAACCTACTTCATTAAGATCATACAATTAATCAAACAGAGTGTATATATAATATCTTCTTTTTTTTTTAAGCCCTGGATCCAAGGCGTCCAAAGTTATTAAAATAAAGTTCATTCACAGAACAAAAACAAATTTAATCTGAATTGCTTGCAGATACTGCTAATTTTCTTTTTCTTTTTCTTTTAAATTAAAAAATGCATTAATGTGAACTATGTGCAGGGTTTGTTTTTAGTAGTGGTGTTTGTGCACATTGCCTCCGGTACTTTTCCTGGATTTCTCTGACCACTCTCAGAGAAAATGTTTAGAAGTTATCTGTTCTCCCTACCCTACCCCACAAATTGATCAGGAGCAGAAGATAAAAGCAGGATTCTTCATCATTTAGGGAGCAGAACTGGGAGTAACTCCCGATCTCTGGGAGTCATTGTTGTCACCTCCTCCCTCAGGGTCCTCTGATAGGTTCAGAGAGCTGGTCTTGTTTGACAGGAGGCTGATATTCTCTTGTGTCAAAGCTGATCCATTTGGTACATCACTGTTAACATTAAAAAAAAAAAAAGTTAGAATTTTGAGAGAGACAAAAATGATTAGTAGAATAAAATCAACAGGGCCTTTCCTTTTTTTAAAAATTTTTTAATGTTTATTTTTGAGAGAGAGAGGGACAGAGCGCGAGCAGGGGAGGGGCAGAGAGAGAGGGAGACACAGAATCCGAAGCAGGCTCCAGGCTCTGAGCTGTCAGCACAGAGCCTGACGCGGGGCTCAAACACACGAACTGCGAGATCATGACCCGAGCTGAAGTCAGAAGCTTAACTAAGACTGAACCACCCAGGTGCCCCAATAGGGCCTTTCTTTTAATAGTATGGAAAAATATGCAACTATCTTTTAAACTTTTACAGCTCCGTATCATGCTTTAGTACAGGGGCTGACAAACTAAGGCTAACCACCTGCCTGTTCCTCTAAGTACAGTTTGACTGAAACCCAACCCGCCCATTTGTTCACGTATGGTCTGTGGCTGCTTTCACACTACAATGGCAGAGCTGAGAGTTTCCACATATACTATAAGACTCAAAATTTTACATATTTACTATCTGGACTTTAAGAAAAAGTACCGATTCCTGCTTCAGCAGGCTTACTAGTATAAGAAATTATTTTGAACCCAGGGCAATGCATGGACTTAAATAGCTAAAACCAAAGCTTGAAAGCAACAGGGATTAGAAATGATTATTATATTCTCACCAGGAAGACAACTCAGGACTATGCAGCAAATGCCCCCAAAATACCCGAAGGAGAGGCGCCTGGGGGTCTCAGTCGGTTCAGCCTTCTCACTCTTGGTTTTGGTTCAGGTCATGATCTCACAGTTCGTGGTTTTAAGCCCCGTGTTGGGCTCTGTGCTGACAGCATGGAGCCTGCTTGAGATTCTCTCTCTCTGCCTCTCCCCTATGCTGGTTCTCTCTCTCTCAAAATAAATAAACATTAAAAAGGGAGGGAGGGACAGGGTGGAAGGTGGATTTGAAAGAAGCTAAATATCCACATGCTTTAAAAGGACCGGAAAGGTATACACCAAAATGTGAACGTTGGTTTTAAGTAAATTATAATACAGGAGAAAGAAGGAAATGGGAACAGAAAAATTCATTTGTTAGGTATTAACAGAAAATTCAATTTTTGATCTGTTCTAAAATAAGTTTTAAAACTCATAAAAATAAGTAAGAATAAGTTTTATAACTAAACCTCTACAAAAATATTCTTTTCTCAATGTATACAGAATAATGACATTTTAAAATCATATTTATGAGAGCACTTCTGTCAGGACTGAATAATATAAGACTACGGAAAATGTCCCTTTCTTTACCTGAATGTCAATGTAAGGTCCTCAGCTGGAACCTTACTTTGTGGTTCTGGTTGTCCATTTTCTGCTTGCTTACTTGTATTCAATTTGCCTTTCATGTCCAGAGAACACTGGTTCTCCTTGGGAAAAGAAGGAAGTAAATTTAATTACCTTATATTTTATAATGCCAATGAAAGAAGATCAAATATAGATAATATAAACTGATGATCCATAAATCATATTCAGTCTTTATAAAATGACCAAAGGAACAGGCAGTCTGAGAGACACACCTAACAACAGAGTACATCTACTCACTAAAAAAGCTAGAAAACAAGGGGGAAAATGCCTGAAATGAGAAAACCTGATGCCTTAGAAAAGATAAGCCAAAACAGAATAACTACCTATAATATACTTATCGAAAGCAGAAAAATAAAACACCTATTCATCTGCTTAGAAGGAATGTGAAAACTATGCAACAAAAGTCAATAATTACCCATGCAACCTGGGGGGACGGTTCGACAATTTACTAAAATCAGTATTGGTGCGCTAGGAAGCAAACCTCAAACACATCCATGGATAGAACTCCTCAAGAAGGAATGTGTAGACTGTATTTCATTCATAACAAAAAACAGGTCTGTAATAACTAAAGGGCTATAAAAACTGAATGTTTTTTTGCGAATACATATTTTTATAACATAATGGTATTGCAAAATCATAAACACCAACCCCTCGGCTTCCCTAGTCAGTATGTTTAACAGTAATTTAATAACCTCCAATTAACTACCTTTTTCCCTGAAAGTTTTTTCATAATGCAGAATCCTAAGACAAAGAATATACTCAAACCAAAAGGGAATGAGAGGAATGAATAAAACCAGGAGGCATCCCATCTTCATAAGACTTATTTAGAGTATTAATCCTTCACTGGAGTGCCCTGGGGTGATGAGCCTAGAGGCTTGAGTTCTGGGACAGCACTACACAGATGCTCTCTGGTCACACCCCCGCCCCTCCAGCCAGCCCCACCCTTTCCCACCGTAACACTCACCATACTCAGTTCCCGGGTTCTCTTCCCGATTTCCCTTTCCACCTGGTGCAGTTCCAAGCTCAACTGCTCACTTGAAATCATTCCAGGCCATTTTGGAGGTGGTGGTGGTGGTGGCTGGGACTGGCCTGCCAGGGTGTTCACCTCCCTCTGCAACACCAGCCTGTTACTAACAGCCTAGTGCACAAAGCCAAGCACATACACAACTCAACACATTTCACACCATGCACAGAATGACCAGGCCCAATCCAGAACATTGCCTCAAATACCTTTCACTAAGATATTTGCAATAAAAATGATGCAATGGTAAGGCACTATCTCTTTGAGTACCATCTGAATTTAAAATGAAACAATAGGGGACTTAAACTTAGTAAAGAATATTTGAAAGAGAAGTCAAGTATAAATGTACATCTTTCCCCCTTTTTTAAATGGAATTTTCTGAAGTAAATCCTGCAATTTATTTCTGTGAAACCTCAGTAATGGCAAGGATTTTTAACCATAATGAGTTAAACATGTGGCAAGCTTCCAAATGCTGCCGATACTCTTTTGGAACAGAAAACTGGTCTACAAATTTCAATTAAGACAAAAAGCCATAAATTATCAGGATAAGGAATAACACTTTACAGAGTTAATGGTCTGAATCTTTAAAAAAGTTAATCAACTAAAGATGATAAACATAAACACAGCATTCTCTTTTTTTACAATAGGAATTAGCAAGAAGTTCTGGACCAATGTAAAGAAAACAATGGCAAATGAAGACAGAAAATGAGTATTACACAGTTAAAAAATATTTCTAAACCTTATTGGTTATATAAGAGCACAAGCCAGACATGTGTTCCCAAAAAAAAAAAAAAAAAAAAAAAAAAAAAATCTCCTGTTGGTCTTGGTAATAAGAGAGTCTAAGATAGAATTAGTTAAAAATTTATTTCCCCCTAAATTTTTTTTTTAATTTCTAAGGAGATGCCTTACTTATTAAAGATCTTGGTAGAAACAAAAGACTAATATTCTAACAGTTATTTTTCTCTCCAGATGGGGAAAATGTATTTATCAGAATACAGTCTTCAGAATATAGTCTTCAGTTTACTAAATTCAAAGATTATGCTCTCATGCAAAGGGTAATATTAACAAAACCTAGTCTTCTTTATATGGCACTTAAAAGGATTTTTAAAATTCTTTGTTTTCAGCAATTTTTTTCTCTAAGTGTCAAGCAGCATGGTAGAAAGAATACTGGATATGAAGACTTGGGTTCATATTTCAACCTCTGTGAAACTTGTATCTTTCAACCAGAAGAGGGGGGACTGTACCACTTGCCCTAACCGACCTATCAAGAGATACTGTAAGGGTCAAGTAGGATATATGTCAACTTAAAACTGAAAAAACTCTATTAATGAAAGATACAATTGTTATACAGAGGCTATGCTTAAGTCCAAGTTCTAAGCTTCTACTTTTTTTTTTTTTAAGTTTATTTATTTTGAGAGAGAGAAAGAGAATGAGAGCGCAAGTGGGGGATGGGTAGAGACAGAGAATCCCAAACAGGCTTCACACCGTCAGTACAGAACCCAACATGGGGCTGGAACCCACGAACCATGAAATCATGACCTAAGTTGAAACCAAGAGCTGGACACGTAACTGTCTGACCAACCAGGCGCCCCACTAAGCTTCTACTTTTTAAATATTTGTACATAAATGCTGAGGATTAAAGGAAATCAGAATTTTTTTTTTAATTAAGAAATATGAGAAATTAAAAACAAATGTTGGGGCACCTGGGTGGCTCAGATGGTTAAGCATCTGACTCTTGATTTCAGCTCAGATCATGATCTCAGAGTTCATAGGATCAAGCTCCGCACTGGGGTCTGTCTGTGCTGACAGCTCAGAGCCTGCTTGGGATTCTCTTTCTCCCTTTCTCTCTACCTGCCCCTCCTTGGTTGAACATGCATGTGCCCATGTGCTCGCTCTCTCTCTCTCTCTCTCTCAAAATAAGCATTTAAAAAAATAAATTAGGGGCGCCTGGGTGGCTCAGTCGGTTGAGTGTCCGACGTCGGTTCAGGTCATGATCTCGTGGTTTGTGAGTTCGAGCCGTGAATCAGGCTCTGTGCTGACAGCTTGGAGTCTGGAGCCTGCTTCCGATCTGTGTCTCCTTCTCGCTCTCCCCTCCCCTGCTCACGCTCTGTGTCTCTCTCAAAAGTTAAATGAACATCTAAAAAAATTTTTTTAATAAATTAAAAAATAATAAAAACAAATGTAAAGCTAAAGGCATTTGTTGATAAAAACTGTATACCTTAAATGTGCCATCAGGGAACGTAAGTTCCTGTTGGGAAGTTTTAGATGGCCTGTTTTCTATTCTCATGGAATAGAAATTCTAAATTTCCCACCATCCCACACTGAAGTCTTAAGTATTTAAATTCTTTGAAGAATGGACACCTATACTAACTCTTTAAGAAAGAGACCTTAAGTTTTTATGTTCAGAGTACCTCAAAAGTTCTTTCTTTTAAAACCTCTTTGAGAACCCTTCAAAAACTGGAATGAAAAAATATCTGTGGTCTGGTACCTCTAAGCCACGCAGCTGGGTCTGCTGACTAATTTGATGGTTTAGTTGCTGCAATTCTAGTCGTAGCTGTTCCCGCTCAGCAGATGGAAGGGGTTTTCCATGACTGGCTACTTCTGACATGGACACTCTGTCCCTTGTATGGGAAAAGAAAGGGTGGAATAAATTTTAAATTTTATTAAAAATATATTATTGAACTAACATAACATTTTGTGTCAACTATATTTCAATTGAAAAAAAAATTAAAAGAGAGAAAACAAACAAACAAGCCCCCTAGGTTTGGTCTACTACTGTTCTGACATAAAAATCTGTTACTTCACTATGAAAAATATAAAAATTATTGACAGGGCGCCTGGGTGGCTCAGTCGGTTGAATGTCCGATTTTGGTTCAGGTCATCATCTTGCAGCTCGTGAGTTTGAGCCCCGCATCAGGCTCTGTGCTATCAGCACAGAGCATGCTTTGGATCCTCTCTCTCTGCTCCTCCCCTGGTCATGCTCTCTCTCAAAAATGAGCATTTAAAAATAAATAAATGAGTAAGTAAGTAAATAAATAAAAATTACTGACAAGTAAAACAAATAAGAAAAGCTGAATAATTTTAAACGTTTGTAGAAGCAAAAAGAATGACTCATACCTCTCACTGAAGTGTCCCTGAGAAGGTATGTTTTGATGAGGTGAATATGGAGAACCTCCCCAGCCACTGTGGGTTCCATATGGACTATAATCTACAAGAGAATAATGTAGTGCGGTATGATGCAATTCAGAGGTTTGATTCTTTTAAGGTAGCCATAATCTAGAAGGCATAGGCATTTTGTGTACACGGCTCTCTGGAAAGATGTCTACCAATGTGACGAGAGGGTACTGATGTTTTTTTTCCCCCACTGAACGATATCAGTGCTTGTAACTGTTTTCAATGTTTAAAAATGAAAATGTATTATTTTAATAATAGCAATGAAGCTAATAAACAACAACAACGGCAATCTTAACATACCAGACCTGCTCATCTGTACCCTTAGAATTCTCTAGTTATAATTACTTTCTGCAGGGATAATTCCATGGAAAAGTTTAAAAGACTAGTGTCTTGGAAGATTACGGACAGCACTGATCGTAGGGATCAGTGCTGAAAGTAGGGAGTCGGGATGGTGCTGAAAGTCATGAATATGAAGCCCTAAATCAGTTTAACTATGATTCTTTTTTTTTTTAATTTTTTTTCAACGTTTATTTATTTATTTATTTTTTATTTTATTTTTTTTAGTTTAACTATGATTCTTACCTGAGATGTTCATCGGTTTTGTGGGAGCTCCCTGAGGTGCCATAGCCTGCATTGGACCAGCACCCTGATATATTGTTTTGGAGGTTCGAGAGATGGCACCAAACCGAGAAACGGTTGGTCGGTCTCCGAAAGGGATAAGGTCATCATCACTGGTTTCTGCTGCTCTTCTTTGAAGATCCAGTCGCTGGTCTCTCATTCCTTTACTCTCCACGTTCTGATAAAAAGTAAAATGAGAAATCCACCCCACACTTAGATCTCTAACATTACTTCTTCCAGATAAGCGATAAGGTTAAAAAAAAAAAAAAAAAAGTATAACTTTCTTACTGGTAGGACTAAAGTACTTTGCTTGTCATAGTAAACACTGCTTTTTAAACCTTTGCTCACTCCCCACAATAAGAAATATATTTTACATCATGACTCAGTACATATACACATTCTAATATATAGATAGAATTTTATGACAAATATTTGCCTCTTACTATATGTAATGTACTCTCACATTTATAGTTATTCAAACTCATTTCTTTAAAAAAAAAAGGCCCATGACGACCCAATTTCAAAACTCAATAGTTAGAAAACCACCACTTAAAAATTTAAGTGTCAACAACAGATGTTTCAAAGGGATTCCAGTTAGAAAGAAGGAATTACCAAGATAAACTGAAACGGAAATTCAACTGCTAGATCTTTGCTACTCAAACTACAGTTCGAGGACCAACAGCAGCAGCAGCAGCAACACATGGGAACTCATTAGAAATGCAGAGTCTCAGATCCCACCCCAGTATTAGCGATTTAGGACCTGCACTTTAATCGGCTCTAATTAGACTCCAAGGTAATTTATACACACTTGAAAAACACTGTCTTTTACCATTTAGGAGATTTTCAATCACATCTAGGTTAGGCTGACAAACATTTTTATTCTTTAGTGATTTAAGGAAATGAGTTTTATTTTGCTAATTTTATTACTTTAATATAATAACTATTTCTGAAAGCCAGGTACAAAGCAAGGGTTCCCGTCTATCTCCACCTCATCTCACTCTTGTTCTTAGAGAGGATGTTTTCTTTTTTATCTTTTTAATGCTTATTTATTTTTGAGAGAGAGAGAGAGAGAGAGAGAGAGCGAGCGAGCGAGCAGGGGAGGGGCAGAGATAGACAGAATCTGAAGCAGGTTCCAGGCTGTCATCACAGAGCCTGACGCGGGGCTTGAACCCACCAGCCATGGGATCATGACCTGAGCCAAAGTCGGATGCTCAAGCGACTGAGCCACCCAGGCACCCCTAGAGAGGATATTTTCTAAATAATGTTTCCTTAATCCTACCACAGAAAAATAAAAAGATTCAAAATTTCTGTCCCACCCCCACCCAATGCCTTTCTTCCTCTCTTTTTTGGCTGGCATCTAATCATATTTATGCTATGTATATCATTTCATTCATTTATGATATTAACATCCAAGTCTTACTTTTCTATTACTAAGAATTGGTCTCTTAACCAGTTGGACAAGTATTTGTCTTATGAAAACCTGTATAATATCCTAGGCAACTTCTGTTAGGTTAATTAGGGGCACATGGCTTAAGAGTATTAGCCCAGACATACCTTTCAACATAGCAATACCACTTCTAAGCATAACTAATGTATGTACACAAGGAAATACACAAAAATGTTCATTGTAACACTTAACAGTACGGTAAAAGATCAAAATTAGCCTAAATGTCCATCAACAGGAAAAGGAACAAATAATGATTTGCATATATATTTACTGTATGATACCAGTTACCAGACAATGGTATTTGATAAAAAGTTAAAATGAATGAACTTGACCTATAAATTTGGATACATCTCAAAAACAAAAATTGAATGAAAACGCAAGCTGACATATATATTAATATAAGGTCTGTAAACACACAAAACTGTTTAGGAATAGTATGAAAGTATCCATGAAATGAGTAACTTTCAAATCAGGATAAAGGTTACCTCCAGGGAAGAAGGAAGGAAGTAAAAGGAGATTAGGGAGGTATATTCAGGAAGATCTCACTATTTCTATAAAGTTTTATTTCTTTAAAAAATAAAGAAGCAATTCAGATAGTTATGTATGTTAAGCTTGGGCATTAGACATACTGTTGTTACATTATTTTTTATTAAAAATTAAAATAGAAGTATAACACATTTCAATATACCACAGTCCACTCGAAGCTTATTAGCTGCAATTCTGACTCAAATACTATTGTTCACTAGATTCAACTTTGTTGTTTAAACTTCAGAGTTTTAAGAGAGTTATAATTTATTTAGACAAGAAATCCAAGATCCTGATTAATTATGCAAGATAATTCAATTTTGTTTCTGAACAGTTGTTGGGTTCATCGTTGGCTGCACAGAAATATACTAAAATGCTCTCCTTTGTCTATCCAGATGTGCAATAGATTAATTTTTATACCTGAAAAAACAAACATAAAACCCCTATAGTTTAAACCTAATTCAATCACATAATATAGAATATGGCCTTGCAATTCTTAAGTAAAGCTCAATTATTTGTGTCTACACTATTAACTACACAGACATATTTGGTGTATCCTGATTTGCATTAACTACGGCTTAGTTACTACACATACCATCATTTCCACACTCCCCGCTGCCACAACATCTTTGGGTTTTGCATCTTTGGTGCCAATGTAGGAGCCGATGGTATCACATGACCAGGGAGAATACTGGCTATAATCATTTCCTTTGTATTTCCCAGCTACTTTCAAGTCTTCGTCCAGAAACTACAGATGGAAAAAAATACACACATAGGAAATAAGTCTTTATAAGTAACAACACAGAGAAAGCAGGAATTTCCTAGAACACCATGCTAGAGCAAAACAGTGATGGGTTATTTGATTTGTGTCAGAGCAGAAGATTTTTATAGACTCTGAAAAATATAAAATAGGTGAAGAAAGATGTTTAGTTTTTGCTCTTTGTTAGCAGAGGGTCAAAAACAAGTATCTCAATATCCTTTAAGGAATCAAGCCAGGACTGGAGGAGGTTTGCTTATCCTCTTCTTCATCGGATGGAAATCAACATTTAAGCTAATACATACCCGGCCTTAGTTTTGCCAGACACTCCTCAATGTTTCTTTCAGTAACATTCCAGATAATCAAGAACATGAAAAACTACTTGAAACATAACTGAGAAGGCACTGTGTAGTGCATGATGATACAGTAACTTTTACAGAAATCTCTTTAACAGCACTAATTCATGTATTTTCAAAAATGTGTAGTTACTTTGGAGAGAAAGTGGGGGACAGAGGATCTGAAGCTGGCTCTGAGCTGACAGCAGAGAGCCTACGTAAGGCTCGAACCCATGAACCACGAGATCATGACTTAAGCTGGAGTCAGACGCTTAACTGAGCCACCCAAGTGCCCCTAATTCACATTTTAAATAAATTCTGGGAGCACCTGGGTGGCTCAGTCAGTTATGTGTCTGACTTTTGGTCTTGGCTCTGATCATGATTTCGCAGTTCGTGGGTTCAAGCCCCGCATCAGGCTCTGCGCTGACAGTGGGGAGCCTGCTCAGGACTCGTTCTCTAACCCCCTCCCCATCTCCCCTGCTCGTGCTTGCTCTCTCTCAAAATAAATAACCTTAAAAATTTTAAATAATAAATTCTGGTCCTTAGGCTGATTCTGCGAAGTGAAAAGGATAAGATACTAGATTTTCTCAACATGAGTTCCGAAATTATACAATAAAAGAATAGCTATTCTGAGTCTAATGTGATTTACTAAAATCACAACATTCACATTTATGTTTTACAAAGTGCCTTTACATGTACTATCTCCAATATTCCTCAAGTCCGTGAGAACATAGGTGACTAGAACTATACTGTTGGGGCGCCTGGGTGGCTCAGTTGATTGAGCTTCTGACTTTGGCTCAGGTCATGATCTCACAGTTTGTGAGTTCAAGCCCCATGTTGGGCTCTGTGCTGACAGCTCAGAGCCTGGAGTCTGCTTTACAGTCTGTGTCTTCCTCTCTCTCTGACCCTCCCCTGTTCATGCTCTGTCTCTCTCTGTCTCAAAAATAAATAAACATTAAAAAAATTTTTTAGGACTTTAATACTGCTTTCGTGTTATCATAAATATATATACAGTGATATACTGAGAATACAGGGGCTCTTGGTATATGTAAGTGGCTTTATGCCTCCCCCTATCTAAAATAAAGATCTCTTTTCTGAGTCATCATTATTGGTTTTCTGTACTTACAGAGGGTCTTGCTGTTTATAAATATTATTCATTTTCAATGATAACTCCTGTTTCTATTGTCTATAAACTTTTTGTCCTACCTATATTCAAAACAATTTTTTTGGCTTCTCTGTCTCCTTTAGTTCTCCTCCAAATGCAAACTTCACATAGCTAGCTTTTTAAAAAAAATTTGCTTTATTATTTTTTTGAGATAGAGCATGTGCGTGCATGCATGCAAGCAGGGGAAAGGGGCAGAAGGAGAAAGAAGAGAATCTTTTTTTAAATTTATTTATTTATTTTCTTTTATTTTTTTATTTACATCCAAGTCAGTTAGCATATAGTGCAACAATGATTTCAGGAGTAGATTCCTTAATGCCCCTTACCCATTTAGCCCATCCCCCTCCCACAACCCCCTCTAATTATCCTCTCTCTGTTCTCCATATTTAAGAGTCTCTTATGTTTTGTCCCCCTCCCTGTTTTTATATTATTTTTGCTTCCCTTCCTTGTGTTCATCTGTTCTGTGTCTTAAATTCCTCATATGAGTGAGGTCATATGATGTTTGTCTTTCTCTAATTTTGCTTAGCATAATACCCTCTAGTTCCATCCATGTAGTTGCAAATGGCAAAATTTCGTTCTTTTTGACTGCCGAGTAATACTCCATTGTGTGTGTGTGTGTGTGTGTGTGTGTGTGTGTGTGTACACGTACACACACACACACCACACACCACACACCACATCTGAGAGAGAAGACAATCTTAAGCAGGCTCCACATTCAGCACAAAGCCCAACGAGGAGCTTGATCCCACAACCCTGGGATCATGACCTGAGCTGAAATCAAGAGTTAGGTGCTCAACCCACTGAGGCACCAATACAATAGCTTGTTTTCATATCTTGATATGACCTACTAAGAAGAGCTTACCCCCGCCCCACCCTAATGTATTATACAGCTGTTAAAAAGAATGAGATAAGTTTATACCTGACAAAGAAAGACATCCAGGATAATTGGTTAAGTAAAAGGAAAAAAGAAAAAAAGTAAGATGCAAACAAAACCTCAGAATATAGTACTAAATGATCCTATTAAAAAACAATACATTAGTTCATGCACATAAAAGCTGAAATATATTTAGAAAGTTGAAATGTATAATAAATTTACAGTGATATAGACTATGGGACTTTGGAGAAATTTCTCTATGTTATGTATTTTTATAATGTACTAATTTAGTACAATTATATGTAGTTTATAATCAAACAAATAATATAAGAATATAATCAGATAACAGTAACTAAAATAATTCTAAATAAAGTTCCTTAATAGTGAGGGTCCTAATTTTTATTAGAAATAAAAAAAAGTTATTATTTATTGAATGCTGGATATGTGCCAGAGGCCTTATGTCTTACTTAATCTTTCCCACATCACTATGAAGTAGGCTTTATTATGTTTGGTTTATAAATGGAGAAACCGGAGCTTCAGAGTTTAGGGAGGCTAAGTAATTTACAAAAGATCTCATGGAGTGACACAGCTTAACTTCAAAGATAAATTATCTTTGATTCCAAAATTAGCTTACTTTTTGCAGTGTCATATTGCTGATAAAATAGTATGGCCTAACTAGGTTCTAGGAGGACTCTAAAATACAATGTTTGAAAAAATGTAATGTTGGGGCACCTGGCTGGCTCAGTGGTTGACCGTCCGAATTTTTTTTTTGGTTTACTTATTTTTGAGAGAGAGAGAGAGAGAGAGAGAGAGAGAGAGCGAGCGAGAGCGCGGGGAAGGGGCAGACAGAGAGGGAGACACAAAATCCAAAGCAGGTTCCAGGTTCTCAGGTGTCAGAACAGAGCCTGACGTGTGGCTTGAACCCACCAACTGTGTAAGATCATGACCTGAGCCGAAGTTGGACACTGACCCGCTGAGCCACCCAGGCGCCCCATGTCCGACTCTTGATTTTGGCTCATGGAGCCTGCTTAAGATTCTTTCTCTCTCCCTCTGCCCCTCTCCCCCACTCATGCTCTCTCTCTGTAATGTTTATACTTACAAATGAAGTTACATTATTAATAGAAGATGTTATGATTTTACTAATTAACCTACTTTATTATGGAAAATTCATCTAAAGTGTTTAGATAGAAAAGCTGGGTAACTAAACAACTGTTATTTAGTAGACCACGTTCACAGACCCAAAAGATTACTGCTTACTATATGCAATGTGATGCACTTCACTTTTCAGTTTTCATTGTTATTATTCATAATCTGTCAGACAGTAAACCTGTTTAGAATCATAATTCTATACATAAAGGATGTAAGACATTTTCCTTACATAATATCAACTGCAACCCTGCTGAGAAAACCTATTTGACTTAAAAAAAACCAAAACAACACTTACACACACTGTTGAGGCAGTGCATACAATCAATCAATAAACCAAAATAAATAAACGAGTTCAACAAAGCAAAAGCTGGCTTTTTGGAAAAAAAAAAGAAAAAGAAAAAGAAAAATTTGATAAATCCCTAGGAAGACTGACCAAGAAAAAAAATTACCACCGATATTGTAAGTGGAAAATGAACACCACCAAAGACCATGTAGATATTAAAAAGATCGTAAGACAACATTCATTCATGATTAACAATCACCAGTGTCCTACAGAAACACAAAGATAATCCCCAAGATTATGCTTTGGAGCCCTGTAGTACATTAACCAGTTTATTCTAGCAACTTTCAGGGTTTTTTTCCTGCCTTTCACATTACTGTATTAACCTGTCTTTCTTTTTCTCTTGATCAATTTCACCATCCTATTTTCCTCATTACTGAGTTAAATAAACCCTTGATGCATCTTATTAAAAGTCTAACAACAAGAACAGAGAGGAATTTCATTAATTTGATAAAGATTACCAAAAAACCTACAGCAAACATAATAATGGTAAATTATTAAAAGCTCTATTTACTCAACAACTAGAAATAAGACTACTTGTTGTCATTCCTTTTATTCAACCAACATTATAGTGGAAGATCTAGCTAGCACAAGGTTAAGAAAAAGAAGAGACCTAAGAATTGAGAAGGAGAAAGTCAAATGGTCATTATTCACAGAGGAATTGATTGTGTGTATGGAAAATCCAAAAGAGTCCACTAATATATGCTAGAATCAACATGGAAACTCGGCAACACTGCTGAATACAAGGGTCAATACAGAAAAATCTATTTAATTTCTCTGTATTAGTAACAAAATGAAATTTCAAGAAGAATTCCATTAATTAAAAAAAATCTCAGTTATCGGGGTGCCTGGGTGGCTCAGTTGGTTAAGTGTCTGACTTCGGCTCAGGTCATGATCTCACAGCTTGTGAGTTCAAGCCCCGCGTCGGGCACTGTGTGGACAGCTCAGAGCCTGGAGCCTGCTTCGGATTCTGTTGTCTCCCTCTCTCTTTGCCCCTCCCCTGCTCACATTCTGTCTCTCTCTCTCAAAAAATAAGCATTAAAAAAATATATACATCAGTTATCTAGGAATAAGTTTAATTAAAGATGTGCAAGACACTGAAAACTATGATTTATGACATTTCTGAAAGAGATTAAAGATCCAAGTAAGTGGTGGATATATAATGTTCCTGCAGACTCAATATTTGAAAGATGTCACTTCTCCCTAAACCAATCTAAAACAACAATGTCCAATGGAAATAAAATGAGATCCCCATATATTAACGTAAACATTTTCTAGCAGTCACACGAAAAAAAGAAACAGGTGAAATTACTTTTGCTAATATATTCTATTTAATCTAATACATCCAAAGTATTATCATTTTAACATGGAATTAAGAAATATATTAATGAAATGTTTTACTCCAGGGGCATACTAAGTCTCGGGCCCAGTGTATATTTTATGTTTACAGTACAATTGAATCTGGACTAGCTATATTATTTTAAGTACTCATTAGTAACATGTGGCTAGTGTTTACCATACTGGACAGCACAGATCCAGAGATTCGATGTAATCCTAATAAAAACTGCAGCAGATACTTTTGTGAACATCAACATGCTGATTCTAAAATGTGTTTGGAAATTGCAAGGACTAAGAACAGCAAAGGTAATACTGAAGAATAACAAAACTGGAAATACATCACCACATATTAAGACATATTATAAAACTATACTAATACAATGTGGTATGACTTCAAAGACAGAGGAAATAGATCAATGAAACAGAAGAGAGTCCAGAATCTTTTACAGTTATCCAACTATGACAAAGGTGACCTGATTATGATAACGATGACTGCAGAGCACTAGGGAAAAGATGGCCTTTCATTAAATGGTGCTAGGTAAAGGACATATCCTACAGGGGAAAAATGGATCTTCACCCCTAACACAGTAACAAGAATCAATTCTAGATGGATTACAGATGTAATTGTAAAATAAAATAATAAGCCTTTTAGAAGAAAACACAGGAAAATACCTTCATCATCTTGGAAACAGCCAAGATTACTTAAACAAGACATACAGCAAACCAATGATGGAGGAAAAATTGATAAATGGGACTAAAAATAATGTACTTACCTCCTCTTGATGAAAGGCAGGAGGCAATGTCGGTGAAGGTGCAAAAGGAGGTGGAGAGATAACCTTCCTTTCCTCTAGCTGGGCCATTATTTCCTTTCGTCTGCGATGTAGCTCATCTAGACTAGGATGGGGCTGAGGAGGAGGAGGAAGCCGGCTATAAGGAGGCTCCTGAAAATGCAAAGTTTAGTAAAAACTGAGAATTTCAGAACACATTAATTCATTTAGCACATATTTTAAATAGAGAGCAACTTGTATATTCATCTCAATATGTGAAAATCCTGAGACTTACTGCAACAAAGCAAAACAAAATAAGTAACCCACCCAAAAAAACTCTTGAGGATTTCCCAAAGAGCTAAATTTAAGTTTCTTTTTCTTAGCCAGAGACCATAATTTCTAAATAAAGTTGGCCCTTGAACAATACAAGCTTGAATGGCAAAGGTCCACTCATAAAAATTTGTTTCCATAAATACAGTTCTGTAAATACATTTTCTCTTGCGGTTTTGATAACATTTTTTCTCTAGCTTACCTTATTGTAAGAATACAGCATATAATACATATAACACACAAAATGTGTTAACCAACTATTTATGTTATTGGTAAAGGCTTCTGGTCAACAGTAGGCTATTAGCAGTTAAGTCTTCAGGGAGTCAAAAGTTATTACATGGGTTTTTGATTGCATGAGGCAGGGTTCTGCCCCTTAACGCCTGCATGGTTCAAGGGTCAAACGTAGACATAGAAATGTTAAATAAACTATCTAAACTTCAGAGACTAAGGGGGCGCCTGGGTGGCGCAGTCGGTTAAGCGTCCGACTTCAGCCAGGTCACGATCTCGCGGTCCTTGAGTTCGAGCCCCGCGTCAGGCTCTGGGCTGATGGCTCAGAGCCTGGAGCCTGTTTCCGATTCTGTGTCTCCCTCTCTCTCTGCCCCTCCCTCATTCATGCTCTGTCTCTCTCTGTCCCAAAAATAAATAAATGTTGAAAAAAAAAAATTTTTAAACTTCAGAGACTAAGAAGAGTTAGTGGGAGTGGGGTGGGGTTTTTTATCCCTTTTAATGGTTTAAAAAAAAAACAAACAAA
Source organism: Prionailurus viverrinus (assembly GCF_022837055.1). Classification (NCBI taxonomy): domain Eukaryota; kingdom Metazoa; phylum Chordata; class Mammalia; order Carnivora; family Felidae; genus Prionailurus; species Prionailurus viverrinus. Next base: position 13,535,967 of record NC_062577.1, read on the forward strand.
CCCCAAAATCCTACCCAAATTGTGAAAAGATGTAAAAAAAGGAAGGGGGGGGGGAAGCTTCTTACAAAAAAGAATTGATCAAAGGGTTATTACCATGGCTAAAAGTTATATCACTGCAACAACAATCAAATTAAATCTATATAGGAAGAAAAAAGCCCAGCATACTCTGATGTACGAAGGTCTGATCTGAGTTGGATGGGGAGCCACTGGATAGTAACCCTCCATCTGTTGGTATCTTTCTCTGGATTCTGGCACATAGGATGGCACTGCTGCAGGTGGAATCTCAATGGGAATAGGACTTTCTCGGAAAATCTCCTCTCTTGTGTACGACTGAGCAGGGTACACTCGGCGGCCATCATAGTGTGGCGGGTACATAGGTGGGTACTGTTGTGGCTGTGTGCCATACTGAGAGTTTACTACACGATCCTGGAGATAGGGTGGATAGTGATCCAAGTAGGGAGGACCAGGTTCAGGAGCAGATGGTGGCGGTCTGACAAAGCGGGACATACACTGTGGTGGTGGAGTGTAGTACATACCTGTACAATGCAGAGGAGAAACCAAAGGCAACAATAAGCCAATCTATCTTTTCATATTTTCCCTTTTGAAATATCTCAACACTAAAGAATTCAAAATCCATTTCTTTAGGTTTTCCCTTCTGCTTATGTCATCAGGCTAACTTTATAAAAAATAAGCAGAAATTAACCTTAATCCTTAAAAGTCATCAAAAAACCTAATCTATTTATAAACTACAATAGCAGACTGGCTCTCTCAATCGACCATCTTTCTGGTGTGTCTTAACACGATGCAAACATTGGAAACCAAAAGACTACCTTCCCTTGAGACTTGGGTTCCACAAATCACTCACGAATTCTGAATGTGAAACTGAGTTAACTAGAAAGCAACATGGCACACAAACTGTGTGCAGACATAGTAGCTATTGCATAGCTCTAGAATTCTTGAGACAAAAGTTGTGGCAGTAGCTTCCTAATTTTCAGACTTTTGTCTCAAGTGATGTGATCCTGGCGCACAGGTAGGACCCCAAAATTCTATTTCTACTGCTTCCTCATTGTAATTGGGCTTTTTTAGTAGCTACTTCTGAGAGTCATTCCTGGAGGCCTAGCTTAAGCCTACTTCTCCAATACTTCCACTGATTTTGTGGGTATCTAAATGACATGCATTAAACCTCTTTCTGCTTAATGCAGCAAGAATGATTTCTGTTATCTGCCAGTGGACCCTGACTGATACAATGTATTTAAGTACTCAAAAGTACTTGAGTTTTTCCTGTGATGGATGGCCCAAAGGAAGATACAAAAACCTTTCATCATATTTTTTGTGTACTGACAATGTCATACCAATTTAAAGCTATTCTTTTGAAAGTAGAGAAGGCATTTCTGATTCAAAGTTAAGATAGCCTTGGGGAAAAAAGGAGAACATCTTTGATCTATCCCAGTTTAAAAAATAATAGCACTACACTGTCTCTGACAGAGATCCAACACTTTAGTTTAAAAAGCAGTGTTCATGTTTTTTCATAGCAATTGTGTATGTGAAGCCTCTTGGTCATCTCCTCTCTTATCCATACCTGGTATTATCATTAAAACTGGCTAATTTTTCAAATTTGCCTATTTCCTTAAATCCCTTCTTCTTTCTGAACGCACTAATCTAGGTCTCAATACTCAAAACCTGGTTTAACAACAGTCTCCTTACTACTCCTTGACTCTAGACTGTCATCTTTGCAATCCATTTGTAAATTTATCTTTCTATTCCCATACCTCTAGTTAGAGCATTCTTCCATAAAGTCTTTTTGATTCCTTAATTCTCAGTGATCTCCCTTGAGTCTTGCAGTTCATCTCTCCCACATTAATATTAACTACCACAATGGAACATTGAATTTTAAACACACACATACCCACATATATATACAACATATGTACGCTCACACTATCATTTATTAATATTGATTCTACACTATCAACTCTGTATACCATGTATGCTGCATTATTCTCATAAATGTTACAGGGCCCCCAAAAGTATTATGTGATAACTGAAAAACATAGTGTGTGTACCCACCATAATATTCTTTCCATGGTCTACTTGGGCAACTTGTTATTTCCACAAATATATGCACATATTTGATATACAACTAGCTTTCAGCGATTTGGGCAGTTGGTTTATTTATAAAGCTTTGCTAACTCACTTATTTTATACTATTTAGTTGATCATAAAGTCTCAACTTTTTCTACAGTATTAAATAAGTGCATTTATTTACCTCGAGGCTTCTGTAAATATGATCACTCTTTCTTGGAATTGTTCTAACTCCTAAGAAAAGTGAGCAACATAAATAAAAGATCATTACCCTGCTGATAAGGTGCTGGTTCAAATGGTGGGGCAGCTCCTCGAGGATCCTGATAATAAACATCTGCCTGTTGCGCTGGATATAACTGAGAACCCCGTGGGACCATCTGAAGGGGTTTGGTGACAGGCATGGGAGGCAAGTCTGTTGGCCCCCTTGGAGGTACAGGATGTGGATTCACAGGTAAGGCAGAAATACTCTTAGGGACAGATTCCAGCCTAAAAGAATAAAATTCCAAAGGTCAACTTTAAGGTCTCAAAAATACTTCTAATATACACATACTGTAAATGTAAAAAAAAAAAAAAAAAAAAGACTCACTTTGGGAACTTTTTCTTTTTTTTATTTATTTTGAGTGGGGGCGGGGTGGGGACACAAATGCATGGGTGAGCAGGAGGGGCACAGAGAGAATCCTAAGCATGCTCCATGCTGTGAGTGCCTGAACCCACAAACCGAGAGATCATGACCTGAACCAAAATCAAGAGTCAGATGCCCAACCAACTGAGCCACCCAGGCACCCCGGAAAACTGTTTTTTCCTAATAGTCATTTCTTTTACAAAATTTGTAAACTTTGATCTTATCTCACTTATGCTAATTATTTCTTAAAATGAACTGGCATAGAAAATAAACAAAATATAGCCAAAAATGAGTTGTTTTTTTTTTTTTAAACCAAAACACTGATTATCTTTCTTCCCTCTACTTTGTTTATAAAGGAGAAATTTTAAATAAAAATTAGGAAAAATAACGTACAAGTCAGGAGGGGATCCAGGGGCACTACTGCTCAGATGATCTATCTTTCCTGGTTTCAGACTAGAATCGTAGGTGGGGTCTGTCCCTCGAGGAATCAGCTGTGTTACTGTATTCCCTGCTGATACAATTCCATTTGGCAGAGCGGGGGTTTTTCTGTTAGGCAGATCCACTGCACCTTCATCTGGAAGGACAGCTGCTGAGGGCAGGCCCACCTCATTAAGTTGACCCAAAGAGGCACTCAGGGGTCTTCTGGGAACCAGGCGTTTGTTCATTTTACGAAACCTATATAAAAAGCAAAAGCATACACCAAAACCCAGAATTATAAAAGCGAAACCAAGCACTAAAATGTACTTAAGAAACAGATACAAAAGGAAAAGATGCCAAGAACATTACTTTCTGGAAATTCTCTTGAAACACTGGCTGTAGCTATCAACCTGAAAACTTGTATGTGTGTATACCCTATAAAATGTCAGGCAACACACGAAGTATAAAATTCCTTATAAGTATTTGTAACATTACTAATCATATTAATATTTGTATTATAATTTACTTTATTGTAAGTTCTATTTCTCAAACATATTTAGAGGGGGTAAGGAAAATCTTTAGAAGACAGTTTCTGAAATATTTTGCTTTAGCTTCCCCATGAATGCCTTGGGATACAGTGACTCTATACTATAACAATAAAACATAAAGCCTGTGTACAGAGAAAATTTTGCCATTTATTCCAGTAAATTTTTTTTTTTTTTAATTTTAGAGAGAGAGCATGATGGGGGCAGAGGGAAAGAGAAAGAGAGAGTCTCAAGTAGGCTCCACGTTCAGCACAGAGTCCAACGCAGGGCTCGATCCCACAACCCTGGGGGGATAATGACCTGAGCCAAAACCAAGAGTCAGATGCTCAATACACTGAACCACACAGGCTCTCCTCCATTAAAATTTGTATATAATCAAGAATAGTAATTTGTATCAGATACGATTCAAAGATGCTGATGCTATGTATGCCTACACAAAATTGAAATTATTCTAAAAGTGGATTAGTGAAAACATAATGCCTAAATATAAACAGATACTGCAGTATAAAAGGCATGTAGATTGTAAATCTAACCACAGGAAAAATATTAAGCCAAGCCATCAGCCTCTACTACCCTTGTTCCTCAACAATGAAAGCAAATGTATTTACTCTTGCTAGAGCACTTTAAAAAATAATCTCAAAGACAAACTCCCACAAGAATAATGCTATTTTTCCAAATGTTTCCCATATTGGACAAATTTTATAGGGGTGGGGAGGAGACATTCCTCAGACATAACCACTGTTAGCAGTTTGGTACATAATCCTGCAGATTTTCCACTCCACACACTGCCTTAATATGTATGTAAGATTGTTATTAACAGAAATAGGGTCGTAACTTCTTCCTTTCACATTCTGGATATTCCCTTACGTTGGTACATTTTAGGCTATTCCTATTTTTTGCTAAAAAAAATGCAGTAACAGGTGCTTCTGTACATGTACTTGCACCCTTGTGTAACTAACTAGAAGCAGAACAGCTAAGTCTACTTACTCTATGCACATTAGAAACTGTTATAATGTTCCAAAACTATTATAACTCCTACTGATAATATTTTAAAAAATGTCCTTTTTCATTATCTTATCACACACTGGGTAGTATTACAGTCTCTACGAATTTGATAGTTCAAAATATAATTTTGTCTTAATTTGTATTTAACAATCAATGAAGTTGAACATACTTTTACATGTTTATTACTATTTCTTCTGTGAAGTGCTTATATGTTCATGAGCCACATATTTACTGGTTCTTCTCTTTCTTACAGATTTGTAGCAACTCATTTTGTGTTAGGGGTACGTCCTCTGTATGTCATTTCCCCAGCAATCTTTTTTTTGAATTCTGGTGTTTGGGCCTTATCTTAACTTTTCTGTAATCAAATTTATCAGTCTTCTCCTTTATGGATGCTGGGTTGTCATTCTTGAAAAAATCCTTTCCTATTGTAAGATTAGGTTAACAAAAACAGCAAAGATCCCTAAGTAGTGCATCATTTCCTTCTTAAAGATTTAGATCTCTGATACGTTTATAATTCGGTTTGGTATAAAGGTAAGAATTGAGTTCTAATGATTTTTCAAATGGACAGCAGTTGTTTCAATGTCATCTTCTTTGTTACTGATGTGAAACTCCATCTTCAGCACAAATGCTCAGTTCCTATTGTGTCTGGCATTCTTTCTAGATTTTCCATTGTACTTCATTGATCTAGCTATTCCTATGCTAATACCAGTCTTTATATGCACTTCAGCTCATAATACACTTTAAAAGTTGATAGTCTAGTCCAGTCTGTTGAAAACTTCTTTTTTTCAGAATTTCTCTGGCCGTTTGCACATATTTACTTTTCCCAATGAATGATTTTGTTAGATCCTAACAATCATCATGTTAAGGTTTTGATTGAGATTTCACTGAATTTACTGAGAAAATAAAACCTGTATAATGGGAATTTTTATCCAAGAACACAGTATCCTTCTTTATTTATTCAATTCTTCTCTTTTTTAATTCAATTTTATTTTTTGAAAGATTTTTTTTAGGGGCGCCTCGGTGGCTCAAGCAGTTAAGCATCTGACTTTGGCTCAGGTCATGATCTCACGGTTTGTGGGTTTGAGCCCCGCATTGGGTTCTGTGCTGACAGTTTAGAGCCTGAAGCCTGCTTCTGATTCTGTCTCTCTCTCTGACCCCCGACCCCATGTTTATTTTTGAGAGAAAGAGAGAGAGAGAGAGAGAGAGCGCGTGCATGCACATGTGCACACACAAGCAGGGGAAGGGCAGATAGAGAATCCCAAGGAGGCTCCATGCTGTCAGCACAGAGACGGATGCAAGGCTTGAATTCACAATTTGAGAGACAATGACCTCGGCTTAAATCAAGAGTTGGAGGCTTAACCAAGTGAGCCACCTAGGTGCCCCTATTCAATGCTTATTTGCCTAGGTAGCTTACTAATTCAATTCACACAGGTCCTCAATATTTCTTGTTAATTTTTTATTTGGTATTTGTTGTTGTTGTTGGTGGTGGTGGTAATGCCAACGGGAGCTTTAATTTCCATTCTGATTATGTTTCCCATTTTAGTTTATATGAGTACAATTCATTTTCTTTTCTTTCTACTATGTGCTGGAAAATTTAACATCAGTGGAGTTATTTGATCTTTGAAATTTAAGAGAACCTGGGAAGTTAAGCCTGGCAATAAAATAATTTCTTGAATTGAGCAAAGGGCAAGTTTTCCCACTGGAAATACATTATTCAATTATTTAAAATCAGTAAGTTAGAATGGATGAAAATTCTTAAGAGTTTTAATTTTGGGGGGAAAGTGCAAATGACTCACTTCTATATTTAGTTTCCTATTTGTGGGCACGATGTAATGAAAGCTGAAGAAACTGCTTCAGTTTTCTTAATTTTTACAATTCTGTATTACTTTCTAAATATTTCCCATTCATTAAAGAGAACGCAACTACTCTTTTTCTGTTTCTCAACAGTGGCAAATTATTCTTAGTAACTCTACCTTATTTTATAACAAGTTATTAGAAAGTTGAATTTGATAACCTTTACACTTACTTCTCCAGTTCCTCCTGTGAGTGTGCAAATGTACAGCTGGCCCCACGTGGGCATCCTCCCCTCTGCTTCATATCTCGACACATGTATGTTTTATATTTGCTGTGCTGTGGAGGCTGAGACCAAAATTAAAACATTAGACGCTGACTTCAGACTAACTCACACAATTATCTAGACTGTGCAGAGCAAAAAGTCACTTAGAAAGTCATTCTGTCTAAAGTCTAGGAGTCCAAAAATAATTAATTAAAAGAACAGAGTCCTGATTTTTTCATATGTTGGCATAACGTCTCAAACATGTAACATCACATAAATCCTGGATTACATGTCATAAGGGCTTTATGACTTTCTTTCCAGGTTCTATAATGGACAAACCACTGGAGTTTAGGACCTTCAAATGTCTAATGTATGTCCTAATATTTGTTTTGGACAATATTTAGTATAGCTATACTTCCAATTATGTTTTCCTATGAGACAACACAAATCTATAGTAGGCTCCATAACTGAAAAATACTCTGCAAACAATTCTTGATATGCAAAGAACATATCAAGGACTTACAATATTTCTAAAAGTACAAATGAAACTTATTATTTGCAACTCCCATACAAGACAAGGAGGATGGACTTGGGGAGTTAATGAGGTATCAAACATAATACTAAGTTAAATGAAATTTGATGCATTTTATCACTTTTTACAGAACTTAGATTAATCTTATTATTTTTGTTACATTCTTTATGATGTCTAATGGAACAGAGATTTAAAAATAAGTTTTTAATCTTTATTTCTTATCATAAAATAAAGTCTGGTCTATGCTTAGACTATTTAAGAATTGTACCCATATTATTCTACTCAGCAGAATACTTTTTAAAAATGACTTTTAAGCAATCTCTATACCCAACATGGGGCTTGAACTCACAACCCCAAGATCAAGAGTGCTCTACCAACTGAACCTGTCAGGCATCCCGCACCACCACCCCCCCCCGCCCCCGCCGGCAACTCAGCAGGATATGTTTAATATTTCTTGCTTCTCAAAGAAAAAAGAAATATTGAAGAAGCTACTGTGTGTGTGTTTTTTTAATTTAAATATTTATTTCAGGGGCGGGGAGCACAGAGAGAGAGAGAGGGAGAGAATCTCAAGCAGGTTCCGTGTTGTTCAGCTCAGAGCCTGACGTGGGGCTTGAATTCACGAACCTAATCATGTTGTGAACCGAAATCAAGAGTCAGACGCTTATCTGACTGAGGCACCTAGGCACCCCGGAGAAGCTATTGTTAATATTTACCTGAACCATATAAATTAATATAAAATTTTAATTTCACAAGCTTACGAATGCAAAATAGAAGATCTAATAACTCTAACATGAATCCTGAGGGCAAGATAAAATTATTGGGAATAAAATTAAAAACCAACCATAACATAAGCTCTTACATTTTACTGCCATACACTTCATTTAAAAGTATTTGAAGACGGGCGCCTGGGTGGCGCAGTCGGTTAAGCGTCCGACTTCGGCTCAGGTCACGATCTCGCGGTCTGTGAGTTCGAGCCCCGCGTCGGGCTCTGGGCTGATGGCTCAGAGCCTGGAGCCTGTTTCCGATTCTGTGTCTCCCTCTCTCTCTGCCCCTCCCCCGTTCATGCTCTGTCTCTCTCTGTCCCAAAAATAAATAAACGTTGGAAAAAAAAAAAAGTATTTGAAGAAAATTTGGCCCACTGGCACAACAGACATTATATGGATAAAAAATGTTAAAATACTGCTATGGAAAAAGTATTTACAAATGTGTGAACAGTACTGGACAGATACAGCATTAAAAAGTGATATATATTGTCTAACTGAAATAGAATAGGAACCAAAGAGAATCATTTACTTAAATACATACCTTTACACACAATCAAATGCTGCTATATATTCAATGTGAAACATGACTCCAATACAACATTAGATCAACAGGATTAATTTCATTGTTGCCACATAAGATTACTAGACTAATCCATTAAATTGGCTGCTCACCATACTAATTTACAGTTCTACAGTCATAGTCTCAAAATATTCATGTCATCTTGTCGGCTTTGTATCTGTCACAACATCCACAGTGCCTTACTTCTAAGTTTCAAACATTCCCCTTACCTGCTGTTGGTCTGTTCCCTTTTTGCTATGGTTCTGGATATAGTCTACCAGACCATGGACCACGGTACGCACAGCCACCAGCCCATTTTCTAGCTGTTCCCAAGTGGGAGGAGGAGCATCTACATAACAAATTAAAAAAATCTTTCAGTGATGCTATTTGATGTTCCCACTATGGAACTAATTAAAAGAGTTAGTATCAGAACTTCAATGAAATCAAGTTAGGCTTCATGTAGCTTTTCAGGTAATAACTTATTTGCCTAAACATCATTTTAAGGAATGGACTGTAAACTAAAATAACTACAGGGACAGGGAAGCTAACATAAAGAAATTAAGTACACCAGACAATAAATGGCGACTGCCATTAGACCCTTAGTGTTGGAAATGACAACAGAAGAGTGACAGGGGCTGTGCTGAACTGGAGTATGTCCCACATCTATGGTTGTGGTTACCTGTCAACTTTAGTGGATTGCTATGATGTGATGATGCAAAGCTAGCACTGCCAGATACACACTGTTCCCTAAGCAAAACTGAAATTTGAGATTTTCATGTAAAATTACCAAGTTTGTAGGTATCAGAATCTAAAAAATTCAGAATATTATGCAGATCCATACTGTGCGGTCCAAACAAAACTTAATAGTGGACTAACCAATCTGTAATGTCCATTTTGAAATTCTGCATAAATCAAGTATTGGTAAACAGAATGTTTACGAAGTTTAATAGAAGAGTTACTATATAAAGCAACTCTACTACGTATCTTCTTCATTTAGTAAGTATCTGTCCAGTGCCAGCGCTGTGATTTTATAAAGGAAAAGTTAACCACAAATATGTTCTCTAAGAGAAAATATAAAAAGAAGGGAGAAGACAAATAGAGAACTTCCTGTTGGAGACATTCTGAAAGACTTCTAGGTGATGGATGGCAAGTGAATGAGGCTTTGAAGGACACGTGGAGTTTCACTTGGAAACAAAATGAAGATGTAGAGAAGGTGAAGAGAAAAGTCATACAAAAGGTATTTTTCAGAATACCTACTAATAAGTCGTAGGTATTGTTCTAGTTGCTGGGGAAGCAGTAGTGATCAAAACAAAAATCCATTATATTGAAAGAGAGGAGACAGACAATAAGATAACCAAAATACAAACTATTTACATAACGATGACTTGGATAAATGGAGCAAAGAGGGGGAGTGGGACGGGTATGTGTAAAACTTTAGACTGGGTGGCCTGAGAAGGTCTCCTTAAGAAGGTCACATTTGATTAAAGACCTGAAAGAAGGCATGAGTATGTCTTGTGGATATATCAGGAGAAAAATGTTCTAGGGAAAGGTAAGAATAAGTGAGAAGGCTTTGATGTGGTAGGATGCCTGGCATGTTCTGTAGAGGTGAAACTGGAAAGGAATGAATCAGGTGGAAAAGAATAGGAGACAAGGTTAGAAAGAAGTAAAGAACCCCAGATCATGTGGGGCCTGGTAGGTCACGGGCAAGAGTTTCACTTTTAGTGAATGATGGAAACCATCAGAGAACTTTTGAGCAGAGGGTTAAGAGAATCACTCTGGCTTCTATGCTAAAAACAGACAGACAACAGGAAGCTATTCCATAATCTCTGAAGAGAGATGAGTGGTAATAGTGAAGGTGATAAGCAGATGGATTTTGAAGGGAGGGCCTACAGAATATGCTGTTGGATCACATGTACATATGAGAGAAAAAAAAGTTATGGAGATCTCTAAGGTGTTTGCATGGAGGAAATGAAATGGAAGGTTGGAGCTGCCACTAAAAGGAATGGGAGTGGGGTGGGAGCAGTGCTTAGAGCTCACTTTTGGACAGGTTAAGTCTGAAATTCATACTAGACATTCAAGTAGACCTTCTGGATATTGAGCGAGAAGGTGGATATACAAAAGAATTCAGGAAGGAGGTTTGGGCTGGATATAATACATGTTTCTCAGATACGTTTTTTGTTGTCGTTGTTCATTTATTTATTTTGAGAGAAAGAGGGAGAGAGAGGCAGAGGGAAAGAGCAAATCCCAAGCAGGCTCTGCTCTGTCAACACAGAACCCGATGTGGTGGCACCCAATCTCCCGAACCGTGAGATCACAACCTGAGCCCAAATCAAGAGTTGGAAGCTTAACCTACTGAGCCACCCGGGTGCTCCTGTTTCACAGATTCAAAATCAAGTGCTACATACACCATTATTTTATGTGTCACCAAAACAGAAAATATATTGTTAATTAGATTATCATGTCATTATTTATACAGATGCATCCCAATTTCAGAAATGCTAAGATCTGAAAAAAATGTGGGCTTCAGAACTGATGAAATATAGTAAATTTGTGAGTTGTATAAATACTATTTAAAGCTATGAGACTAGAGATTATCTAGGGAATGGGTATAAACAGAAAAGAGATACATGGATTAAACTATGGGAGCAATCCAAAAATTAGAGGCTATGAAGATGAGAAATCAGCTCAGAAAGGAGGCTCAGGAGGGTCCAGTAAAATGAGAAGGAAACCGTGGTGGCTTAGAAGCCGAGTGAAGAAAGTGTTAAAGAGGATCATACAGTGAACAACAACATTAGATGCTGCTAACAGGTCAAATAAAATGAGAACCAAGAAGTGATGTTTGAACTAAGTACATGGAAGTCATTTGTGACCTTGACAAAGCAGTTTTGGTTGAATAGTGGAGATAAATGCCTGATTGGAGTGAGTCCAACAGCAGGCAAAAAAAAAAAAAAAAAAAAAAAAAAAGGAGGGGGGGGGACGGGGAGCTGTGTTTGTTGACAGAAATACACTAGCAGAGAAGGAAACTTGGTGATATAGAAAAGAGGATACTAGAGTGACATACTTGTCAAAACGGTATTAGAACACGAGATGAGAGAGGGGCCTTAGCTTAGAGGCACAATTTATCCACTGTCACACAAGGAGAGCAGAAAACACTGTCAGGAATGCAGACAGACAGGCTGGTGGTGGGTGGGGCAGTGAACGTGAGGAAGTGCTCTTTTGATTGCTCAGAATAAGAAAGCACCGTAGTGAAAAAAGAAAAATGACTGAGTTCTAGGAATATATCTGACCTGGTTTGATTAAGCAATTTTGGTAGTAAATCCTATTAAGGTACGTTGATAAAAACCGGAGGGCCCTGAAGGCCACTGTCAAAAGTTCCAAACCTTATTCAATAAAGCAATGGGGTGCCACTGAAAGTTTATGAGCAAAGAAATAAGATCAGAGATGTGATTTATTTTGCAGCAGTAAGTGGACTGGATTGGAAGAATTAAAAGAACAGAGGAAAATGGAAGTCATTTGGTCTTGGGGAAAATAATGCAGCCCTCACCCAGGCATATTAACAGGCATGGGATAGAGGGAGATTGTGAAAAAAGATAGATCTTATTGTCTGAAATGGTATGTAGAGCAAGTGAAAGGCAAAGATATGAACTAGGACAAAAGACTCAGGTTTTAAGTGTAAATACCTCAGACAGTGAGGTCATTTAACAGAGAAAACACAGGAAGAGCTGGTATCAAGTGAAGAAGAATTTGTGTTGAAGAACAAAGAGGAGATGATGGAGAATCTCAGAAAGCATTTGTAAAGTAAGTCTGGAGTGATGAAGAGATAACAGCGTTAGAGATATTTGGGAATCTGTTCTCTGCAGAGAGTAACAAATGACCATCACCAATAGAATGCAGAGAAAACAAAATTCTAAGAATACAACTGGCCTACTCCTCAGTGGGCAAGAGAGGAAAGAGTGGTCAAAGTAAGCATATCTTTATAATAAGGGATCAGGAGTTTTTTTGTTGTGTTTTGAGGGAGAGAAAGCATGTATACAGGGAGAGAGAGAATCCCAAGCAGGCTCCATGCTGTCCAGAGCAGAGCCTGACATGGGGTTCGATCTCATGAACCGAGAGATCATGACCTGAGCTGAAATCAAGAGTTGGATGCTTAACCGACTGAGCCACCCAGGGGCTCCAGGAAAGTTCTATATTAAGAAATTAGTTAACAACATCATCAAACGCTAAAGAGAAACCAAGTAATTTGAGGACTGAGAAGAAGCCTTTGGAATAAGAAATGGGATAAATTGCTAGTGAATGGTAAGAGTTTTAGCCAAGCAGCATGAATAATACACAGGGACAGCAATAGGACATAAGGATTTTAAAATACCTTAGATGTGAAAAATGAAGGTTGAGTGATTTTCAGGTCAAGGGGAAGGAGTAGGAAAAGGGCTGATAAAGTAAAACTATGCAAGAGAGGATACTTGATGAATGAGACACCATTATCACAGAGAAGGAAAAATCTGGGACCAAGAAAATGCAACTAAGGACATATGAAAAATATGAAATATATATAGAATTGCATTTCTATATGTATGTGTGTATGTATGGACGTATGGGTGAACTCAAGCTCACACATACATAGTGAGACAAAATGAGAGAACTTGAGTTTCGTCAAAGCAGATGAGAATGGTAAATACAGCATAATTTTGTGATGCAAGAAAGAGAAAACAAAAAGGATCCCAGAGTGAATTACTTTCCTGGTCAAGTGAGCAATACGGCAAAAACTATTAAGTGTTAGTTGAAGCAATAAAGAGATAGATGGACAAGATCGTGGTCAGAAATTTAAATACTGTGTAAAAGGTCTGGAGTAACCACTCTGGGAAATTCTTGAGGAATGCAACAAAAGATAATTAAAAGAATCACTGAGCAGCACTGAGACACACATAGGACAGTCCACTTATTTTCCTTGGGTTTATTTACCTGGACTAGGGTCAATGTTTGCCAGTAGCTCCAAATGGGGTCTTAGTCGGTTCAAGTTTGCTGGATCTCCAGTTCGCTGGAGAGCAATTGTTAGTTCCTGAACACTTTGTGCAAAAGACGCTGGGGTCTGCAACTTAAAAAAGAAAAATATTAACTTTCCAAAAACCAGATAATCCTTTTAAAATAAAAATTACTTAAAATATTGCAATCATTTTTGCAATTTATTACCTTTAATTTTACCCTCCCACACATTCCATGCTTTGGCTAGAGACTGAATTACCTGCTGCCTCAACAAAGCCTGCACTTCCCTGCATTCACAGCTTGACATACTGTAAACTCTCTTCCCTCTGATGCACATTCCTCAAATGTGAGACCTTTCTCAATTCCTCAATTTGGAAGTAGACTCTTTACCACCTTACGTTCTTAGAGCACTATTAGTTTGGCTCTTGGAGTGCTTCCAAATAACCGAAATCTGGAGTCTCGAGATAAAACTATACAATACCAAGAACAATGAAACTGAATTCCATCAAACTAGCTTGAGTTCAAGTTCTACTACTGACCAAAGATCATGACACTGGATATAACCTTTACAGACTCAATCTGAAGTCCAATTGCTATACAGACTAAATAATTTCAAAAGTCCACTCCAGCTTAAAAAAAAATCTTAGAATGGTTTGGGATTCTTGGAAGCAATCAGATTGTGTATTTTTCTAAAGCTTTATGACATACTTCTCACATTAACTCTCCTAAGATGGACACACATATGAACTTTAAGAGGGGAAATTGATTAGGTTATAGTGACTAAAGGGTCTTACTTGGAAACATTTAGCTCTCTATGTAGTTTATTAATATAGATCAGAATTGTTTCCCCACAAAAGATCACTCTTTAAAGGTAATTTAAAAAAAAAAGCATACATTTTAAAAAACATGAAAAATAACAGAACTATCATTTGAATGCTCACATGCCTTTATTCAATTTTTTCATCTTAGCATGCTTTTTATACACTTATATAATCAGCCATTTATGAACTTATGGTTTTGGCTACCATTAATATTATAACAAAAGCATTTTTATATTGCTACCCTTTTCATTATGAAATATTTCAAAGTGTCTAATATAATGACGACACCCATGTATCTACCACCAGGACTTAATAAAAATATTTCACTGACTTTTAAAGAAATTGAATGTTATATATCAGCTGTAGAGAGTATCAGTCCTGAAATAACTAATTTTAATCGCCATATAACGGAGTTCTGAGCAGAAAGATAGACAACTTCTTTAACAATCTGTATATGTTCTCCTTTATAAATAATGTAGCAATTTAATGCCTTTGAGCTCATAACATTTTTGAAAGTTTGGATTATTTCCTTAAAATAAGTTCCTGGCAAGATTAAATTTGATCAAAAGACATGAATATTTTGTTTTTATTCACTGACAAATTGTTTCCCAAAAGATCTGTAATACATTTTACAAACCATCAGCAATGTATGGCAATATATGTCTCTTTGACTAATATAATAGGCAATATTTGTTATGTCACTATTTTAATGGTGTATTGAATTATTACTGGAGTTGAGTTCTATCCTATCAATTAAATGTATTTCCTCTTTGTGAACTGATAGTTCATGTTTCTTTGTCCACTAATTTACTATGATTATTGCTTTCATATCACTTTTAATAAATTATCTGCACTGTCCAACACAGTAGTTATTAGCAATAAGTGGCTATTTAAGTTTAAATTAATAAAATAAAATAAAAATGTAGTTCTTCAGTTGCACGCTCACATTCTGGGTGCTAAACAGCTGTAGGTGGTTAGTGATCACCAATTAGACACTGCATTTATAAAACATTTTCATTACCACAGAAAGTTCTACTGCTCTGCATGAAAAGATGCCACATACACTGCAAAGTTTGTTTACCAGTTTGTTGTAAGAAGGTCTCTGGATATTATTTGAACTACTGCTCATGATGTGAGGATACTGTTATAGGATAAATTATATAGTCTAGTTCACACAAAAAGGTCAACCTCCTTAGAGAATCTTTGTAAAAGCAAGCCAAGTTTATTTTCAGAGGTAGATAGCTACTCCTATAAGAGACCATTACTAAAGTTTCAAAACATTTTCATCAGTCAGCTGCATAATTTCAGACCTAGGAGTTGGAGGTAGAATTTGGGCAAAAGTATCTAGAAAAGATTTATACGACAAAAATATATTACATTGGAAATTATGTAACAGGCAGTTATAAAACACATTTTGCAACTGTCCTTTGACATCAATACACTACTCATCCAAAGAATCCTATCTTTGGGAACAGCCAAAAAAAAAAAAAAAAAAAAAAAAGTGGCAGAATAGTCCGGAAAGAGATTTTGTGGCTAAGAACATAGATTCTAGAATCACTATACCCGAGTTCAAATCCAGCCCCATCACTGATTACCTATATTACCCTGGAGAAATGTATTTAACCTCTCTCTGTCTCCTTTAATAATACCTTTAAGACCTTTAATAATACAGGTCTATTAAAAGGATTAAATGATTATCCCACGAGGCATTAGTAGGCTCTCAGTAAGTGTTAAATAGTATTATATTTAGACTACTCTTACATATTGATCTTAATTTCTGCAAATTGTGAGGTGGGTTCTAATGAAAACAAGTATTTAAGGTAAAATAGTACAAATTAATGCTATTACTGAATGCAATATATTTACATGCTGCTTTAAGACCTTTTTTTTTTTGCACTTTCATATATTTCATGTTGAATTACAACAAAAACAATTACGGTATTACCCTAGCTTTAACAAAATTAAATACAGTTCTTAGAGTCAGCAATAATGGAGCTACTCTAGTACTCTTAGTGATCTTTATATCATAACAAAGAACAGAAAAAGTAGAAATACATTTATTGAAAATCTGATCAAACCTAGAATGATTCAGTAACTTATGTGAAATTATTGTGACTGAGAATCTTAAGAAATCTCAACTTATACATCTTCCAGACCATTAAATGGCTGTTATAGGAAGACAATAAAGGCCTTTAGAAAATGGGCTTAATGATTTAACAATGATTAAAACTCAGAGAAGAAAGAAGAAAGAGAGGCAACAACAATAGAGATGGAAGACACTCAAGAAGAATACAAAAGAGTGTAGGACAAAGCGTTAGAACACTACAGTGAAATCTTTTTATTTTTTTCTTAATGTTTTTATTTATTTTTGAAGGGGAGAGAGATACAGCATGAGCAGGGGAGGGGCAGAGAGAGAGGGAGACGCAGAATTGAAAGCAGGGTCCAGGCTCGGAGCTGTCAGCACAGAGCCTAATGCGGGGCTCAAACTCACGAACTGTGAGATCATGACCTGAGCTGAAGTCGAACGCTTAACCGACTGGGCCACCCAGGCTCCCTATAGTGAAATCTTATATGAATGATGTCACTTGTACATCAATTTAATTTATATGAACAAACTGGTAATGATGTGACTAGTTATGATACTCAGCTACAGATAACATAACTTGTAAGAAAAGCCTGACATATGGTATTCACTCTAACATACATTTGTTAAATAAATAAATTACTAAATCATCAATTATCAAAACTCCAAGATGTGTCCAAGTAAGGAACATAAAAGGGTCTACCTTGTCAATGATTGACTGCATATGAGACTTGTGAGACTGGTCTCCATAAAGCAATGAGGACCATTGGTCTGGTGCAATCCGTAAGCCTGCTTCCATGGCAATCTGCACTATCTGAGAGTCGTGTTCTCGCCGCAGAGCTTCATAGGTTCTAAATTCTTCCTTCAGCTGCATCAAAGAAGAGTCTTCATCACGTTTGGTGACCTAGTAAGACACACATAATCTCATGAGTCAGGTAAGAAACAAAATGAGTTTGTATTTTACATGAACACATACAGAGAACAATTTTTAATATAACAAATTTCTTTTAGCAACAATAGCAAGATAAAATGAACACACTGTTTTGCGTGTAAAACATTTCCCCCTTTATAGATGTCAAACTCTTCTGAATAGGACTTACAGAAAGAATGACTATGTGCTGGGGCAAAGTCCCAAGATTGGATAGACCTTAACACATATACAGTTTATTTAAATTGTAGGAATGTGTATATGCATTTTCCCCCTAAACGTTTATTTGTTTAGGAGAGAGAGAGAGAGAATGAGCACAAGTGGGGGAGGGGCAAAGAGAGAAGGAGAGAGAGAATCCCAAGCAGGCCCCAGGCTCAGCACGGCGCCCGACATGGGGCTCGATCTCACGACCCTGGGATTGTGACCTGAGCCAAAATCAGGAGTAGGACACTCAACCAACTGAAACACGCAGACATCCCTTCATATGCATTCCTGAAAAGAAGAAAATATGTGGGGCGCCTGGCTGGCTCAGTCAGTGACAGCATGTGACTCTTGGTCTGAGTCATGAGTTCAAGCCCCATGTTGGGTGTGGAGCCTACTTTTTTATATATACATATGTCTGTGTGTGTGTATACACGTGTGTGTCTGTGTGTGTGTGTATGTGTGTGTGTACGCGCGTATGTGTGTTAAGGTAAAATATATTCTACAGTATATTAGGATACAGGTGATCCTGGACGAGATGAGCCTCTGGCCTAAACCCCACTTGACTCAAAATGTAACGATATAACAAAAATAACAGCAGTAACTACCTCAACAAGCTTAGAGAATTCAATGAGTTAATATGTCAATATGATGGTTAATAAGTTAACACACTGACTGGCACATGCTAAGGGCTCAATAAGTGTTAATCATTTTAATCACTAAAAGATATTATCATCATTATTATTTTGCACTTTCTGATGGTGGCCTGGACTGCAAAACTCCATGGAAAATTAAGCTAAGCACAGATTATTCATTTTTAGAATCACGCCAGCATCTGAATGGTGCTCTGTTAGGAGTACCACCTAGCTCAATGCCAAGCAAGCCCAACAGTAATAATCCACAGTTATGAAGAAGAAACATACATTGCTTTTTTCACAATAACTGCATGAGTATTTTTTTCTTTTTTAAAAATCATTGCTTTATTCTCGTAAGGTCTCAATTTCCTCTAGTAGAAAATTTTCATTTTTTTTCCATCAAAGAAAAACTACAGAATATGTTAGTCAAGATTTCTAGGTCACACTGACATTATATTTTAAAATGTATTCCATTCTTATTCCAAGAAAGTCTAACTTAAATTTTGTTAGCTAAGTCCGTACAAAGACCAACTGATTAAAAGAAAAATTTTGTTAAAGACTTGTTTGACTTGTTAAAGGCAAGTCAAAAGACCACACGTGTATGAGTATGTACAAAAACATACTCTCAATATAAGCTAAATATTATTAAAATGTAGAATGTTTTCTATATGATATAATAGGGTTCCCTGGACTTGGCTCTCAAAACTCTCTTTTAACTAAAAACAATCAAAGATTTCCAAGAGATGCAATGTCTAAAGTAACTCCTGGAACTATAACTGTACTCAGAAGGACCAGAATTATCCCAGTTTGAAAAGGTTTTTCAAATGGAAATAAAAGAGATGCTAAAAGGACATAACTAGAACACAGCTATACGGACACATATAGCTGCAAGGAGGAGGGAAAAGCTTAGAGAATTAAATGAGTTAGTTTAGTTAATGTTTAATTGTTAATATGTTAACTGTTAATAACTGCTAATATTATATTAAATGTTAATAACTAATAGTTAATATGTTTAGTTAATTTAGTTAATATGTACTAATAGTACATTATTACCGGCAAGAGAAGAAAGCAGGCAGACAATAGAATAAAGAAACATAATCATGACTCAAGTGAAAAACTGGATTTTTTGCAACTTCCAATCTCTTTTTAATTATATTAATACTTCTAATTAGGATTGAAAGAGGTTCACTGTAGGTATTCTAGGGTTTTTGGATCCCTACTTCACAGTAGGGAAGTAGGGATTACTACTTCACAGGAGAAGGCTAGATTTCCTTTTCTTTCATTTTCTTTTTCAAGCTTGCAATACTGTATCTGTCTGGTGCTGTTAGTAGAGAACAAAGAACTTTGGAAGCAGACAGACATTCTAAACTGTATTCCAGATGACACTGTAAAATCATGTTATTACAATCATTACAACAAATGTTGTTATTCGGGGACAATCTGAACCAGTTGGGAGTTATTTTGGCTAGAGTTTCTCACAGTTCCAGAGGTGCTTACGGCAAGGACAGGGTTGGGTACAAACCTGGAGTCCACAGCACATTTTCAGTATATATATTTAATCTGTCTCTAGAAAGAAACTTAAGAATATTGGCATTTAGTTAGAGCTTAAAATTTTTTTTTAATTAAATTGGTATGCTTTCCTGTTGATTCTGTGAACCATTTCATCTTTCTCAGAAAATGAGAACATAGACAAGACTATAGTAGGACATAGGATTCTTTAGTTTGAGTGTCAGATGAGGGGACATGGTGACCAAGGAATGGATTTCCTTATAGGCTGTATGAATTAAAACAATTTCAGAGGCATGCCTGGTTCATGAAGTACTAATTATGTGTTGTGTCAGAAGTAAGAAGCCTTAGATGGGGCACCTGAGTGGCTCAGTTGGTGAAGCATCCGACTTCAGCTAAGGTCATGATCTCATGGTTTGTGAGTTCAAGCCCCATGTCGGGCTGGCTCTCTGCTGTCAGCGCTGGGAGCCCGATTCGGATCCTGTTTCCTTTTTCTCTGCCCCTCCCCCAGCTGTGCACACAGGCTCCCTCTCCCTCTCTCTCAAAAATAAACATTAAAAAAGTTAGAAGAAGAAGGCTTGACATTAAGAAGTCAGGAAAACAGGATGAAAAATAAATGATACATAGTGAGCACCAATGTTGGAAGCAGTGCTGATTCAATCTGGGATACAAAAGAAGTCGTCCAGCATTACTATCTACACTGAAAAGAAAGTGGCAAATGGAGCTCCAGTACTGTTTTAACCCCACTGTGTATATGGAATTATAGCAGGAGCAAAGAGCCCAATAAAATTTCTTCCTGCTTCAATGACTCTCTGCTCAGACCAATTCTGCTTATAGTCTCAGCGGGGAAATGACACAGTTTAATGGTCTCTTCAAATATAAACATCTATATAAGCCTCGGTTTATGTTGTTCACTATCTAATATACAAAATTCAATGTAACAAGATTTAACTTTAATAGGATACCATCTACATTCTTGAAATGTTGAAATTTTCTGAGGGGGCAACTTTATTAAACTCAAAGATTTACTATTTAAGTTGGGGAAAAAGACAAGGTTTCCTTTCAAGCCCAAATGTAACGCTGGTTCCCTGGTTCATACCTTGAAGCAGGAGGCTCTATAAAGGAGCTGGACAACATGCCCAATGCTAGTTTTAGAGGCTTGAGGAAACCGTGGCTCCAACCTTTGCACCACAAAGAGAACCAATACTTTTCTTGACAAAGCAGAACCATCTTCCAAGGCCAAGAGAACCAGCTTTAGAGCTTCCTCCTGCATTGCTAGGAAAAGTTGGGCAAAACCAGAATTTATCATATGCAAAGATAAGACACATCTATTTATTAGAAGGGCAATACTCAAAAACTTCTGCAGGTGCCACTTAATTAATAGGCAACACGACACAAAAACACAAAAAGTATTCACAGTTATACTTTCTAACTATTTGGGGGCAATTTTATACTACACTCTATATATTTTACTTAAGAAAACAGATAAAAAATTAATACATTCAAGAAATATTTCTATCAAAATGAAAACTTTTGCCATTAAAAGTTTTAAGTGCTCTAAAAAACTGACATGGAATTGCCCAAGCCATGATCGTCAAGTGGGATATTATTTTGTAACAACAGATATTGCAAAGAACTAGTCTTTCTACATGGCACTTACAGTTCTGACACCATACTTTTAGAATTACTGGCATAATAAATATCAAACTTTAATCACATACCTGGTCCAAGGAACTGGCAGCCCCTAGCTCTGACTGCTGCCCAGAGATTGGAGGACAGTTGCTGAGGATTTTGGTGTTGAAGAATGAGCTCTGTAACTGTTCGTTCACCTAAAGATCGAGCTGCTCTCATAGCACGAATCCTGCCTTCCTCTTCCACAAGTTGGCAGTGGACCAGAGTCACCAGCTTCCTCTGCATTGGGCGACTCAGAACACTCTGAGTAGTGCTATTCAGACCCACTCCTTTAAAAGAGAGTAAAAAGTTATTTCTAGGTTTACAATGCAGCTTTTAAGAGTCCAAAAAAATTTCCTCTGATGGGCTGACTGACTTCATGGATATGTGAACAGCTCTGGTTTCTACTAGGATATTTAAAATAAACAAGAGATAAAATGATATAAATAAAAGCCTCGTTTTCATTTTAAAAATATACAAAAGTTGTTATATCATGTAAAAATAATATTCATTGTAACATTAAATATATTATTATTCATCACAACCATGGAGGGACAAAATTAATAATTAATTTAAGACCCAAATCTTGAGGTCATAACAATTCTGGCATATTATTTCATAACAGTTAATTTTATGTTCCTATTGAAACAATAAGCCATAATGGCAAGGCGGTAACAGCAACTTCCAAGTTTATTACATTCTCTATGGCACATCATATAAAACTGAAAAGAAGGCAGATAATCCAGAGTTGTCAAATGGCGGGAGCCCTCCTGAAACCACTAGTATATTCACACTTACTTTTGCAACTCATTCAAATGTGTCCAACATCACATAAACTTTAAATTCATCTCTTGGAATGGTTTGTAATGATATTATTTACTACTAGTGGGTTTGACTTACAATAAATAAGTGAATTTCATTAACATTCACTTACACCCCACCATTTTTATGGTAAGAAAAGCATCTTTCATAAACATTTATTTGGCATGGATAGTTGCATCTGATTCACCTCTAGCACTGCTGAGTGGTTTCAGGTACAATGCTAATTCTTCTACACATTTCTTGGCTTCCTCATAATGCTTTGTATCTTCAACCCCACTACACAGAGTAATGGGCTGCTGCTCAGGGACCTTGAGGTCAAAAAAAAGGTCTGTATGAGTGCACACTAATTAATTAAACAAATGTCTTATTAAGTATATTTTATGCACTGCTACTCTAAAGTGGTAACATCAAAACTCCCACTAAATTTACTGAAGCCTTTCAAAAGACCTTTTCTATACTAACACACTAAATTTAATGCATTATTTTGGTTTTATAATCGCTTTACTGAAACATAATTTGTATACCATGTAGGCGACCCATTTAAGATATATAATTCAATGGTTGTTAGTATATTCACAGGTGTGTAACCATTACAATTTTAGAACATTTTCATCACCCCTCCAAAGAACACCATACTCTTAACTGTCACCCCTCCCATATTTCCTCCCAACTCCCCACCAACCATAAGAAAATACTAATTGGCTTTCCGGCTCTTGTGGATTTGCCTATTTTCGACGTTTCATGTAAACAGAATCATAGAGTCGTGCAGTAACTTCCAAAGTGACTACACCACTTTGCATTCTCACCAGCAATAAGAGTTTCTGTTGCTCCACATCCTCACCAGCATTTGGTGTTGTCAGTGTTTTGGACCTTGAAGCTATTCTAACTGGTGTGTAGCAGCATCTCGTGGTTTTAATTTGTAATTCCTTAGTGGCAAATGACGTCGAGCAACTTTTCATCAGCTCATTTGCCATCCGTGTATCTTCTCTGGTGAGGCGTCCAGATCTTTGCCCATTTTAAAATTATGTCCTTTTTATTATTGAGTTGTAGGAGTCTTTATTACATCTGAGACACAACTTTTAGATCTATGAGTTACAATTATTTTCTCTCATTCTGTGAGTCGTTCTTTCACTCCGATGGTGTCCTTTGAAGGACAAAGCTTTAAGTCTTCAGTTCAATTTATCCTTTATTTCTTGTACTTTTCGTGTCCTATCTAAAAAAACCTCACTGCCTATTCTAAGGTCACAAAGACTTATGCCTATATTTTCTTTTAAGAGTTCTGTAGTTTTAACTTTTACATTGGTTCATTTTGGGTTAATTTTTGTAGATGGCGTGAAGTAGGGGTCCAAATGGTTTCTTGTACACATTTGGATATCCAAGTTTTCCCAGCACCATTTGTTGGAAAAACTGTCCTTTCTTCACTGAATGGTCTTTGCAATGTTGTCAAAAATCGTTTCGTATGTGTGAGTTTATTTCTGGACTCTATTTTACTGATCTAAATGTTTGTCTTTATACCAGTATCACACCGTCTTCATCACTATAGCTTTGCAGTTTCAAAATCTGGAGTGTGAAAAAGAACTTTGTTCTTTTTCAAGATTTTTTTGACTATTTTGTGGTCCTTTCTGATACCATATAAATTTTAGGGTTTTTTGTTGTTGTTGTTTGTTTCTTTTGGAAAAAAAAAACCACCACCACACATTGGGACTTTGACAGCGCTTACACTGAATTTGTAGATTTCTTTGGGTCTGCCAATCCAGGAACATGCAATGTCTTTCCGTTTGTTTATGTCTTCTTTAATTTCTTTCAACGTTTTGTAGTTTTCAGTGCATAAGCCTTTCACCTTTTATTCCCAAGTATTTTATTATTTTGATGCTGCCGTAATGGAATTGTTTTCTTAGTTTCCTTTTGTATTGTTCATTGTTAGTGTATAAAAATGCAACTAATTTTTGCATGTTGCTTTTATATACTGCAACTTTGCTTAATTCACGTATTAAGTCTTAACAGTTTTTTAATGGAACTCTTTAGGGCTAAAATAGTGGCTACTATATATTAAAATGCCCTATCCTCAAATTTCATAAACATTAGTTGTTTCAGTTAAGGTATGACATAGTCTTACTCATTTTTCAGAAGGGAGTTCATCTTTAGACAACTTCATAAAAAAAAGCAAGCCTTGGTTATTTGCTATTTAACATTTATTTATTTTTGAGAGACAAAGAGAGACAGAGAATGAGCAGAGGAGGGGCAGAGACAGAGGGAGACACAGAATCTGAAGCAGGCTCCAGGCTCTAAGCTGTCAGCACAGATTCCGACGCGGGGCTCAAACCCATGAACCATGAGATCATGACCTGAGCCGAAGTCAGTTGTTTAACCGACTGAGCCACCCAGGTGCCCCCTTGGTTATTTGCTATTTAAAAAAAAATAGTGTATTTCTAAAATTATTATCCCTATTAAGTCTATTTTTAAAAAATGTTTCCAAAATGTGACAGCAGGATTTTCAAAATAAAAAGATAAATGATTATGAAATGAAAAATTAAGTACAAGAAGAGAAAGGATCAACTGCACTTTCCCTTTTGACAAATATTTTATAGTGTTGTTGGTGACATCACAAGAGAGGTTTATCAATAAAAGAAGTTGTCTTTTTGAATAAACTACTCTATTCTCTTTATCTCCAACATACGTAATATCAACCTTTCCTACATTTTAGCAGTTTACATCAAGACTGATCTAGAAAATATTAATGGGGCCAGATCCAAAGTTCTAGTATATCTATTCGGAAAAATGATTTATGATAAATATATGGCATTTCAGACTCAAACTATGCAAATTTAGCAAGGGATTACTTAAGTAACTATCTAGCTTCCAAAAACTCACTTCCCTTGACTTTGTGAAATCTTCTGAGGATACTACTGATCTCTACTTTGAGAATACTGAGAGAAAATTTTCAGAATATTACCATCAGAACTGCCAGACTTACTTTTACCTTTATTTAGGTAGCTGGGGATATATTTCCTCCTACTCTAGAAAAATGATTCACAAAGGCTATGCACTCTACAGTTTTTGTCACCTTCTTCATCTTTCATTTGAGTAGTGTCTACTAAGTAAAATTATCTGAAGCAGCTTCACTTCTCCTATTTAGTAAAATGCAATGGTTTTTATGAGTAATATTTTCCCCAATATTAAGATGTCCTTTAAAAAAAAACAACAAAAAAAGAAGGGGAATCTGGGTGGCTCAGTTGGCTGAGCGTCCAACTCTATTTCAGCTCAGGTCATGATCTCACAGCTGTGTGATCAAGCCCCATGTTGAGCTCCGCACTGAGCCTAGAGCCTGCCTGGGATTCATTCATTCATTCATTCATTCATTTGTTCATTCTCTCTCCCTCCCTCCCTCCTCCCCCTCTGCCCCACACATCCTCCCTCTCACTCTCTCTCTCTCTCTCAAAAAATAGTCCTTGTGATTTGCCTCTTAGGTTTCTCTAGTGATCTCAATAGCTAAGATTGTTGAGAAAGGCTGATCACCAGATTAAATGACTGTTATGACGGAGGAACACTGCACTACAACAATAAATCTCCCAACACGCTAAAATAAAGGGTCTGCATGGTACTGAACAGAACTTTATCTATTTAGATAGAAGGCAATGTTGCCCAATTTGAATTCAACAAGTTTCTCTTAAGAGGAAAACACATACACTCAGAGATTAAAAAGAATAAGTCACCCATCTTACCTGAGCACCCACTAGCTGCAGCAATGCTGAGTTCACGGGGAGGAGCTCAATGTCTGTATTGATAGTGGTCTGGTCAAATGGGCAAGCCTTGCGGTGGAGTTTATTCAGGCACATCTTGCAGACAGTATGGCCACAACCCAAACTGATGGGCTTTCGAATTGTTTCATCGAAAGTCTGAGTGCAAATTGGGCAGGAGAGGAAATCCGTCCACTGTGGAGCTTGTACAGGCATTGTTACTGGAGTTACAATTCACTAACACACACACACACACACACACACACACACACACACACACACACACAAATAATCTAAAGCAAAGATTCCACTGGAATCAAAATCTTTGAAAAAAGTTTTTTTTTTTTAAATATCTTCCGTAGATACAGTCAGCACATAGTGTGAAATATAACCTGGAAAACAAACAGAAAGAAAAAGAAAAAAATTAGTGTGTTTTCCTTTTCAATTAAACTGCATTCACACTCTATTACCTACACTCTTTTATACCACATTTATATCACTATGGTCCACTGTTTTGCACTTTCATAGAATAAAGTCATAATAAAACTTCTAGTCTCATCTCCTTGCTGTAGAGATGTGGAGTGGACCCCAGAAAGATAAAATAACTTGCCCAAGGTAACAAATGAAGTTAGTAACAAGGTTAGATCCAGGATCTAAATCTCGCAAATTTATCTAAGTCTACGATTGTTTTATATTTAAGAATTAGCCTTTTTAAACTGGCTAATAATATTGTTTCTTGAGCTGCATACCAGTTACATGAATGTGTTCAGCTGTGAGCATTTATCAAGCTCTACACTTATGATATGTACACGTCTGTGTATGTTATACCTCAAGATAGAGTTTTTAAAAATTGGCCTAAAATTAAAACTACCTGAAAATATTTTATCATCAAATTGGGTATCAGATAACAAAGAGTCTGTCAAATTTTTAAAAGTCTTTTTAAGGGTTTTAGACACCGTTAAGAATTTTATTTACCAGTAGTTAGTTACCTTTAAGCCCCTGCTATGGCCTACACCTGGTGCTATAGTGTGCTGTGTTAGAACAACTGCATAGTTATAATTATTTACTTCAAAAGATTTTTTTAAACTCTCAGATTTATTAATGGTACAATTATAGTTCAAATTTCATTTCCTACCCTCTTTTTTGGCAGAAGATAAAAGCCAAATTGACTTATCACCTGTGTCTAACAGAAAATTTTTTTATATATAAAATTCAACCTACAACTTACAGCACATCTTAAATAATATGTACTATTTATCTAACTGTAGTTTCTAAAAATGAGAATTGATGTACAGAAGAAAGTAACAGTATCACAATTTGTTAAAGATTTGATTATGCTCAAGAGAAACTGCTTACAAAGATGAAACAATTAAGCTGTAATTAACTAGGAAAGTAAATTATCTATATACCTTATTCTTTGAGCATTACATTTACTTCTTGCTTTATTGAAACAACTCAACCTTAAATGCAAGTCCATTATTGATGACAGAACAGTTTTCATTAGGTATGTTAAAAATTTATCCATTCATTCAACAAATATTTACTAAGCACTACTATGTGCCAGACTGAATTGCTAGGGAAACAGTGAAACAGCACAGTCATAATATCTGCCTTCTGAGTAATCTTAGCTTTGTTTGTGTTTTTGCAAAGGTGCTATAAGATACATATATTTTACCAAGTTAATTTCATGTTCAGGATCTAAAATTAGAGTTATCTGCATGTGTGTTAAAATAGCCCTTGCAATAACAAGAATGGGCAAAGAAATAGTTCATTTTTTAAAATTTTTATTTATTTTGAGAGAGCATGCTGTGTGCGTGCATGCAAGCAGGTGAGAGGCAGACAGAGAGAGGAGAGACAGAATCCCAAGTAGGCACCATGGGGCTGGATTTTACAAACCATAAGATCATGACCTGAGCAGAAACCAAGAGTCAGATGCTCAACAGACTGAGCCACCCAGGCACCCCAAGTTATCTGCATGTGTGTTGAAATGACCCTTGCAATAACAAGAATGAGCAAATAAAGAAATTACTCACATTTTGATTTCTATAATGTTTTAAAGATAAAAACTTCTAATACAATAGATTTAATCAAATACATTATGAGTAGCTACAAGTATGATTATAATAAGTTATTACTACTTAATAAACTGAAACTCCTCTGGAATGTTAAAAAAGAAAATACACTATCTAATTATTCACTTGTAGACTCAAATGCTAGATTTGTGCATTGGGTTGCAGAATGCTCAAAAAAAAAGGGGTAAATTTTTAGAGAAGACATAATGTTCAGAAAAGGAACTGAGTATTAGTCATAAATTGCTTGCTGAACCTGATTAAGTAGATAAAGCATCACTCACATAAACTTTTCTATAGATTAGCATGGCAACATATATCAATGCCTGCAAAGAATCTGATCCTGTTAATCTCTGCAAAGAGAGTTTAATGGTTCCTTCCTTTTTACTAGTATGGCTTTCTAGACAACTTAAAACTTGTTCATCTTAAAGTATAGGTAAAACAAAGCACTTAGTTCTCTCAAACGCTATAAACTACACAAACCCCCAAAGGGCACAAAATATAGTAAGATGTTGGGGCATCTGGGTGGCTCAGTTAGTTGAGCATCTGACTCTTGATTTCAGCTCAGGTCATGATCCGGGGGTCATGAAATTAAACTCCAGGTCGGGCTCTGCGCTGAGTGTGGAAATTGCTTAAGATTCTCTTTCTTTCTTTCTCTCTCTCTCTCTCTCTCTCTCTCTCTCTCTCTCTCTCTCTCAAATAAATGTATAATAAATGTTTTTATACCATGTCATAACTTTTACTATGAATACAGCTATTTGCCACATACTATGCTAAACGCCTTACACAGAACACATAAAAGGTAGGTAATTACTGTTATCCCATTTTACAGATATGAGAAGTGGAAGTTTAGAGAGGCTGAGTAAGATAAAAAGAAATAGGGCTAAGATATTAACCCAGATGTTCTGGCACAAAACCCAAACTCTTAACCAGATCACCATTCACAAATAAAAGGTTAAATATAATGTAGGAAGAAACTACTTGCGATTTCATTCAAAAACCAATGCCACAAAGCTGCATTCCCTAATACTAACTTCACAGTAATTCTGCTAAACTTACTGCCAAATCTATGGTCAGGTCCTTGTTCTAATCTCATTTGTCTTCTCAGTGAGGTATGAAACAGACAACTACTAACTCCCTGCTTCTTGAAACCATCAATGAACCACATTTCCCTCATCCTTTCTAACTCGCTGGCTGTTGTTGATCTCTTAAACTCCTAAATGCTGGAATCATCAGGTCTCTATTTTGAGTTTTCACATCATTCTCCAGCCAAAATCCTGAAAAAGCTTTCTATTATATTTAGAATAAAATCTGGATTTATTATTCTTGTTTACAAAACCCTAAATGATATGAGCTGTAATTATTTCTCCAACTTCATTTTCTAACACTTATCCTCACCTTAGTATGTTAGTACTAGGTATTCTCTCTATCTAATCTTTGAGTTGGATCGCACTCTTCATCACTTAGATGCCACCAAAGATGTCACATCCTCCCTGGCCACTTAAAACTCTAAATCATTCTATAGTCCATCGCTGTACTTAAATTCTCTACAAAACATTTACATTATCTATGTTACATTTTTCTTCTTATATTTTTATTTGCTCACTCAATATCTATCTAATATTAGAATATAGACTCCACAAGAGCTGAGATCTAATCTGTCTTGTTCACTATGAAAGCTAATAGCTCCCCACTATAATTTAGACTACGTAAAGTTTTTGCCTATAATTTCAAGAGTTGACAAGACGTGTGAAAATCTGTTCATAAAATTATAAGTGACTTAAAAACTCTCAAATTAAGAAATTCTAATCTATATTATTCTTTAATGAGTCTTAAAATTGCAAGCAATTTTTTGAGATTTACGACATCTGACACTGTGCAATATGGAAAACAGGTAGAAAATATGGTCAACGTCAGTTTTACAGACTTGAAAACTCACTGCTCTCCTACATGGTCTCAGAACTGTGCTGCCACAAGTTTTCCAAATTATTCTGTTGTAACAAGTTGTAACAAGATTTTTTAAAAAATGTTTATTTAATTTAGAGAGAGAGAAACAGTGGGGAAGGGGCAGAGAGAGAGGGGGACAGAAGATCCAAAGCAGGCTCTGGTGCTGACAGCAGAGAGCTTGATGCAGGGCTCAAACCCACGAACTGTGAAATCATGACCCCGAGTCAAAGTCGGACCCTCAACCAACTGAGACACCCAGGCGCCCCACAATAATTGTTTAAAATAAAATCACAAAATTCTATTGGTAAAAGACACTTTAGAGATCATCTGGTTCTTGCCTAATTTTTCAAGATGAGGTAACATTCTTATGTCCCAATCAGTAGCAAGTATTATTAAACATTTTCAAATATCTCCTTCCATTCAATCGCTAAAACCCAAAGAACTTGGAATCACTTTCCTTCTTTTTGCAGAGAAATAAAATTAACATTCAGAGAACTCTGTGCAAGGTCACATAGGTAGCAAAATCAAGACACAACCACCTCGGATCAGTACTGGACACTGAAGCCTATGCACTTGCCACTGTACCAATTCAACATGAAGAAGACCAAAAACAAGACAAGTAAAAGAGTTACAACGTCATGCAGCTTGATAACGGCAGAGCCAGGATTAGAAACCAAGTTTCTAGTTTTAGTGTCCCCGGCACCCCTATCAGACTGCCTTGAAAATAAACCTATCACCACCCCCTGATTTAAAATATCCTTGCATACTAACATGTCTCCGGAGGTAAGGGAAAAAAGCAAAAATGAACTATTGGGACCTTATCAAGATAAAAAGCTTCTGTGGGGCACCTGGATTAATAATAAGCACTATAATAATAATAATTGGTTAATAAGCACTGCCCTTCTGCTTAGGTGATAGATCTCATAGTTCATGAGTTCAAGCCCCACATGAAGCTCTGCAGTGACAGTGAGGAGCCTGCTTAAGACTCTCTCTCTGCCCCTCCTCTAATTGCGCTTTTTCTTGGTCTCAAAATAAATAAATTTTTTAAAAAAGATAAAAAACTTCCGCACAGTGAAGGAAACAGCAACACCAAAAGGCAACCAACGGAATGGGAGAAGATATTTGCAAATGACATATCAGATAAGGGGTTAGTATCCAAACTCTATGAAGAACTTAACAAACTCAACACCCAAAGAACAAGTAATCCAGTGAAGAAATGGGCAAAAGGCACGGACAGACACTTTTCCAAAGAAGACCTCCTGATGGCTAACAGACACATGAAAAGATGCTCAACATCACTCATCATCAAGGAAATACAAATCAAAACCACAATGAGATACCACCTCACACCTGTCAGAATGGCTAACATTAACAACTCAGGCAACAACGGATGTTGGCGAGGATGCAGAGAAAGGGGAACTTTTGCACTGCTGGTGGGAATACAAAGTGGCACAGCCACTCTGGAGGTTCCTCAAAAATTAAAAATACAACTACCCTATGACCTAGCAATTGCACTACTAGGTATTTATCCAAAGGATACAAAAACGCTGATTCGAAGGGGCACATGCATCCCAATATTTATAGCAGCCCTATTGACAATAGCCAAATTATGGAAAGAACCCAAAAGTTCATCAACTGACAAATGGATAAAGAAGATGTGGTATGTATATACACAACGGAATATTACTCAGTGATTAAAAAGAATAAAATCCTGCCATTTGCAATAATGTGTATGGAACTAGAATGCATTATGTTAAGTGAAATAAGTCAGAGAAAGACAAATATCATTATTTCATTCATATGTATAATTTAAGAAACCAAACAGATGAACACAGGGGAAGGGAAAGAAAAATAAGATAAAAACAGAGAGGGAAGCAAACCATAAGAGACTCTTAAATACAGAGAACAAACTGAGGGTTTCTGGAGGGGTGCTGGATGGGGGGATGGGCTAAATGGGCAAGGTGCATTAAGGAGGACACTAGTTGGGATGAGCAATGGGTGTTATGTGTAAGTGATGAATCACTAAATTCTACCCCTGAAACCATTATTATGCTATATGTTAACTAACTTGGGATTTAAAAAAAAAAAAGAAAAGGGTGGGGGCACCTGGGTGGGTCAGTTGGGTTAAGCCTCTGACTCTTATTAATTCTGATGATCCCAGGGTCATGGAATCAAGCCCTGTGTTGGGCACTGTGCTGAGCATGGAGCCTGCTTGGGGTTCTCTCTCTCCCCCTCTCTCTGTCTCTCCCCTGCTTGCACACTCTCACTTTCTCAAAAAATAAACAAACATACATGCATACATTTTAAAAAAGGGAGAGAAATAAATTGAAAAAATGAAATAAAATAAAATAAAATATCCTTGTACACTAAAACTACAGTTAACAATATTTGGCTTAGTATCAAGGCATCCATTAACCTTGGAAATACGTAAAATTGTTTATATACACATGCTCATTCCTTCAGGAATAGGATCCAGGGCTTTTATCAATTCTCAAATTTTTATCAGTTCTCAAAGGTTTTACTTGAGGAGGAAGGGAAGGGGAAAATAAGAATCACTGACTCAGATGGGGTACCTGGGTGACTCAGTCGGTTAAGCGACTCTTGATTTCATTTCAGTTCTCCTGTCATGATCCCACAGCTGACAGGGCAGAGCCTGCTTGGGGTTCTCTCCGCCCCCACCCCACCCCCTGCTCAAGATGTGTCTGTCTCTCTGTCTATAAAGAAAAAAAAGAAAAGAAAAGAAAAGAAAAGAGAAAAGAAATCACTGATTCAGACATACTGAAATAAAGTAACTAGTGAAAACATAAGAATATAAAAAACAAAAATAGTAATTTATATGAACATATATTTCCTCTGTATTTGCACCACAATCTCAACAAACTCTTGTAAGTTCTTTAAAAGTGATGTTCACGTGCACCAAACATTTTTTTAAATGATTACACCGAAATGTCTCCTTCTCACCCCTATTTCTCATCCCTCTAGTCCTCACTTCCATCCACCTGCACAGACAAACCCCTGGTTTATTTTCTTTTCAGATTCTTTATCCATATAGGTCAATATACAAATATGTATTATTAACTGGCTAAAAAGTATTTTAAATGCTGTCATTTGCAACTCTTCTTTCTGTACTAAACCAGTGTTTCTTAGAAATTATACCCTAAAAACCTTTCTCCATTCCCAGTAAAAATTAAACATTCAGTTACTTGCATAAAAATCTTTTATTGGTTTATACTATGTGCCCAGCACTAGGGATAAAAAATAATGAACAAGCAAGTCTTTGCAAGTCTGCACAGAGTTTACATCGTTTCTTTCATTACCCATATAAACAACAGACACAAACTAAATACATGACTCCACGGCATGGTAAATGCTATCAAGGTAAAGGTAAAAGACAGAGACAGAAGTACATATAACAGATAATCTAAACAAACTGGGATGAGGTCATGATCCCAGGGTATTAATGGATATGAACAGATGGAAGAAAAAGGTCTGGAAAGATGTCAAACAAAATTAACAGCAAGTTATACAGTTGGGCAGCTTATAAAATGTATATAATCATGAATTTTGTAAGTGCAAATAATTTTTAAACAATGAAAACAAGAGAAGCTAGAGTACATTTAGAACACAATTTAGGCTACTTCTAAGATAAATTATTGTAAGACTAAAACATTTCTCTTTATTAAACGGACTGCTTTATACATTTGAACATCCAAATTCTCAAAACTTAGTTGTTTTTTTCCAAAATGCATTAAAAACTCTTTTTATAACTTCTCTATAATTTACCTGTTTCAAAGAACTAGCACATTTTATTAATTTTATGTATCATTCCATCTCAACATAGTAAAATCAGGTATATAGTTGCTAAACTCTTGCGTTTTCCAGTAAAATAATTCTTAAGAGACAACTATAACAAACTTGATAGAATAAACACATAGAATCAGCACCCAGTTCTTCACTAAAAATAAAAGCATTCTAGGATCGCCTGGGTAGCTCAGTTGGTTAAGTGTTTGACTCTTGATTTCAGCCTAGGTCATCTCATGGTTCATGAGGTTGAGCCCCACACTGGGCTCCATGCTGATGGTGCAGAGCCTAATTGTGGTTCTCTTTCTCTGTGTCCCTTCAGCACGCATGTGCTCTCTCTCTTTCTCTTAAAATAAATAAACTTAAAAAAAAAAACACCACAAACTTTCTTTTGATCAGAAAGATAGGTATGAAAGACAGAGGGAAAACAGTATTTTAAAAGCTTGATTTTGCTTGGGAAATTTGATGATTATGAATAGTAACTCAATCTTTGATGATTCTATTTTAGGAAGTATAAAATCAGAAAGCAAAGATTTTTTTTTTTGAACAAAAATGTTATTAACTGTACTTATTAGATCTAAGAACAATTTCCACTTCCTCATTCCTTAAACATCTTTCTCCAAAGTCATCTTTCTAAACATTCCCCAAGTTTTCCCATAAACAGATGTTTACAACATCTTCAACCACAAAACATATCTAAATTATACAGGACACATGGCTTAGTGAATGTAGTAAACCTTCTCTCAGTATGGAGTAAACCTATGAAATAAACTGACAGGGGCGCCTGGGTGGCTCGGTTGATTAAGCATCCAACTTTAGCTCAGGTCATGATCTCACAGTTCATGGGTTCGAGCCCTGCATTGGGCTCTGTGTCTTCTCTCTTTACCCTTCCCGTGCTCACATTGTTTCTCTCTCAAAAATAAATAATAAACGTTAAAAAACAAAAAGAAATAGGGGCACCTGGGTGTCTCAGTCGGTTAAGTGTCCAACTTCGGCTCAGGTCATGATCTCGTGGTTCACAAGTTTGAGCCCCTCATCGGGCTCTCTGCTGTCAGCTCACAGCCTAGAGCCTGATTTGGATTCTGTGTCTCCCCTCTCTGTCCCCGCCCCCCCCCAACCCACTCGCGCTGGGTCTCTCGAAAGAAAGAAAGAAAAAGAAAATGACTAAAATATTAAACACCAATATCCAGATTCTTTAAGCTTCTTCAGAGCAAGGTTCTGTCAGGAAAAAAAAAAAAAAGTCCTAAATAATTCTATTCATCAAAGCACATGTGCTCAAGGCCTCCAGACAACTCATTGTGTATTAGAGGTCAGTCAGCCCAAACCTAGCTCAACAGGAGTAGGTTCTACTGAAACCTTTCTAATCCGAAAAGCATGGATGATGAACCCTCTTTATTTCTAACAAAAATCCAAACAAGTGACTGTTACTCAATAATGAAAGCAATGGTTAACCTTCCTATCAGTTAAAACAAGGCCTAGTCCCCTCGGTAAATGGCAAGTCGTAATTTTTACTGTTACTAATTGGTTATACATAACAACATGATAAATAGCAATCAGTTCACCTTGAAGAAGGCCCAAATTTTAAAATACCATAACTTCCTCAAGAATATTCACATTTTTACATAAGGAATAGTGCTCATAAGTACTACAGACAAGATTATGATATGGTACAGAAAAAGAGCTTGGCTTTCTGAAAATAAACCATGTGTCAGGTATTATGCTAGGTGTTTTCAGATGCTTTTCTCATTTAAGTGTGCACCATAAATCTAAAACACAATATGAACTACCACCAGTAACCAATATCTGTTAAGTACCAAGTATGTGCCAGCACTTTCAGTGTGCTATATACAGTATCTAATTAATTATTCACAGCAATGCTGTAATGCATGTATTACCTTCATTTTAGTGATAAAGTAAAGAAACCAAAGTACAGAGAAGTACCCAAAGACACAAAGCTAGCAAGTGGCAGGACTATGATTTAAGCCTGGCCAGCCTAATTCCCAAGCTGGTACTGTTAAATACCGTAACTTGTGCCATCTTACAGATGACCAACAGTCCTTAGGGAAGGAGAACTTTTGTTTTTTAACATTCATTTGAGAGAAAGAGAGACAGACAGAGGATCCGAAGAAGGGGGCTCCACTAAAGAGAGCCCGATGTGGGGCTCGAACTCATGAACTGTGAGATCATGACCTGAGCTGAAATGAAGAGTCCCACACTTAACCAACTGAGCCACCCAGATGCCCCAAGGCCAAGGCAGGGAACTTTTAAGGGTGATGGAAATGTCCTAAAATTGAATTGTGATGACTGCACAATTCTGCAAATTTACGAAAAATCAATGAATTGTGCACTTAAAATATGTGAATTTTATAAGTATGTAAATTATATGTCAATAAAGCTATTAAAAATCATTAAAGTCTTTTTTAATAAAGAGTCTTAGTCTTCAAATTTTTAAATGCAATACTTTAAAAATACAGGGGTGCGTGGGTGGCTCAGTCGGTTAAGCATCCAACTCTTGATTTTGGCTCAGGTTGTGATCTCACAATTCAGGAGTACAAACCCCGGGTCGGGCTCAGTGCTGACAGTGCAGAAACTGCTTGGGATTATCTCTCTCTCCCTCTCTCTCCGCCCCTCCCCTGCTCGCTCTCTCTCGTAATACATAAATAAACTTAAAAAATATATAAATACAATAGCCCTAATTAAAAGCTAAATTATATTGCTTTGAAGATTTCATTTAAATAGATTATAAAGTGGGGCGCCTAGGTGGCTAAGTCAGTTAAATGTCCAACTTGGGCTCAGGTCATAATGTCTGTCACAGTTCATGGGTTCCCGTCAGGCTCTGTGCTGGCAACTTAGAGCTTGGAGCCTGCTTTGAATTCTTTGTCTCCCTCTCTCTGCTCATACCCTGCTCACACTCTTCCTCTCTCTCAAAAATAAATAAAACGTTAATAACTGACATCTAAAAAATTATTAAAGGGGTGCCTGGGTGGCTCAGTCAGTTGAGTGTCCGACTCTTGATTTCAGCTCAGGTCATGATCCCACGGTTATGGAAGAGAGCTGATGACCCCGGGATTGGGCTCCGCACTGAGCTGAAGGTGGAACCTGCTTAAGATTCTCTCTTCCCCACCCCAACCCCCACACCTCTGCCCCCATCCCCTGCTCGTGCTCCTCCTCTAAAATAAATAAATAAAAAGTTATTAAAAATGTATTACCATCTCCTCTACACAGGTTCGTTTTATCTGCCTCTGACTTAGAGGGAGAAAATGGAAATGAAATTCATCAAGCATCTAATCTGGGCCAGTCACCCCTCTGAGGCATTTTTATGCCCATTTTATAGATAACACTTGAGCTTCAACAGAATTAAATAACTTGCCTGAAGCTGATATATTGTGAGCTGAGATTACAACTCAGCTCTTACGTGAATCTGAAGTATAAGCTGCCCTGAGAAAGATATATTAAGCAAAACCTTATTTTAAGAAGAAAACCTTGGTTTCCTCACACTCTACCCTACGAGAGGAGTTTAACTCTGTATTCTTGGTCGTAATTTAATTTGTCATCTCTCTGGAACATTTCCATAGCAACTGACATGCAGGGCAACATCAGAGAACATTTTTAACAATCTTGAAAAACAAAGCAAAAAGCAGGAAATCAAAACAAAAAGAAGAAAAATCAATGAAGGCTTATTATAATAATTCTCAGTGTTATAATTCTCAGCAGAGTATCAATTAATTTACAGATGAAATACTAGTCTCAGATTTTTAAGGAGGCTCAGGTTTTTCCAGCAATAATCCTATGAAGAAAGACCCAATTATTTATTTATTTATTTTTTAATGTTTATTTGCTTTTTGAGAGACACAGAGTACGGAGCAGGGGAGGGAGAGAGAGAAAGGGAGACACAGAATCTGAAGCAGGCTCCAAGCTCTGAGCTGTGAGCACAGAGCCCAACACGGGACCCAAACTCAAGGACCGTGAGATCATGACCTGAGCCAAAGTCGGACGCTTAACCAACTGAGCCATCCAGGTGCCCCAAGACTCAATTTTGATTGTAAAAATATCTTCCCAAAATATGTGAACACAACATTGTAGATGTAAATAAAATAATGTAAATGCTAATGTCAGTACAAACGGACAAATACTTCAGACAGGTATAGAGAGAATAGCTTCTGATTTAGAGGGAGGAAAGCCTAAAAGATAGGGCTTGATAAAAAGGGTTGAGAAAGCAGCAAAGGGATCATTTAGATGGCTTATTTAGCCATCCAGTGTTTAGAAGGACAAAAAGAAACATTTCTACCTGCAGCATAATGCCAAATTTAGAAGAAGAAATAGTAAAAACAGATAAAACCATTCATTCATGGAGAAGCTGCCTAATCTGAAATTGAAGTGGTACTCTAGAAAGTGAATGACAACCTCTAACTTTGTGTGCACAGTTTTAAAGCTCCAGGTTTTTATTCTACATTAAGTTACGCGTTGTGTGTAAATGTGCTACACTGAAGAGGACATCACCAGTTATTAAAGAGGTGGCAGAAAAGCATCATCTTAAAAAGAAAAGGGGGAGGAGAGGGGCTAGGGCGCCTGGGTGGCTCAGTGGGTTAAGTGTCCGACTTCAGCTCAGGTCATGATCTCACGATTTGTGGGTTAGAGCCCCGCGATGGGCTCTGTGCTGACAGCTCAGAGCGCGGAGTCTGCTTCAGATTCTGTGTCTCCCTCTCTCTGCCCCTCCCCTACTCGTGCTCTCTCTCAAAAATAAACAAACATTAAAAAAAAGAAAAAAGCGCGTCATCTTTAAAGCATCTGTGGAATACTTAGAAAACTTCGCATTATAGCAAAACAGCCAAAGGTTACTTCACTTTTTCAGCTTCTGCATTAATCCTCCGCTGAATATTACATATACTATATTGTTAACTAAGTATGTTATCACCATTTAGTGGTGTTCAAACATCAACAACACAACAAGAACTAATAATAACCAAAATCAGGAATATTCTGGAATACACTTGGCATTTTAGTTGATCTGTTATTTTGTTAATTGCTTTCAGATTAAATGCAAATTTCTGATACTGGTTGTTTTCTTTGTGAAAATTGATGTCTTCTTAATTAAGCCTCTTTTCTAAATCCTAAAGATAACTCAGCCCCAACAAAAAAGATCCATGAATAATTTTTGGTGCCTAGGCCAAATATTTTAACCAGACTTTAAATAGTTTTTCAGGTCACGTTTTGAAATCTCTCCTCCTGCTGCAATAATGGCTCATTTTCAGAACAGGAAGTTTGTTCCTTTGGTCTCCAGAAGTTATTTTGAGACGCAATGACAAATCTGATTGGCAAGTATTCGGTAACCATGAATGTAGGGGTAAATGCTCACGAGGAAAAATAAATCTAACCTGTGCCCCATAAACTCATATTTCAGACTGTCAATTACTAACCTATAGACTCCTGAGGAGTTCAATGAAATTGAGATAGTTTATTGGGGCAGCACTAATAATCCATTTCTTCAATTTATCCCTCTTTACTAGTTCTTTCCTTCCCTACAGGCATGGTTAAATCCTTGTTCAGAGGAGCTTAAAAAACATTTGTCTCCAATCTTTAATTAAAAAAAAAAAAAAAGTTGGGGCACCTGGCTGGCTCAGTGGAGTGTGCAACTCTCAATCTCAGGGTTGTGAGTTTGAGTCCCTCAATGCGCATAGAGTTACTTAAAAAAAAAATAAATAAAAGTCATTCAATCCCTGTCCTTGTCCTCTTCTTGGGCTCTTTCTCTACTCCCTCACCTTTCAGTTTTAAAACTACCCACTCTATCCCAACCACTATGTTGAAACATCTCTTAACAAACCTGTCAACAACCTTCTTTTAAAATTCAATGGTTCTGTCTCAGTCATTAATTTCTTTATATATAGCATTTAATAATGTTGGCCAGTTATTCCTACAAATGCTGTCCCCTTTTGGTTTCTATTATGACATACTGTCCAGATAATCCACTAACGGCAAGCCACTCCTTGAGTGTCTCTGTCGAGGGTTTCTCCTTCTCTGTCCATCTCTGGAATATATGATTTTCCAGAATTCCTACCTCAATTCTTTCCTCTACAAAATTTCCCCGAGTAATTCCATCTATTTTTCAGCTTTCAAATACTGACTACATGCTGATGATTTCCAAATCAGTATCTCAAGTTCAGACCTCTCTTCTTTTTATTTTTTTTTAAATTTTTTAAATGTTTATTTATTTTTGAGGGAGAGACAAAGTGAGAGCAGGGGAGGAACAGAGAGATAGAGACACACACAGAATCTAAAGCAGGATCCAGGCTCTGAGCTGCCAGCACAGAGCCTGATGTGGGGCTTGCACCCACGAACTGTGAGATCTTGACCTGAGCCAAAGTGGGACGTTTAACTGACTATGCCACCCAGGCTCCCCAGACCTCTTTTCTCAATGCCAACCAGAGCCATATAATCAATTGGTTACTAGCCATCCATGTCTAACTAGCATCTCAAATCATCTCAACCTTACCAAAAACCTTTGTTCCCTATGTCAATGATTAGTCACTTACCCATTGACAGAAGCATGGGGCATCATCAACTGACTTTTCCCTTTTCCTCAAACCCCTCCCCCTTAACTAATCAGTCACCAAGCCCTATCATTTCATTTTAATGTTTCCTTAAACCTTCCCATCCATTCCCAGTATCTAAGTTTAGGTTACCAACATCTCTTATCTAGATTACTAGATTTCTTAACTATAGTTATCCCTGTTAACAATACCCTCAATAGAGCAATTAGCTAAGCCATAACTAGACTCTAAGTTCCTTAAAATCAGAGAGTATCTTGGTTTTTTTCCCCTCTCATTATTTTCTCTATGGTTTTAATACAGAAAAAAGTCAGCCAACACACATTAGCAAATGTATCAAGCTGGAGTATTTCTGTTTTCTCCAACAAAAAGTCAACTGAGCTAATGGAAAGCTTGCTGCTAGGGAAGAAACCTAGGGCCTTACCATCTAGACTAGCATGCACAGGTCAACAAGGATTTATAGGAGTTGAATAACATTATGAACCAACTAGACCTTAAAGACATCCAGAGAATACCTAACAACAGAATTCTTTTCAGGCACACACAGAACAATCTCCAAGGCAGATATGCTAGACCATAAAACAAGTCTCAATACATTTAAGAGGACTGAAATCGCTAAAGTTCTGTTCTCTGACCACAATGGAATGAAATTACAAACTAATAACAGAAAGAAATTTGGGGAATTCACAAACATAGGGAAATTAAACCACAATAACCTAAATAACCAATAAGTCAAAGAAGAAGTGAAAAGGGCAACCAGAAACTATTTTGAGATGAATGACAATGAAGATATACAATACAAAAACTTATAAGATGCAACTAAAGCAAGGTTTAGAGAGAAGTGTGCAGCTTTAGATGTTTACATTTAAAAAGAGGGGCGCCTGGGTGGCTCAGGCAGCTGAGCCAGACTTTAGCACTCTGGTCTTGATCTCATAATTCGTGGGTTCGAGCCCTTCATCGGGCTCTTCTGCTGTCAGCAGAGCCCACTTCAGATCCTCTGTCTCCCTCTCTCTCTCTAAAATAAACATTAAAAAAAAAAAAAAAAAAGAGGGAGGTGGGGAGGGGGACGGGTGAAATAGGTGAAGGGGATTAAGAGTACACTTACCATGATGAGTACTGACTAATGTATAAAATTGTTGAATCACTACATTGTACACCTGAAACTAATGTGACACTGTACGTTAATTACACCGGAATTAAGATTAAAAAAAAAAAAAAGACAAAAAACTAATAAACAAGAAAAAAATTAAAAACTTGAAAAAAATCTCAAATCAATAATCTTACTTTGCACCTTAAGACACTGGGGACAAAAAGGTATTTAACATCAGCAACATAATGACAAACTCTCTGTGGCCAAAATTTAACATTGGTAACAAGTAACTCCAATTTTAGACAATTACTCCCCTAAACTTACAAAACAAACTTGTAAGCCAGATATTAAAAGCCTAAATATTTTTTAAAAAATTTTTAAAAGCTTAAAAATCCAAGTATTCTTATACCCCAGTTTAACAATAATTAGATTATCAGGTGTAAATGCAATTAAAATAACCGATAGTTTGCTCTCCAGTGAACACACACACAATTTCCATTTTGGAAGAAGGAGATTTTAAGAAGGTACCTGAAGGTTTATAAACTCAAATATAAAATCCAGGTTTTTATTTCATTATTTTAAGCAGGCAACTTTTAACATGGGCAAATGAGTCTTAATATATCAAAGCTGGCAAACAGAGAGAAAAACCCTCAACTTTATCTTTCAGAAGGCCTCTAGGATACCACTTATTAGCAAGCTATGCTGGCATTCCTATCTTTGAAGGAGATAATCATAGGTTAAATATAAACAAATGGAGACTTGAAAGAATGCTAAGCTCTAAAATAGTAACAGAATTTACTATGGGTTAAAATATTCCAAAAACTTGGGGCTCATGGGTGGCTCATGAGTGACTCAAATGTCTTTGGCTCAGGTCATGATCTCACAGTTCATGAGTTCAAGGCCCACATCAGGCTCACTGCTGTCAGCACCAAGCCCACTTCAGATCCTCTATCTCTCTGGCCCTCCCTTGCTCATACTCTCAAAAATACAATAAACCATAAAAAATATATTCTAAAAACTTAAAGTATATTATCTTTTAATTATAATAACCTTATAAAATATTATTACACCCTTGAGACAATCAGGGCCTAGACAGAGAACAAAACAGAGAAAAACTGTCCAAGCTCAGTCCCCTGGAACAATCAGCCCCAATGTGAGCTGCTAGATGACTCAAGCTGCATGAGTGACTTAAATGGAGACCAGCAGCAGAACCACACGGCTAAATCCTGCCCCAAATGCTGACTCAAAAGTGTAACCAAATAAAAGGTTGTTTTCAGCCACTCAACTTAGATATCTAATTGTTATATAATTAAAGCATAACATAACATGTATAAATTTCATCATAGCCTTTTGAGAATACATAATACTGAATGTAATAGTGACCCTGAAACACGAAAAGTTCTCAATTGAATTACAACCTTTTAAAAGTGTGAATCTATCCTCATGAAGGCCCTAAAAATTACTAATATACTGAAGTACCTTCATAAACACAACATGCCTAAATTTAGTTTCTTAATCCTACAGCATAAATTAATACTAAGGGGAGAAGCAGTCAAGTATACCAAAATGATAACATTTTCAAAGCACAGCATGGATGACACGTCCTCTAGAAAAAATATGTACCAACCACTTAAACTCAACGTAAATCTGTCTAAAACTTATTATATTCCAACTTAATACTTGTCACCCATGCTACCAGTCCTTCATGCTGATGTGCCACAGAAGCATTATTAACTCTTAACATTGATAGATTCGTATACTCCCAAGCTAGATGTTGTTAGTATTTACTGGTTATAATCTAAAGACTTAACTTTCCTTAACATCATCACCTTAGTGATCTTCAGCAGGTTATACTTCTTTTTTCCTACCTACAACTATCTTTTTTTTTTTTTAATTTTTTTTTTCAACGTTTATTTATTTTTGGGACAGAGAGAGACAGAGCATGAACGGGGGAGGGGCAGAGAGAGAGGGAGACACAGAATCGGAAACAGGC
Source organism: Prionailurus viverrinus (assembly GCF_022837055.1). Lineage (NCBI taxonomy): Eukaryota > Metazoa > Chordata > Mammalia > Carnivora > Felidae > Prionailurus > Prionailurus viverrinus. The sequence continues at coordinate 13,579,378 of NC_062577.1, forward strand.
TCCAGGCTCTGAGCCATCAGCCCAGAGCCCGACGTGGGGCTCGAACTCCCGGACCGCGAGATCGTGACCTGGCTGAAGTCGGACGCTTAACCGACTGCGCCACCCAGGCGCCCCCCTACAACTATCTTTATACATTCTCCAAAACTATTCCCTCTTCACCCCCAAATCCCACTTGGGATATGAGTGCCAAGCCCTTAGAGATCATCTCATTTAATCCCCCAACAACCTCCTGAGATAGCTATCACCACTACTGACGAAGGAAGGAAGGAAAGAAAACAAAGTTACTCAGCTAATTTAGTGGTCTAGTCATAATATGAACCCACGTTTGTCCAATTCTTTGCAAAGCCTGTACTTTTTCTACTGTAATACAGTATCTTCCAACTTCCAGCACCTGTAATTTTTACTGAATTAATAATTATTTTATTAGCCAAAAATAAAGATCTGTTTTACGTTTAACCTGAGCATGATCAGTTTCAAATTAAGTAAATTTAGTACAGGACCCCTGGAACTATTTAAGCCTACTAGCTTATTTTTTAATTAGGTTATTGCAACTAATACATTCCTTTTGAAGAGAATCACAAGGAACATTTTATTAGAACTTTTCACTGAGAATAATCACAGGACTAAAACAGAAAACGAATCTTATTTTCTATATATTTTAAGATACTTAAAATGTATTAAAGTGTAGCTTACAGAAAGGCATACATAGAGATCAAGAATGTTCGGTTCAATGAATTATCACAAAGTAAGCATACCTGTACAGCTGACCCTTGAACCATACTGGTTTGAACTGCATGGGTCCATTTACATGCAGATTTTTTTTTTTTTAAAAAGAGTTGACAGCAAAGGCACAAGGCGTTTACTTACAACTGCCCATCCTAGTCTCTCCACAGACCAAATCAAAGGTGACTGGTACAGAGCTTGTGCCTGTTGCCCTGAGAACCCAGGGACACCAGACCTGTGGAGGCAGTCAGCAGTCCCAGGGCACCCTGGGATGGGGCAGGGCTTCGGGTCACCCTCTGGGTGAAGGGTTGTATATGTGGGGTGGGTGAGTCAGGCACAGGGGGGCTTGGCAGAGAGGAGGCCGAGCTGAAAGAGGAACACATCCAGTGGCCTCAACCTCCAATCCTCCAGGCACTGGCTCCTCACCAAACACCCCCCAACAGGGCCCAGGCCCCAGAGTCTCTGGGAGGCCACCTATACTTACATGTGGCTACAGCTGCCAGTGGCACAGGTCAATGCTACACTGCCAGGCAGATGAGACCTCTGTATTGTGCCTCCAGGCTTCCGCCACAGCCAGCCAGCTGCCCAGGAGCTGCCCCTGCTGAGCCAAGGTCACCAGGGTGCAGAATATCACCATGCCAGGACCAGGCCTGCCCCTGGTACTGCCTCTGGCCTGGCCTGGCCTGCCTATAGGTGCATTTTTTTTTTCAATAATATAGTACGTAAGGAAGTAAATGTATTTCACCTTCCTTATGATTTTCTCAACATTTTTTCCCTCTAGTTTTAATACAGTATATAATATACACAACATACAACACATGTTTATCAACTTTATACTACTGGTAAGACTTCTAGTCAACAGTAGGCTATTAGATGTTAAGTTGAGGAGTCAAAGGTTATAAGCAGATTTTTCACTGCATGGGGGCTGGCATCACTAACCCCCAAACTGCTCCAAGGGTCAACTGTATACCCAAGATATACAACATTACCACACCTCAGAAGGCCCCCACACCATCCCTCCCAATCATTATTCTTTTATTCCTCCTCAAAGGTCACTACTATCCTAACTTCTAATACCACAGATTAAAAACTCTATACAGTGGAACCATCAGTATGTATGTGTGTATACATATATATATTCTTTTGTGTTTCAGCTTCCGAAGATAATTATAATAATTATTATAAAATATTATATAATATAATATTATAATAATTCAACATTATATTTGTTAGGTTTTTATTCTACATTCATACTTTTTAAACTATTACACAACACTTCCAGTTAAACTGACCACAGTTAGAAAAATACCCTTCATAAGGTCAGTTTTGAAGCAGTGATGACATTTGGATTTTGAACACCAGCAGATTTCTGGTGGTGAACTGTAACAAAAACAGTAGTGGTGTCAGTAACAAAACTTGAGAACAGAGTCCCTCTTTACTCAAGAAAACAAAGCAACATATCCATCACAATTAATAGCCCCCACTTCTTTCCTTTTACTTGCTTCTACTTTTCCCCAGGGAGCCTGTGCCTTAGGTGTCCTTGGTGGTGATCATAGGAGTGTGACTGATTCTAGAACTGGGCGACAAAGAGAAAACAGGGAGATGTACACAGAAGAGGTAAACTGCAACACATCTGTGATGCATATAGGTGGGTGATCCTTGAATATATCATCGGACTTAGGAAATTTTTGCATTAGAGACATAATCTAACATACTTAATAATAGTGTTAATAAAATGTATTGTCCCCGTCACCTACTAGCCAAGACTTAAGGACATTTTCATTACTTTGTTTATTTCTATGAAATGTGTCTGATAGAATTCAAGCTATCTCCACAAAACAAAATCACAGTGATTTGCAATTGCACATGCTTGAAAAATAATCCAAAACAAAATAAGAGGTATGGATTCATTTTCCAACTGAGAATTATTTCTAGACTGTTATCCCAGGCAAAAAATTACATTTTAGGACTTTAAAAAAAAAGGACAAATTACTACATGGACTCCAAACACAGAAGCTTACAGCTACAATGTATCTGATTTATAAAATAAAAGGTATATAACTTGTAAATGAAGATATTTTGCTGACTCCCAAATAGTAACTACTGTTAGAGAATATACTGATTTGTTGTTACTACTGCAGAATTAAACACAAAACACTTCCTTCAAAATACATAATGATGACCTTTGGGGGATTAAATTCATGCTCAGGTTTGTGTAGTATGTTTCTGTGTTGCGGGGAGGAAGGGATAAAAGGTTGAGGCAAGTTTAACTGCTGGGGGTTGCACAATAAACAGATCTTATTCTACTAATGTTACACTCTCTGGTAAAAACAGGAGCTCTGCTTTCTTGTCTTAAAGAATTATCATCAGTTTGCCCCACTGTTCCCCCAGTCCTGAACCTTTTCCTCATTTCCCTGCAAGCATTCATAAGTGAATTCTCTTATGAAGAGCCTTACTTGATCACCTCATTTAAAACTAATCTCAGTGTGCCCAGGTGGCTCAGTTGGTTAAGAGTCTGGCTTTGGCTCAGGTCATGATCTCACAGTTTATGCGTTCAAGCCCCGTGTTGGACTCTGTGCTGACAGCTCAGAGCCTGGAGCCTGCTTTGGATTCTGTGTCTCCCTCTCTCTCTGTCCCTTCCTGCTCATTCTCTCTCTCTCTCAAAAATAAACAAACATTTAACAAAATAATAATAAATAGGGGCGCCTGGGTGGCTCAGTCGGTTAAGTATCTGGCTTCAGCTCAGGTCATGATCTCATGGTCCGTGAGTTCGAGCCCCATGTGGGGCTCTGTGCTGACATCTTGGAGCCTAGAGCCTGCTTCAGAGTTTGTGTCTCCTGCTTTCTCTGCCCCTCCCCCGTTCACACTCTCTCTTCCAAAAATAAATAAACGTCAAAAAAATTAAAAGAAACAAAATAAATATAAAAAAATAATATATAAAAAATAAAACTGATCTCTCAACCCCAATCCCACTACCACCACACACATGCACTTCCTTCCCATCTCATTCCTGATTAATTTTTCTCCATATTTCTCAGCATCCAATAATGCTATGTTTTACTTGCTCTGTTATAGTGTATACCCACCATTACTAAAATGTAGGCTCCACAAGGATAGGGATTTTTGTTTGTTTCTATCTCTAACCTTTTTTGAGTACATCTATGTGCCAGGCACTGTTCTAAGTGTTCTGCATGCATTATCTCACTTAGCCCTCACAATGACCCTATTAGTATCATTACAAAACTTAATTTTAGAGTTAAGGAAACTGAAGCACAGATGTTAGGTAATAAGCTCAAGGTCACATGGTAACTAAACATCCCTATTTTTAAACTGGCAATTCCTTCTGCAGTCTTTGCTTCTTTGGTGACACCACTATTCAATCTGACAATGTACAAATGTACAAATCTGATAATCTGGTAATCATCCTAGATTCCATCTTTTTCTACTCCTATTAAAAAATTGTATTATCTTTTACATCTATATATTCCTTTCCATCTCTACTTCCCTGAGGACCCATATTCATCCACTCAAAAAATACTTATTGAGCGCCTACAACTATATACCAGTCGCTGTCCTTGGATCTGAAGATACAGCCCTAAAAGAAACAATGACCCTGCTCTCATAGAGCATATAGTCTCTCTCACTTGGATCACACAGTAACTTTTTTTTTTTAATTTATTTATTTTGAGAGAGAGAAAACACACACAAGCAGGGGAGGGGTAGAGAGAGTGGGAGAGAGAGAATCCTAAGCAGGCTCAGCACTGTTCAGCGCAGAGTCCAACCCAGGTCCTGAACTCACGAACTGTTGAGATCATGACCTGAGCCAAAATCAATAGTCGGATGCTTCAACGACTGAACGATCCAGGTGCCCCCACACAGTTACCCTTTAACTGGCTTCAGTCTCCAGCTTTGTTCTTGCCTCCCTCTACCCTCCACACAGCTGCTAGTCACTCACCTGTTTTCTTCCATGACAAAACAACTCAATTAAAAAACGGAGAACACCCAACACTAATAGTGGTATGTATATCCCATAATAAGAAGCTTCAATTCCAAACAAACAAACAAACAAACAAACAAAACAGACAACAGACATGAACAAACCTTTCCAACAATATCCAAATGGCCAATGGGTATACAATATGCCAACTGAAGTTACAGAACATCGTTTACACAGGAGGAGAATTTAAATTAAAATGACCATGAGATACCACTCCATATCTACCAGAAGGGCTAAAATTTTTCAAAACTAACAATACCAAAGATAATATGAGCATGTGAAATTCTCAGGCAGTGTAAGTTGGCACATTTCACTTTGGAAAACTGACAGTATCTACTTAGGCCAAACAAAAGTCTACCAATGACCCCCAAAATTCCACTCCTAGGTATTTACACAAGAGAGATGACTCTGTCCATCAAAAGACATATACAAAGTGGTGCCTAGGTGGTTCAGTCAGTTAAGAGTCCCACTCTTGGTTTCGGCTCAGGTCATGTTCTCACGGTTCATGAGTTAGAGCCCGCGTCGCATCGGGCTCTGTGCTGACAGTGCAGAGCCTGCTTGGGATTCTCTTTCTCTGCCCCTCCCCAACTCACTCTCTCTGTCTCTCTCTCAGAATAAAGAAACTTAAAACAATAAATAAATTTTTAAAAAAAGACATGTACAAGAATGTTCTTGGAGGCTTTATTCATAGAAAGCTGAAAACAAACTGGAAACAACCCAAATATCCAACAGCAGTGGAATGGATAAACTGTGATTAATTTACAAAATGGAATACTATACAGCAATAATAAAAAGATTGATCTGTTACATATAATATAGATGAATTTCACAGATATCATAATGAACAAAGCCAGATACCAAATAGCACCTACTGAAGGCTTTAATTTATAGAGGAAGGAAAAAGAATACATGATATATGACTTCATTTAAGAAGAGGCAAAGTAGTTTATGATGTTAGAAGTCAGCATAACTGTTGGGGAAGATGAGAGGCAGTGGGGAAAAGTATGGTCTGGGAAAGAGCAAAAAGAATTCTTAGGTGCTAGAAACACTATATATCTTCATCTAGGTAGTAATCTGTTATACCACAAGTGTATATATGTAAAAAGTCATTAAGATATATCTCTAAGATTTTTACTTTTTACTGCATGTATATTATACCTCGATTTGAAAAACAAGTAACATCAACAACAATTTCTTTGATGGTACCTAATGAGGACCAACTTGAACATGCCATAAAGATCTTCAGGATCTGGCCCCCACTTACCATTCTAATCTTATTTTTCATCACCATCTGCCTCATATTTTTCTCTCTACCAACAGAAGTATTAACATTTTCCCTGCACACAATATATTCTTTTCACTCTAGGTCTTGTTGGGCTCAAGTAGTCTCCTAAATCTGGACTGTTAAACCTCTACTCATCCTGTAAGTCCCACTCAGTTCAGGAAGCTCTTTCAAGAATCTTTTTTAGCCAAGCCTGTATTAGATGCTCTGATGTTTCCAATATATCCTATGCTCTTTCTGTAAGAGAAAGTCCATATTGCTGCAGGGCATGTAATATTTGCTCAATAATTGTTGAATGTGACTGAAAAAAATCACTATTCTGCCTGACTGTGACAAATTTCATATCTCTAAAGATAGTATTGGGACGATTCACATAAAAGATAATGTAAAATGGCAAGGGGACTTAGGACAGCAGGATGTATCACCACAAAATGAGTTAATTTTTTTTAATACTGGTACTTAATATTTAGAAGAAAGTGTGCCTCCAAAATTAAAGATATCCTTAAAAATACCCATAAGCTAGGTAAAACGAAAGGTAAAGTGGCAGATTAAAAAGATAAGGATAGGGACTCCTGGCTGGCTCAGTCAGAAGAGCGTGCGACCCTTGATCTTGGGGTTGGCCCTACACTGGATGTGGAGATTACTTAAATAAATAAAACCTTAAAAAAAAGAGATAAGGACAAAGAAGCTAATCTGAAAAGACTACATATTGTATGATTCCAACTATACAATATTATATTCCAAATAAACAAGGGAAGAGACTCCACATCATAAGTCATCAGGGAAATGCAAATTAAAACAATGTGATACCATTACACACCCCATTAGAATGGTCAAAACCTGGAACACAGACAACACCAAATGGAGGCAAAAATCGGAGCAACAGGACCTCTCATTCATTGTTGGTAGGAATGCGAAATGGGAAAGCAACTTTGGAAGACGGTTTGGTATTTCTTATAAACTAAACATACTCTTACCATACAACCGAGCAGTCACTCTCCTCGCCATACACCCAGAGGCGCTGAACACTTAAGTCTACACAAAAACCTGCAAACGGACATTTAGAGCAGCTTAATTCATAACTGCCGAAACTTGGAAACAACCAACCAAGATACTCTTCAGTAAATAGATGTAAAAATACACTGTGGTATATCCAGATGATGGAATATCATTCAGCATTAAGAAGAAATGAGCCTAGCGGCGCCTGGGTGGCTCAGTCGGTTGAACGTCTGACTTCGGCTCGGGTCATGATCTCACGGTCTGTGAGTTCAAGCCCCGTGTCAGGCTCTGTGCAGACAGTTCAGAGCCTGGAGCCTGCTTCAGAGTCTGTGTCTCCCTCTCTCTCTGCCCCTCCCCTGCTCATGTTCTGTCTCTCTCTCTGTCAAAAATAAATAAGCATTAAAAAAAATTTTTTTAAGTAAGAAATGAGCCTATTGGGGTATGAAAAAACATAGATAATACTAAAAGAAGCCATCTGAAAAGGCTCCCTACTGTAGAATTCCAACTACAGGACATTCTGGAAAAGGCAAAACTACTGAGACAAAAAGATCACTGGCTGCAAGGAGCTGGGGTGAACACGGATGAATAGGCAGAACACAGGATTTTTCTGGGCAACAAAAATACTCTGTATGATACTACAATTGTGAATACATGTCATTACACATTTGTCCAAACCCACAGAATGTACCACACCAAGAATGAACCCTATGTAAACTATGAACTTTAATCTTTTTTTTTTTTTTGGTAATAAATTTACCACTCTGGTGGTGGATGCTGTGCATGTGGGAACAAGGAGTATATGGGAAATCTCAGTACCTTCTCAATTTTGCTGTGAATATAAAACTGCTCTTAAAAAGTCTTTTAGGGTAGGAGTGCCTGGGTGGCTCAGTCAGTTGGGCGGCCGACTTTGGCTCAGGTCGTGATCTTGCGGCCTGTGCATTCAAGCCCTGCATCGGGCTCTGTGCTAAAAGCTCAGAGCCTGGAGACTCCTTCGGATTCTGTGTCTCCCTCTCTGCCTCTCCTGCTCGTGCTCTCTCTCAAAAATAAACAAACATTAAAAAAAAATTTTTTTTTTGTTTTTAAAGTCTTCATTTAGGGTCACCTGGGTGGCTCAGTCAGTTACGTATCCGACTCTTCAGCTCAGGTCTTGATTTCACAGTTTGTGAGTTCAAGCCCCGTGTCAGACTCTGCACTGACAATGCAGAGCCTGCTTGGGATTCTCTTTCTCCCTCTCTCCCTGCCCCTCCCCTGCTTGTGCTCTTTTTCTCTCAAAATAAATAAACTGAAAAGAAAAATTAAAACATCTTAAAAAAAAAAGAATTTTAAAAAAATCAACAATGTGACACATTTCCCAAATATGGAGAATCTATTGACAGGATTTTACTCCTTAATTCTTTCCCCTCCAATCCCCTCACCATTTTGTCATTAGGCATCTAAAAAGCTGTTGAGTTTTATCTTGACACTGAGTACAATGAATTAACTAATACATGTCAATCATTAGGAGATTAGGTGCTACTACTTCAATATTCAATGATGCTTTATTGTGGGTTTTGTGATATTCTAAGCTGTTCTTTTTTTTAAAACTTTTTAAATGTTTATTTATTTTGAGAGACAGAAAGAGACATAGCCAGAGAGGGGAAGGGGCAGAGATAGAGGGAGACAGAATCCTAAGCAGGCTACCAGCTCTGAGTTGTCAGTACAGAGCCTGACGTGGGGCTCAAACCCACTAACCGTGAGATCACGACCTGAGCCAAAGTGGGATGCTTAATCAACTGAGCCACCCAGGCGCTTCTCTAAGTTGTTCTTAAATGCATTTAGGGATCTATCTATTATTATAAGGACTTTCTTATTTCACAAAACCATCTCTTTTTCTAATAGCAGTAGAAGGAAAAACTAGAAGGGGCTTCTATGCTCTTATGAACAGGTTTTCATCAACTGCATACCTACATAATAAATTGACATTTCTGAAAAAAAACTGACTTAGATAATGAGTCAATCCACAGAAACTGTAACTCAATTTTTCTAAATATATGAAAAACCTCACCCTTTTAAAAAAATTTCTAGAAATTTTAAAGAAAAGCCAGACTCCAGCAAAGAGTATTTAATCAAAAACAGTTCAAAAACTGCTTTCAATGGGGTAACTAATACAAAATTTGACACATAAAACATGGGTTTTAAAAGCAGTAATTATAGGGAAAGCATTTCAAAAGGAAGGTAAAAAATCTAAGTTTTTTTAAGTACAGTACTAAAATATGAAAGACTACTACTCTTTAACATAATGTCTCCACAAAACTGACTTTTGAGCAAGCATAGTCAGTGTACAAGGAAGGTCAAATCAAGACCTAACACAAAATGGCTACAGTATCAGCAAAATTAGAGGTACAACTTATCACAAAAAAAAAAAAAAAAAAAAAGGCAAGCAAAAGTGACTAACACAAGGCTCTCCATTTTTCAAGTTCTGAAAACTTTAACATGATGAGTTAAAAAAGATACAAGTTCATGTGGTAACCGATTGGATTTTACAAATTAAAGTGTAGTTTGAATAGAATCCAAGTGTAATACCCAGGTACCAGCAGAGAATTCTGGATGTCAATAATGTTCAATTCAATTCTATTCACCCTTACCAGCCAATTCATATTAGTCCTGGAAATTAATTTTGGTTACCTAAAAAATGACTCACACATGAAAGCAAAAAATTTTTCCATCATAACTGAATTATAGAAAGAAATCGGCTAAAGGGATAAATGTCTTCATTTAAGATTCTAACTGTTTAAGAATGAATATATCACTATTAAATTTATAGTTTCGACCTATAAATATACTGTTAAAAATTCTATAGCATAGAATCAAATGGTCTCCAATTACCTCTTCAAAAGTGATTGTAAAGGCAACCCCAATTGGTGGGGAGCCCATGAGAGAACTAGAATAAGAAGGTCTAGATTCTCATCTCAGTGCTGCCATTTCTTAGCTCTGAGATCTGTATACGTTTGATAAATATTCAAAAGGTTTAGAGAAAAATAAAATTTTAGGAACAATGAAAAATGGAGCAAAAGATGATACCCTGATAAGAAACCTAGGAAACCATTAATGGACAATATTTATTTGTAAAGGCTGGTTTTTTCTGGGAATCAAGTTTATTATGTATAGTTTAGGGCTGCCAGCAACACAAGCAACAAGCACTGGAAATGTAGGCTTGAGGACAAACTGAGATCATGTAAAGTAAGCTTTCTGTGAGAGTGAATATAAATGGAGAACTGGATGCTGGAAGTATTGGTGTTTTGTTTTGTTTTGTTTAAGTTTATTTATTTATTTGAGAGCGAGCATGCACCAGCAGGGAAGGGGCAGAGTGAGAGTCCCAAGTAGGCTCCGTGCTGTTAGCGCAGAGCCTGACGTGGGGCTCAGTCTCATGAACCACGAGATCATGACCTGAGCCGAAATGAAATCAAGAGTTGGATGCTTAACTGACTGAGCCACCCAAGGCACCCTGGGAGGATAGTTTATATCAGCACTCTTCAATAAGAAACTTCCTGAGATGATGAAAATGTTCTAGATCTTCGTTTTCCAATATGGTAATTACCACTGGGCACATGTGGCTACTGAGCCACTGAAATGTGGCTAGTGCAACTGAGGAACTAAATTTTAAATTTCCTTTATTTTAATTAACTAAAACTTAGATTTATCCATAAAATGGAATATTATTTAAACAGTAAAAAGAAACAAGCTAGAACCTTAAATGTTACATTGCTAAGTGAAAGAAGACATTCTCACCCACAGAACTACACAGCACTAAAAGTGAACCCTCATATAAACTATGGAATTTAGTTAATAACCATTTACCAAAACTGGCTCATCAACTATAACAAATGCCCCACAATAATGCAAGATGTTAACAGAAGTAACTGTAGAAGGAAGACATATGTGGAAACTCTGTATCTTCAGGACAATTTTCTGTAAACCTAAAATTGCTCTAAAAAAAATTAAGTCTAGGAAAAAATTTTAAATTTAAGTAGCCATTTGTAGCTAGTGGTTGGTACTGAACAGCACAGATCCATACTAATGAAAGACTGATGTGGGAAGAAAATGAGAATGGTATCTCATTCCTGACCACTACCTTCAAAAGTACACATACAGGGTGCCTGGCTAGCTCAGTCAGTAGAGCATGTGACTTGATCTCCAGGTTGTATGTTTGAGCCCCACATCAGGTGTAGAGATTGTTTAAAAGTAAAATCTTAAAAAAAAAAAAAAAGTACACATATATTTAATCCTAACTTACACAAAGTTTATATGTACCTTGAAAAACAAAACTTTTTCAAATATTTTAGATGAAAATTTTTCTAAAATGATTTTTGTTGAACAGAATTTAAGGAGGAGAATAACATTTATTGAATCAATACTAGATATCAGGTACTATACTATGTATGTTATCTCATTTAAACTTCAAAACAAATCTTTAATGGAAGGAATTACCATTTCTATTTTTAGGGATAAAGAATCATAAAGCTTAAGTGATAGAAGATGAGAACCTAGATATATCTGACTCCAAAGCCTGTGTCCAAATGTACTCTGTACATTTTTATGACTCCCAAAATTAAAACACAATTGAATTTTCCCACAATGACTTTATCATCAGGAATAGGTTATTAGCACAACACAAAAACTAATGACATACTCAGAGTCTGTTACAAGGCCCCAAGCTAATGTGGTTTTTACCCTGTCACCTGTCCCCTTGCTCTCCATTTTACCTATAGTGCCTCTATTCCCACAGCAAATTTGCACCTTTTAATCTGCTGTGGATCAAAAAATAATCAAATTTATTAGAATTATGTAAAAACCAAGAGAGCTCCTAAGCCAGTGCCTTAGTGCAGATGATCTGGCTCATTAATCTTGTGACAATTAAAACTTTTTGTATACTTCTTATTCTAAACTGGGACATGGATAGATGAAATATTGTTCTATAATAAAGTCAACAATACAATAATCCTCCATTCACAAATCGCACACTAAACCATATATATATTTTAACTCTATTTATTTTGAAAGAAACAAACAGTGTGAGCAGGGGAGGGGCAGAGAGGGAGAGAGAATCCCAAGCAGCCTCCATGCTGTCAGTACAGAGCCCAAGGCTGGGCTCCAACTCATGAACTGTGAGATCTTGACCTGAGCCAAAACCAAGAGTTGGATGCTTAACCAACTAAGCCATCCAGGTGCCTCTAAACCATATATATATTTTTAAGTTCATTTATTTTGAGAGAGAGAAAGAGTGTGTAAGAAAGCAGGGAAGGGGCAGAGAAAGAGGGAAGAATCCCAAGCAGGCTCTGCACCATCAGCATGGAGCCTGATGTGGGGCTCAATCCCACAAACCATGAGATCATGACGTGAGCCTAAATCAAGAGTCAGATGCTCAACTGAATGAGCCACCCAGGCGCTCCCCACTAAACCATATTTTTAAGCATAGATCTCTAAACATCATCTCCCTTAAAGTTGTTATTTTAATGATTGAATCTCGATTTACTATACTAGTTTTCCAGTAAATGTCACTATCAAAAATTAATGAGGTGTATATAAAAACACAAATATTTAGTTTACTTTTCTGAAAAAAGTCTCTATTAAAGAAAAGCAGGAATATTACTGCATTGAGTTGTAAATATTCTTAAGTAATTCTTTCTCATCACTTTTTAAGTTGTTCTTACAACTAAATAAATTTTCCCCTAAAAAGAGATTAGTAAGGTAACTTTGGAGGTTGCCAAGGACTTCTTTTGAAGTTTTTGAAGTCTGATCAAGAACTCTGACATTTGGAAACAATTAAGAGAATAAGAATATTTAAAATCATGTTTAAAAAAAGGGGAGGATTAATATCAAAATTTAAATTTTTCTTCTCCACATAGATTTCCTGTAACTTACTACAAATCTTTAATGAGGCACATGGGTGGCTCAGTTGGTTAAGCGTCCAATTCTTGATTTTGGCTCAGGTCATGATCTTACAGTTCCACGAGATCAAGCCCCACATCAGGCTCTGCCCTGACAGCATGGAGCCTGCTTGGATTCTCTCTCTCTCAAAACCAACCAACCAACCAACCAACAAACTTAAAAAAATCTTATTAATATGAAATCTGTTCTGTGCTTCACACTGTAAGTTTTAAGATTTCAATTTAATTGGGGGGAGGGAAGGGAGTACCATTTTGAACTTAAGGTAAGGATAAAAGAGTACTTCCAAAGCTCAAAATTGAAACTTCAAATTGAGCAATTCTAAATTCACAGCCACCAGGAGTGCCTGGCTGACTCAGTTGGTGGAACATGTGATTCTTGATGTTGAGGTTGTGAATTTGAGCCCCATGTTGGCTATAGAGATTACTTAGAAAAATAAATTTACAGAAGTCCAACTTTATTATACTTTATTCCAGAATGAAAAAAAGTCCAACAGTTTTCTCTCTCTATCAATGAACTAAGCCAATCAAAACAAGCTACAAATCAATTGCTTCTATAACAGTGTCTACATTTTTGGAAGGAGTCAGGTATAGAGCCAAAACCTAGGTTTTTAAGATTTATTCAACATGGGATTAATAGCACAGTGTCAGGCAAATTTTAACTCTAAATGTCCTCAAAGATCAGCTGAATAAAATTATAAAACAGATTCATAAAGATCAAAGAATTTCAACCTAACAATCATTTTCTGGTATCATCTCAAGTAAGTCCTACACATTCCAAGTTTCTTCTACACATTAAGAAAAATTAAAAAAAAAAAACAGAGAGGGAGAAAACAGAAGGCAAATTGCAAAGAGCAAAATAAGTATTAGTTGCTCACATTTGTATAGAACATTATAATTTAGTTAATTCTCATAACCCAATAGGAAATATAAATGAGTCTGAGAATTTGAGTAGAACTCTTTTGGAATGATCAAAAACTAAAACTGCAAATCGCTGTGACTTTCAACTTTTCTTACATAAAGAGTCTCTGGCAGTCTGCCTACTGTACTCAAGAGAAGCATGCAAAGAATGAGATGGTTTCTGATCCCTAACAATCCTATCCCAAGTTTTTTCTGCATGTTCAATTATACAAAGTACTATCCCTTAATCTTGACTCTATCGTTTTATGTTAAATCCACAGAGACAGAAAGTAGAATGGTGGTTGCTAGGGACCAGGGGGAGGAGAAAATGGGAAGTAACTGCCTAATGGGTACAGTTTCCTTTGGGGGTGATAAAAGGGTTTTAGAATTAGACTGTGGTGGCTGCACAACATCATGAATATAGTGCTACTAAACTGCTCACTTTAAAATCATTAGTTGGGGCACCTGGGTGGCTCAGTCGGTTGAGCGTCTGGCTTCGGCTCAGGTCACGATCTCACGGTTCGTGGGTTCGAGCCCTGCATCGGGCTCTGTGCTGACAGCTCGGAGCCTGGAGCCTGCTTTGGATTCTGTGTCTCCCTCTCTCTCTGCCCCTCCCTAGTTCACGCTCGCACTCTCTCTCTCTGTGTCAAAAATAAATAAGCTTAAAATAAATAAATAAATAAATAAATAAATAAATAAATAAATAAATAAATAAATAAATAAAATCATTAGTTTTATGTTAAATGACCTGAACTTTCTTTAAAAAAATTTTTATGCAGGGCGCCTGGGTGGCTCAGTCGGTTAAGCTTCTGACTTCAGCTCAGGTCATGATTTCGTGGTTCCTAAGTTTGAGCCCTGCATTGGGCTCTATGCTGACAGTGCAGAGCCTGGAGCCTGCTTCGGATTCCGTGTCTCCTTCTGTCTCTGCCCCTCCTCTGCTTGCACTTTCTCTGTCTCTCAAAAATAAACATTAAAAAAAAAAATTTTTTTTTTAATTTTATGTTAAGGGACACCTGGGAGGCTCAGTTGATTAAACGTCCAAGTCTGTTTTGGCTCAGGTCACGATCTGAATGGTTTCCAGCCCTGCATCGGACTCTGCACTGACTGCGTGAAACCTGCTTGGGATTCTCCCCCTTTCCCTCTGCCTCTCTGCTCTTCCCCCACACTCTCTCTCTCTCTCAAAAATAAGTAAATGAGCATCACAAAAATGTGTATATATATATATATATATATATATATATATATAATAATGACCCCTTTAGAACTCTTCTTCAAAAACACTGCTACCATGTTCAAATGCTATTTAGATCTTGGAGATTTTTAAATAAAATGCATTACCATATATGCACGATAATATTAAGTTAAATATTACCATATATGCACGATAATAATCAGTGAGATGAGTACTGACATTGGTGCTAAAATGCTTGACAAACATCAAAATATTGTTGACATATGACATTCATTTGTAAATAATCTCAAGGAAAAATATAAATGAACCTTAAAATATTTATTCCTCTACAACAACAGGTCACTATTTCAGTCAGCTCAACTGTGCATGAAAGGTGAACTCAAATTTTTACTAGAATTTTTCTCCCCAAACTCAACCAATTAGGAAAACACTGTGAATTAATACAAGTGTCTAATATTACATAGAGTAAACAAGAATATTACATAAGAAGTGAACAGGCACAAGTCTGACCAGTAATGGATATAAATAAATGTGCTATAAAGTTAACTGTCTCGGGGATGTAGGACATCATTATTTAGGATTAGTAAACTGTACACTTGAAAATGTGTAGAATCTACCTTAAGAAACTATGGAATAAGAAATATTCCTTTGTATAATGCCAGACAAATTAATCTTATGCCCGAACAACCTCCAAGGCTGGTCCAAATCTAGCATAGACTTCAGGATTAAACAAAAGAGAAGGAGATCTTTAAGAGGGTCCTAGAAAACGGGCTGATACTGAAATCTGTGACTGTTTTTGACGCAGGCCAATGTGAGAATTTAAATCCATTTGAATCTAATCCCAAAGAATACCTGAACTCCTGCGCGTCAGGGCCAAAGCTAAACCAGGTCAGTATACCCTGCCAAAGAACATCTTGCTCCGAGGCATCCACCAAACAAGGATCATTTACCAGCGCATTCTTCACTTTGCTGGGTGTCAACAACTTACAAGATCTATCGGAGAGTAGGCTGATTAGACCCTCATAAAATTCCAATTCAAACCCCAAGATGTAGAAACAAAAGTTCTGCAGAATTCTAAATGGGCTATGGCTTTAAAAAAGCATAAATGAAGAATTTCAAATGTTAGCTGACCCAACTTTAACATCCCTGAATGTTTCTAAAGTCACTTTTAAATTTCCATGCAGTATTTCAAAGGCACAATTTCGTAACTGTTTACATAGCAAATTAAAGCCATGAAGCCATTAGAGTGATACTATAAATCTGTCCTATATAAATGGTAGGAGTTTCTATATCAACAACGTTCAAATCTGCTAAAAGTAAAAATAAGTCTTTCATTTGTAATTCACATGAATACATACTTTCTCAAACTTGTAAGCGAATATTTGGCAGGGTACAAATAATGTTAATAGAAAAGCTATTAGGGCTAAAGACAAGTACAGAATTACAAAGCAGAGCTTGTGGCCAAAACAAGGAATCTGTCGACATAGGAGAGGCTTCAAAGTTAAACCTTGAGACACATGGTGGCAGTAGTAAAGCATCTAATTTGTGCCACAAGACCTGGGTTTGAGTAAGCTCTTTTACCTATTGATTATGTGGCCTTTTTTGCTAGTTACATAGCTTCTCCTAGCCTCAGATTCTTCGTATGTAAAGTGAGAACAATACCACAAAATATTACAGCCTAAATAGGATTAAATGAGAATGTTTTTACTCATTTAACAAAGATGCCTTAAAAATTTAACTTTTATCTACAAAAGTCCTTTTCAAATATCTTCAAATGAATCAAATATACTAACTTCTAATATTACGAAGAAAATACAAGGAAATTCTTAAATACTACTTGAGAAACTTAAATTATCAGAATAAACACCAATAAAATATCACAATGCAGGGATCACATCTTAAAAGAGTTTTGGCACTTATTAAAACCAGAACTCTCTAAAAGATTTTTCAATATTAAACAAAAATAGGGACCCAGACTCAACCCATAAATTGTTGGATCAACATCCAATTTCAAACAGAAACCCTTAACACTAAAAAATGTTGTCAGGCAAAGGATATTAAGTATGAGGAAAATCAGTCCCTGTCACGACATGATGAGATTTTTTCATAACAAAGCACACTAACCACTTACAATTTACAAACCTGTCTTTAGTTGCATTTTGTACTGACCTAACAAAATTCAGCATAAAAAAAGAAAAAATCATGAATTTAAGCACTTAAAAAAGTGTCCTTTCTAAAACTTATTCCCAGAACATTCACATTAGCTGGAGGCATGTGAAAGCTGTTCTTTCCCCATCACTTAAAAATCAAAATATCCACATTATTTATGCTAGGCATAAAAGTTATTCACATTTACCCACTATACTTCAATCCTAAACAATAAGACAGTTCAATCTTGTGTTTATTTAATTGTCTATTTACTGCCAATTCTCATCAAAGAATTAAGGACTAGCACCGTACATTAAACTTCACATAACCTAAAAATGCTTTGAATTAGGACACAAATTCTAATTAGGAATTTACCCTAAAGATGGATGAAAGATACTAACTGGCACCTTCTCTGCACAGGCCCATCTTCCTTTTAAGAACACAAACTAGATTGGACCACACAACTGAATGTTATGTTAAATAGTGGAAAGCAATCTTCCTGGATGCATCCAAACTATTTTAATATAAATTTCTGCATACCTAGGTAGAAACTTAAATAGAAATAACTTGAATCATTCTCCCCGCCCCCACTTGGAAATGGACGTGGTGGAAGCCTCAAAAAATTAAATTTAGTAGTCGCAGTTAACAGTTGAAATCACAGGCGCCACTACCCCAGGGCAAATACGATGAAGAGCTGCCTCTCCATAAACCTCAACATTCAAAAGAGAACAGTTGTTTCTAGTTTTTGAAAGTTACCAAAAAAGTTTTGAAACCTTATTAAAATCTGCTTCAGAAATCAAACTTACAGGAAAGGTTAGTCTTAGAATAAACTACTGAAATGCAAAATTGGAGCCTGAGACAGCACACAAGAAGTTCTAGCCTGAAGACGAACCACTTCCCTCCTGAAGAAATGTTTCGTTAGGTCCATTCTATGTTAATGTTGTTTCTTATGCGGCACATTAATAATTCAAAACGGTTCGTTCGAAGAAAAGTTCTATTCAAACATTACAATTTGTCTTCGAGTTGCCAGTAAGTGGCTTTGTTTCCAGTTTCATGGACTATTCTGGGATGTCAAGAGTTATATTATTACTGCTTCAAAAGAGCCCTTGTTTCACTCTCACCCGGGACGTGGGCATAATTGATGTTTAGAGAGAACTGATGCCAAGAGATGTTTTAAGAACATCCCTTAGTCCTCCATCCCTCCCCATCCCTTATCGATAATCACATTTTACCTTGTTTGTTTTTTGTTGTTGCACTTAAATTTTTTTTAAAAGACACCCGCATACACAATTTCCCGATCGCCAGCAGGAAGAAAGACCATCTGGCTCGATCTCCTGGAGCTTTCAGGGAAATGGACACCGTTAAAACCCACTTGGCCGAGCAAGGGGAGCGCTTCAGGGGTTAGGGAGGGGAGCAGCCCCCGGGTGCCAGGAGGCGGAGGCGGTACCAGTTTACAGACGCCTTCATCTCCCCACCCCCCACCGACCCGGGGTCCAAAAAACATTTCCTGCGCGCACTCATCACCCGCCGAGGCCCTCGGAGTAACAGCCGAGCTGGGCGGCCTTCGGGCCCCCTCCCTCCGGCCGAAGTCTCCCGCGCCCTCCCCTCGTCCGGGGCGGCGTCCGCACCTCCCCACGGCCTACCCACCCAGGCAGGCCCTCCCCGCGGCGCTCGGAGGCCTAAGGCCTAAGGACGCGGGCCGCTGACAAGCCCCTCCGCCGGCGGCGGGGCTGAAGCCGAGGGCCGGGGGGTGGAGGGGTGGCCGCTACCGCCGAGGGGTGGAGGGCGGGCGAGGACGGCCCCTTCCCCGCCGCGGCCGCCTATTGTTCCCGACGGGGGCCGGGCGGCGGCCGCCGCGCACCCCACGCCGCCGCCGCCGCCTACCGCTCGCTCACCGCGCTGGTCCGAGCAGCAGCTCCTCTCAGCTCCGAGTCCCCGCGGCCGTCGCCACCGCCGCGGCAGCCAACGCCGCCGCCGCCGCCACCGTCGACTCTGACTCTGTCCCAGGCCGCCGGGCCACGGCCGCCGCCGCCACCGCCAGCGCCGCCTCCGGCCTCCCACCTGCTGCTGCTGAGGCTGCTCCTGCAGCAGGGGCCATCTTGTTGGTCGGCCTCCTCTTCCTCCTCCTCCTCCTCCTCCTCCCAGTCGCTCGTTGTCCTCGTCCCCTTCCTCTTCCTCGGGCTCCGGCCCGCCCCGGAGACTGGGGCGGGGACGATGGCGAGGCTCCTCCTTCGTGGGGCGGGGCGCGCGGAGGGGAGGGGCGGGGCGGACGCGGGAGGAAAGCTCTGAGTCACCGGCCGCCAACGCCCGGGAGGGAGGCCCGCGACGCTCTCCGCCTCCCCGCGGGGCGCACCCACGCCCGGAGCAGCCAAACTGGTCCAGCAGTCCGCCTGCCTTCCCCCACCAGCGTCTTTGCGCCCAGAGGCGAGCGGCCAGACGGCGCGGGGGTATTGGGAAATTTCTGACGTTTCCATCGAACTCTGCACTCCCTCTACCCCTAGGCTTTCTCCGTTCTAGTCCTCCACTTTGGTTCCTTTTCATATCCCCCTCCCCCACCCAGAGAATTTGTTCTTGTCTTGTTTTATCCGGGTTCCCGATCGCACTAGCTTTGCCCTGGTCACCGCTCTCACCGAGTCCCAGAGAGTCCCCCTTCCCAACGCGGCGAAAACGGCCCAAAGGCCTGGACGCTCACTGCTCCAAAATGTGTTTCCAGGCCTATGTGAACCGACGATAGGTGTCTGGGGCAGAACGGAAAGATTTCGGCCCATGGAAAAGTTCCCTGGATCTAAAAGATAACCTTGTGATAATTGAAAGTTTCTTCTCCCTTATGGAAAAGAAACCATTTTGATTTGGAGGTAGTGGGAGACCCCTTCAAGCCAGTTGCGCTTAACCAAACCCGTGCTTTTAAAGGAGAGAAATGGAATTCTTTTGGTATCATAACAGTCCCAATTTCAAGATAAATCGTCCACAGTGGAGATGGTCCTCATACACACACCCAGTTAATAACTCCTCTGCATTATGCCTTTTTTTGTTTCAGGTCTTGACCAAGAGAGCAGAGATTTTGCTTTCCTGTCCTTTCTTCACTGCAGGCATCACCAATACCAAGAACAGTACTATATTTAGAGAAGCTACTGCCTTTAACTCGATAAAGTCAATCGCAGTGTTTCATAATATTTGTAAAACATATTATCACACACCTTCCTAAACTCTGAGCGGAGGTCTTTTTAGTTGCTGACACCCTCCTGTACTGAGATTTCAGCTCCTTTTTAGGATGTCTTTCTATTGAATGTCTTCTATTGATGTCTTTCTATTGAATGAAATTGGCTGCCTTTGAAGTGCGCTAAATCTGTAACCTTCCCTTCAGCCTCCTCGGTAGTAACCCCAATCCTACGAATAACTAACTTCTAGCTATCACGGAGGGATTAGGTTAGAATGCTAATCTAAAGGCTATCTCTTGGATAGCCTTTCCCTCCTCAAAGAGCCAGACCTCAGTCCCCTGCTAGGAAAAACAGATTAATCTGTTCCTCCTGTTTTTCCTCCTCCTCCCTTCTTCTCACTCCTAGGGAACCTTCCACAACAGAAGGTTTTAGCGGCTGTTGCTAGGCAAACATGCCAACTTCCCTGTTTAGGTGAAGCAAATAACCCAACTTCCATTACAAGCAGCCTAGATAATATAATTTCTTTAAACTATTAACAGTTGCACCTCACTCAGCAAATCCCTTTCACGGTTCTCTTATAAATATGATTTTAAAGTTAAATTTCTTTTTATTTCATCAATATTTCAGTTGAGCGTAAGTTTAAAGCCAAGGGGCTTCCCAGAATTCATTTTAATAATTAAACAGAAACACTTGGCAGAAAAAGGAGAAAAGAAGCTTTGAAAATTACTTCGGTGTTTACAATAAAAGCTAATCTGTGAGAAACATTTATATGCTTTGAACTCCCCACTTAGGGTAGATGTATAAATTACAGAGAATAATTTGTTCCCTGAGACTGCGTCTATTTAGAAGAAAGGTTATATGGTTATTTGGCAAAACAACAACAACAACAACAACAAAAAGACATTCTGGATTTTATTCCCAAATTAATACACCGTAAGAATTTTAGCTATTGAACTAAGCTCTTTTTCTGATTTTGCTGTTCAAAATTTTTGCCAATTGTTATGGAGTAGTAACATTTTTCGGGGTGTTGAGAGGTATTAATCCAGTGAAATAGTGTCTGAGCAGTTCCATGAGCTAAGATAACACTTTAAGAATGTATTACTAAAGACAAACAGCTTATATGTTTTACAGTCATTTGTGCTTAGAAATCACTACTGTGTCACTTTAATACAACTGAAACAATTTAGTTTTATTTTGTATTTTATTATTTAAATCTGATATAGAATGCCTAGAAATTTAGACTCTGCCCTGGCCTCCACCAGTGGTATATTATGAAAATTAAATGAGTCATTTCATGTAAAGGACTTAGAATAGTTCATTGCACATAGTAAGTACTCAGATGTTTTTTAAAAATCCATTTTATGTATATGTCATTAGAGCCTTTAGTTTTTTCATCAGTCAAATGAGGATGACAAGTCATCAAATACATTCTTGCTCTTAGCATGAACTCAAAAATTAATGCTATTTTTTGGAGCACACAAAAATCAGTTAAAATAATGCCTTAGGAATTTTTTCAATGTATTTTCTTTTTTTTTTTTAAAGTTTATTCATTTTTTGAGAGACAAAGAGAGACAGAGCATGAGTGAGAGAGGGGCAGAGATAGAGGGAGACACAGAATCCGAAGCAGGCTCCAGGCTCTGAACTGTCGGCAGAGAGCCCTATGTGGGGCTCGAACTCATGAACTGTGAGATCATGACCTGAGTGGAGGCTTAACTGACTGAGCCACCCAGGCGCCCCTCACTGTATTTTCTGATATGCCTGTACTACATTGTTCTTCTTTTGATTTTGTCTTTTTTTTTTTTTTTTTTTTTTTTTACTAAACCACGTTTTAAGTTATGCAGAGTGAGTAAGCTAGCACATGGGTAAATAATACTCTGGGATGTGTAATTGCCAACGTAAGGCATTGTTTGTTTATATTAAAACTAGAAAAGGTTTTTAGATTCCAACCAACTTATATGAAACAGAGACTAGGAAAGGTTGAATACATCATATACATACCCAACTCCTTATTTACAGACAAATATCCTATTACTGATGAGGAGGTTAGAGAGTGAGAAGGGCAGGAATGAGGGGAAAATACAAAGATATTCGAATAAGTCATGTGTCCCTGCCTTAAGGAAATTGAACAGTCTAGTAAGAGGAATACAATATGATATACACGTAAACAGCTAGAGTATAAAATAAACCGGATCATTATTGCATAGAAAGTATAAAGTTATATGCAGGTTAAAAGGAAGAAGTAGTAGGAACTTTTGTTCTAATGTCACAGAAACTACCTTTTGACAGGTAGAAATATTATGTATGATATTAGATGTGTACCCAGAGCCATAGAAGTATAATCAGCTTTCAGCTCAAGGTGGAACAGGGATGAGGAGGACAAGGAATGGGAAACAGTAGGGTGTATGGATAGAGTTTAGATTAACTAAAAACCCTGGTTAAAATACAGCTAGGACCTGAGACCTCTCCAGTGTAAATCATTTATGTAGGGAGAGGGAATGACATCCTCAAACACAAACCCATGCACAAATAGAAAGCACTAGAGCTGAGTCACCTGGATTTTCTGAACAGCTTTAGGTAAAGAGTGGGAGTCCGACTGAGTCCTCTTCATCCTCCACACCCTAACCCTCCCTCATACGTGGATTCTCCATAACCTACTCCCTCCCCCAGTTGACACTCCTATTACCACTGTTCATTAAGATTATAATGAAAATAAATAGAAACAGAGGAAGATAGTCCAAGCGATTACACTAAGGGAATATTAGGAAACCAATCGTGTCTGACCTACCCTTCACCTTTAGAGTCCAGTCCCAAACTGAACCAAGTCAGCGTCTGCCAAACTAGACCTGAAGGATTGCCTTAGATTCAGGGTAACAGTTCAAAGTAATCATGGCAGATGTAGCCCAAGTCATTTCTGGGGTTTCTGGAGCTAGTTTCCTGTAGACTTGATCCCAAAAGCCAAATAAATTGATGTTTCTGAGTCCCTCCTGAAATTGCTTCTGAACCTGTTAGCAAGCCCTCTTGCTCAACTATAGTTAGACCAAAACAGTTAAAACCAGATACAAAGAAGCTTAACTCATGCTCTAAAACCCAGTATGCTCATTTCTTGAGGCATTAATGAAGGCATTTTGCAATGACCCAGAACATCCCAATCACCTGACCAGAAAAGCCCTGATAGCAGTGGAATGCCCAGAAGACCACACCCTACATAGCCCCTCATATCCCTTCCCTGGCCATGATCCTGGGCTGAACACATACCGATCTCCACCCATGACCACATGCTCTCTGCCTGCTCTCTTGCACGTTACCCGCCCCCCCCCCCCAAACCTCTCTCTATCAAACTCTAGATGTCCATCTTGCTAGAGGAGAAGTTGGTTGTCAAGATTTGAGCCTGCCACGTCTCCAGGCTGCCCACATCCAAAATAAATGTCTTCCTTTTTTCCAAACTCTCATCTCCTTAGTTACTGGCTTCTCTTGTGATGAGTTTCTCTAAGTTTGTTCAGCACTATTGTTGGCAAAGCTAGCCAGGAGCTGTGCTTTCAATTTGTCCAGCCCCTTCAGGATTCTCTGGGATGGAACAGTTGGCCCTGAAGTGCACCAGGGCTCACCCATTTGTTTCCAGAGTTAGCAGCTATGAAAGATCTTTTAATAACAAACTGGCCTGCCTGCCTTTCATGAAGGCCTCCAGCCCAACACTGAGCATCTCTGAACTTCAGCTGACCTTTTGAGACTTAGTCCAAGGTTACAGTAAACAGAACACCTGTATGAAAGAGACATCAGACATCTTTCAGCCAAGAGGCCCATTCTAGGCACTGCTTTAAACGGTGTCAAGAGAAAGCAGCTCCACTTGGAAAAAATTACTGATATTTTGGTGGATTTCATTATCATACTAGTTTCCTAAGGCTACTGTAACAAATACCACAGACTGGGTGGCTTAAACAACAGAAATATTCTCACAATTCTGAAGGCTAGAAGTCCAAGATCAAGGTGTTGGCAGTTTTGATCTCCTCCAAGGATTCTCTCCTTGGCTTGCAAAGGGCCGTCTTATCTCACTGTCTTCACATTGTGTTCATTCTGTGTCTATGTGTATCACAATCTTTTCTTATAAGGACACCAGGCATATTTGATTAAGGCCTACCTCAATGCTCTCATTTTTCTTTAATTACCTCTTTTTATAGGCTCTATTCCCAAATATAGTCACGTTCTAAGGTTTAGAACTGTATCATATTAATTTGAGGATAAGGGACACAATTCAGCCCATAACACTAATAAATGCTCACTTTAAGAATATCATATTTATTGGGGCGCCTGGGTGGCTCAGTCGGTTGAGCAACCCACTCTTGATTTCAGCTCAGATTGTGATCTTATGGCTGTGAGATCGAGCCCTTCGTCGGACTCTGTGCTGGGTGGATCCTGCTTAAGATTCTCTCTCCCTTTGCCCTCACCCTGCTCTCTCAACCTCTCTCTCTCTCTCAAAAAAAAATAAAAAGAAAAAGAAGAATATCATACTTATTAATAAAAGGTACTCTTGTGTAGGTACAATTTTAAATTTATTCAGTTAAACCTGAAGCTTTTATTTTTATGTTTATTTATTTTGAGAGAGACAGAGAGATGCAAGTGGGGGGAGGGGCAGAGAGAGAGAGAGAGAGAGACAGAGAGAGAGAATCCCAAGCAGGATCCACACCGTCAGGGCAAAGCCTGATTCAGGGCTTGATCTCACAAACCATGAGACCATGACCTGAGCCAAAATCAAGAGTAAGACGTTCAACCAACTGAGCCACCCAGGTGCCCCAAACCTAGCTTTTCTAATTAATCTTTGCATCATAAAATATCAGTGCTTTTTGGGTATAAATTAGCAATAACAAATAGGGTACTGAAATTAAAAAAAAAAACTGATTACCAAAATTATCTGAGTCACATCACAATAGAAGTTTTCAGAAAACAGATACTAGAACTTGAATAGACTCAAGACTAATATGAAAGGATTTATATAGCTAATGATTCGATCCTCATTTAGAACTCTGTCTAAACAAGCAATTATAGATATATTGAGGTCAAATGCACTTTTTAATCATATGATATCCTCTAGCACAAATGTATATTCAATGTTCACTATATCTCGGGCAATATTAGGTTTGTCATATCATGACCAACTAGTTAAGAAAAAGTTGGACATTCATGTGTAAATCATTCTAGAAACCAGAATTTGAAAGGTATGGGTTTTTTTTTTTTTTTAGTTTATTTATTTATTTTGAAAGAGAGAGAGAGAAAGAGAGAGAGAGAAAGAGTGAACAGGGAAGGGCAGAGAGAGAGAGAGGGTCCCAAGCAGGCTCCAAGCTGTCAGTGCGGAACCCAATGAGGGGCTCAAACCCACAAACAGTGAGATCATGACTCGAGCTGAAATCAGGAGTTGGATACTGAACCAACTGAGCCACCCAGTCACCCCTGAGAGATACGTTTTAAACAAGATGGAGAGGACACTGTCTTTTACTCCATGCTTTACTTTCCTTGGGGGAATGTTTAGAGTTCTTCATGATGTCCTAAGAGCTTAGGGATTAAAGATGAGCTTGGGGAGACGAACTGGCTCAGTCAGTGGAGCATGGGACTGTTGATCTCGGGGTTGTGAGTTCAAGCCCCAGGTTGAATATAGAGATTACTTAAAAATAAAGTAAGTGGGGCACCTGGGTGGCTCAGTCAGTTAAACGTCTGACTTCATGAGTTTGAGCCCCACGTTCAGCTCTGTGCTAATAGCTCAGAGCCTGGAACCTGCTTCAGATTCTGTGTCTCTCTCTGCCCCTCCCCCGCCTGTGCTCTATCTTTCTCTCAAAAAACAAATAAGCATTAAAAAAAAAATAAGTAAGAAAGTGCTCTCCCACTTGGGACAGATCATGAATCAGACAGATCATCTTCCTAGATGTCCCTATGGTAGACTCTTCATTGAAGATGAATATTCAGCTACATGGTACTCCATGAGTTTGTTCCCCTTTTGTTATCCTCTAGGTTTGAATAAAATCTTATTTGAATGTTCTAGTGTTTTCTCAGCTGTGCCACTTTCTATCAATAGGAGAGTTCTCTTGTCATCTGTAGGCCAGTCATTCTCATGCAGGCCAATGTAGTATTGGTAATGCGAAATACCTACAGTTCCCCCAGAGGAAAAGCAAATCTCAGGGGATAATAGTCAGTTTTTCTCCACCTGGATATTTGTCTTCTGTTGTCAATCTCGGACAGGTAGGAAGACTAGTACAAACCCTTGCTGTACCACTTATTGGCTGTTTGTGAGTTTATACAAGTTAGGCTTAGAAAGCTTCAATTTCCCTCCCCATATATACATTCAGGATTGTAAAATGTATCTAACATGGCTTTTATGGATATTAGAAAGAGGAAATACATATAAAGCCTCTAATACAATGCCTGACATCTACCACTCAATGAGCGAGAGTTACTAAAATTATCATAGGTAGTATGTGTTGCATTAGGCTGGTGATTTTCAGTTTTGTGGTGAACGTTTAAAAACTGTATTATATCTTTAGCTCTGACCCTAGAGATTCTGATTGGAGGTATTAGTTTGGGGCCAGAGATCTTTAATTTTTTTGAATTTTATAGGTGATCCTATCCTATTGTCTGTGGTAAGAACCAGGGATATAGATCAAAGGTCAACAAGCTTTTTTGGTAAGTGGCCAGATAATAAGTATTTTAGGCTTTGCAGGCCATACAGTCTCTGTCACAATTTCTCAACTCTGCTGTTGTAGAAGGAAAGCGGCCACAGAAAAAATGTAAATGAGCATGACTGTCTTCCAATAAAACTTTATGTACAAAAACAGACAAAAAGAGATGGTGGGCTGGATTTGGCCCCCAGATTGTTGTTTGCCAACCCTGTCTTATATGAAGAGAGATTTTATCTGCCAAAGTCAGGGAAAGTATTTTATCATTATTATGTTTAACAGTAGCATTAAAAACCTTACATGTAATGATGAATGTTTGGTGTTAAACACAATTAACTAAACAGACAGAGCTCCTGCCATCCAAGGAATTAGTTTCTGAAACAACAACAACACAGACATGATGTTTATAAGTATCCCGTATGACTAATTGTCATATAAACAGATGACTGTACGAGACTAAATGTGAAACTGAGTTCAGAGGTGGGCAGATTTTCTCAATGCTCTTGACTTACAAATATCAGATAAAATAAAAGGAGCATTCAGTAACCAATGGAAAGAGGAGAACAATACCCCAATCCTGCCTCTATAAGCAGGAGGCAATAAGGGAGCATCTTTTAGATCTTTAGAGCACCTGGCTGGCTCAGTTGGTAGAGCATACGACTCTTGATCTTGGGGTCCTGAGTTTGAACCCCACATTGGGCAGGGATATTATTTGGGGAAAAAAGAAAAAAGAAGGGTCCTTTAAATGAAACTTCATGGCTCTCTACATAGCCAAATTTGCCTTTTCTCAATTGTAATTTCTTCATCAAACACATTATTGTCAGATTTATCCTCTGAGGTAAAGGGCTACATTATAGTTGCAGTTTAATGAAACAAGTGACTATTTCCTTTATTTAACCTGGAACAACAACAACAACAAAAAATGTTTCACTTTCTCAATAGGAATGGTAAAATAGAAGAAAAACCAGTGGACCAACTTGTGTGTGTGTGTGTGTGTGTGTGTGTGCACATATATATGGGTATGTTTAAATCGAGTGATGGGTAATTTAGTAACCTTCTGCCTACATTTGTAGAAATGATGCAATCATAGTTGGGGAGGGCAAGATTCTCCTACATCTCCTTGTACTTCTGAAAGATGGACATACATAATGAGTTATTTATAATTTTATGGCTGCCCAGTTCTTACGCTCCCCTCCTTACACTATTTGGGACTTTTCCACTTGGGAATGTTGGTGGGTGGCAGGACCTCTTCTCCAGATACTTGCCTTCTGCCCTTCCACATCCCCACCGGCTCCACCCTTACAGTAATCCTAGGATGAGAGAAAGTGACCTAAGCCTGGTAGACTGGATGGTGTTACTTGGGACTTTGAATCTGGACTGAGTTATGAAGAATAAGCAGCATTCACCCCACTCGTATGTGTAATATCCAGAGTCTGGTGGCCCCGTGGCAGCTATCTCTGGAGTGGTATTCAGTATTCACTGGCAATGGCAGTGGATACCCTAACCAGGCCATTTCAGGACTGACTTTAACTGTGATTCTGGCTATCTAGCTTCCCTCAACTTCCTTCCTTACCATCAAAACTGTGATCCAAAGTTCCTCCAGAAAATTCCTTTTTCTGAGATGGCTTAACATATAAAGGAAAGTTACAGAAATCAAGGGATTGCAGAAATAATCTATTTTCAGGGTGCCTGGGTTAGTCAGTTAAGTGTGTGACTCTGGATTTTGGCTCAGGTCATGATCTCACGGTTTGGGGGTTCAAGCCCCAAATCGGGCTTTGTGCTGACAGCATGGAGCCTGCTTGGGATTCTCTTTCTCCCTCTCTCTCTCTGTCCCTCCCCTGCTCACACACACACTGGCTCTCTCTCTTTCCAAATAAATAAATAAACATTAAAAAAAAAAAGAAATAATCCCTTTTCCCATTTGTCATATAGTTTCCCTTTACTCAGTTTAATTGAAGTTATTCATGTTTGGGGTTTTTGTTTTGGGTTTTTTTTTTTTGCCCTAATTTTTATGACTCTAGTCATTAGAGTTTCAAAACTTAAGAGTACATCTGTACCCATTTCACTTAAACTTAAGTGAAGGTGTCCTAAATTCAATGTTCCTTTCTGTTACTCAGTTCATTGATTATACCCAAATAATAAGCACTCCTCTCAAGATTTTGATTTGTTTTTTTTTTCACTCATTCTGCCAAGAATGTTTGCTGCCTGCATTAAAAACTGATATTGTGCACATTTCTCGAGGGGAAAGTCTCTATATAAGTCTCTCGTGGCTAAAGATTTTTATGAATGCAAACTACTTTTAATTTTTTTCTTGAATTTCTTTTGCTAACAAGAATCTTCCTAATCAAGCATTTCATTTGAAGCAATCAAAGCCCTCTTTGCTAAATTACATGGAAAAAGGATTCTTTTTTTTTTATTTTTGCAAAAATATTTCAATGAGAACAATTGAAGTGTTCATTTGTGGTTCTTTTCTGCAGAGACTTATAACCTTGTTTCTGCAACATCTAATCAAGCCCCAGATGTTCTCTACTAATGATATAAAAGTCACAGAATGAAATTAATTTGCACCCATTTTATCACAATCACAATAAATATCTGATAACTGGTTATGTCCCAGTCACTGTGCTGTGGTAATACAGCAGTGAACATGACAGAATCTATTCCTTCAGAGCTTTAGTTTAGCAGGGAAGATAGAATACTTATAAATAATTAAGCAACCACAAGTGTGAAGGCCAAAGTACATGGCATGTTTAACAGTGAAAAATTGACTGAGTCTAAGATGAACAGAGGCTTCCTCAATAAAATGACATTGAAGCTGAAAGCTACAAGAGGAGTAGAAATGAGGTAGGCAAAGAGAGAGAGAGCAAAATGTTTCAGGCAGAGGGGCTACCTGGCTGGCTCAGTCAGTGGAGCATGTGACTCTTGATCTTGGGATCATGAGTTCTAGCCCTATGCTGGGCATAGAGTTTACTTAAAAAAAACAAAAAACAACAAAAAAACAACAACCAAGACACAGGGCGCCAGGGTAGCTCAGCCGGTTAAGTGTCTGACTTCAGGTCAGGTCGTGATGTCACTATTCGTGAGTTTGAGCCCCGAGTGGGCTCTGTGCTGACAGCTTGAAGCCTGCTTCAGATTCTGTGTCTCCCGTTCTCTCTGCCCCTCCCCTACTTGTGCTCTGTCTTTCCTCTCTCAAAAATAAATAAACATTAAAAACAAAAAACCTTATAGTATTTTAAATTTGAAACTCCAGATAACAACAAAGAAATTAGTGTGAGTGCTTTTCCAAAATTTGTTTAAATCACCAAAACTCTTCCTGTTAGACCATCCACTAACTTCCTGTCTATTGCTATAGATGAATTGCTAATTCAAAATCACAGGCATATAATTCCGTGAAGAATGTTTGCTGGGTCTGCTCATATTTATTTGTAATTCCAAAGATACCAGTCCCTTATTTTTCCTTCCTTCCTCTCCACACTCCCCCTGCCTTCTCTCTCTCTCTCTTTCCTTCATACAGGTTTTGATTCACTTTATTTTTCTCATATAAAACTCTGTGGTAGCCACAGTTAGAGCCTGGTGTGGGTCTTTAAGATGTCAGTAAATTCCTGATAGGGAAACTTGGTGAACACAGTCTCTTTCCAAAGGTGAGGGGTGAGACAGCTGAAGGTCTTGGAAATGGCATCAACAGTTGCAACAGGTGGCAGTGCAGCCCCTGGCCAAGGTGTAGAGTCATCAGTAGCTTCTTGGGCACAGGGGCTGGGATGATGTCTCTGGGGCAACGATATGGTGCACCTGTGCAGAGATAATAGCAGCCAGTCATCTTGTGAGGGACAGTGTGGGGCTGGCTGATATTGCTTCCCCTCTAGTAGCTTCAGAGCACAGAGATGATGGATAGTTTGGTCAGGATCATGGCCCCACTGGATGGCAGTGGCTACTCCTTGGAGCACTAAACACCCAGACTGACCTGTCCATTGTAATCTCTGATGGCAACAAATGCCTGGAACCTGGTCCACTGGCCAGGATGAGTCTGCTTTTGTACAGGCACAGTCTTCAAAATTTCATCAATGATGAGGGGAAAAAAATGATCTCAGATTCCGTGATGGGCAAGGAGAAGAGACAGACCTACTCCAGGGACATGATTTTCCTGTACTTGACTAGGCAGTCCAGCGTGGTGACAGGGATCTACTTTTCTTTCTTTCGTTTTTTCCTTTCTATAATTTATTTATTTTTTATAATTTGCATCCAAGTTAGTTAGCACATGGTGCAACAATGATTTCAGGAGTAGATTCCTTAATGCCCCTTACCCATTTAGCCCACCCCCCCTCCACAACCCCTCCATTAACCCTCTGTTTGTTCTCCATATTTAAGAGTCTCTTATGTTTTGTCCCCATCCTTGTTTTTATATTATGCTTCCCTTCCCTTATGTTCATCTGTTTTGTATCTGAAAGTCCTCATATGAGTGAAGTCATGTGATATTTGTCTTAGTCTCTGACTAACTTCGCTTAGCATAATACCCTCTAGTTCCATCCATGTAGCTGCAAATGGCAAGATTTAATTATTTTTGATTGCTGAGTAATACTCCATTGTATATATACCACATCTTCTTTATCCATTCATCCATCGATGGATATTTGGGCTCTTTCCATACTTTGGCTATTGTTGATAGTGCTGCTATAAACTTTGGGGTGCATGTGTCCCTTCAAAACAGCATACCTGTATCCCTTGGATAAATACCTAGTAGTGCAATTGCTGGGTCATAGGGTAGTTCTATTTTTAACTCTTTGAGGAACCTCCATACTGTTTTCCAGAGTGGCTGCACCAGTTTGCATTCCCATCAGTAGTGCAAAAGAGGTCCTCTTTCTCTGCATCCTTGCCAACATCTGTTGTTCCCTGAGCTGTTAATGTTAGCCATTCTGACAGACGTGAGGTGGTATCTCATTGTGGTTTTGATTTGTATTTCCCTGATGATGAGTGATGTGGAGCATTTTTTCATGTGTCATTTGGCCATCTGGATGTCTTCTTTGGAGAAATGTCTATTCATGTCTTTTGCACATTTCTTCACTCAATTATTTGTTTTTGGGTGTTGAGTTTGATAAGTTCTTTATAGATTTTTGGATACTAACCCTTTACCTGATATGTCATTTGCAAATATCTTCTCCCATTCTGTTGGTCGCCTTTTAGTTTTGCTGATTGTTTCCTTCACTGTGCAGAAGCTTTTTATTTTGATGAGGTCCCAGTAGTTCATTTTTGCTTTTGTTTCCCTTGCCTCTGGACACGTGTTGAATAAGAAGTTGCTGCAGCCAAGGTCAAAGAGGTTTTTGCCTGCTTTCTCCTCGAGGATTTTGATGGCTTCCTGTCTTACATTTAGGTCTTTCATCCATTTTGATTTTTGTGTGTGTGTGTATGGTGTAAGAAAGTGGTCCAGGTTCATTTTTCTGCATGTTGCTGTCCAGTTTTCCCAGCACCATTTGCTAAAGAGACTGTCTTTATTCCATTGGATATTCTTTCCTGCTTCATCAAAGATGAGTCGGCCATATGTTTGTCGGTCCATTTCTGTATTCTCTATTCTATTCCATTCCACTCATTCCATGAGTGTCTGTTTTTGTGCCAGTATCATCCTGTCTTGATGATTACAGCTTTGTAATACATTCTGAAGTCCAGAATTGTGATGCCTCCAGTTTGGGTTTTCTTTTTTAGGATTGCTTTGGCTATTCAGGTTCTTTTGTGGTTCCATACAAATTTCAGGATTGTTTGTTCTAGCTCTGAGAAGAATGCTGGTGTTATTCTGAGAGGTATTGCATTGAATATGTATATTACTTTGGGTACTATTGACATTTTAACAATATTTGTTCTTCCTATCTATGACCATGGAATGTTTTTCCTTTTGTCTTCTTCAATTTCTTTCATAAGCTTTCTAGAGTTTTCAGTGTATAGATTTTTCACCTCTTTGCCTTGACTTATTCCTAGGTATTTTATGGGTTTTGGTACAATTGTAAATGGGATTGATTCCTTGATTTCTCTTTCTGTTGCTTCATTATTGGTGTGTAGGAATGCAACTCATTTCTGTGCATTGACTTTATATGCTGTGACTTTGCTGAATTCATGGATCAGTTCTAGCAGTTTTTGGTGGAATCTTTTGGGTTTTCCATATAGAGTATCATGTCATCTGTGAAGAGTGAAAGTTTGACCTCCTCCTGGACAATTTGGATGCCTTTTATTTCTTTGTGTTGTCTGATGGCTGAGGCTAAGACTTCCAATACTATGTTGAATAACAGTGGCAAGAGTGGACATCCAACAGGGATCCACTCCTTGTCTTTGACCTTACTTCCTGGAGCTCCTGGCCTCTGACAAAGCTGCCTGGCCTTCCATTCTAGGGCCCTCCCACAGAAGCTCCGTCAGCCGCCATTTGCTGTTTTCTCAGAGAAGTTTCGTACTCTTTCTTAAATGGCTAATATTGTGGTATGATTGTTGCTGTGTACCCAGGCAAGCATTTTATACAGTCATACCTCAGAGATATTGCAGGTTCAGTTCTAGATCACCACAATAAAGCAAATATCATAATAAAGTGAGTCGAATGAATTTTTTGGTTTCCCAATGCATTAGCATTGCGCAATGGCATTATGTCTTTTTCTAAAAATGTAAATACCTTAACTAAAAAAAAATAGTACCTTACAAGAAGCAATCTCCAGTACAATTTAACACTTTCTTGCTTGTGAGCAGGCAAGTGTGCCTCCTGATGGGGATGAGACCAAGGCTGTCTTATCTCTAGGCTGTCTCAGCTTAATGGCAGAGCCTGGCCAAGGTTGGAGGCCTGGGACCAATCCTTCATCCCACCTCAGGAACGGGGTTGGGGGATTTCCTGCCTGTCATGACCGTCTCTGGATTTTAAGTGTGTTAACAGTGTCCTCAATTGTCTCCCATATTGATGACGTGAATGAAACCTTTTAAAATGATGGGGTGCCTGGGTGGCTCAGTCAGTTAAATGTCTGACATTGGCTCAGGTCATGATCTCATGGTTTGGGAGTTTAAGCCCCCTATCAGGGTCTACACTGACAGCTTACAGCGTGGAGCCTGCTTCAGATCCTGTGTCTCCCTCCCTCTCTCCGTCCCTCCCCTGCTTGTGTTCTCTCTCTCTCTCAAGAAGTAAATAAATAAACACTGAAAAAATTTTTAAATGTTAATATTGGGGTGCCTGGGTGACTCAGTCAGTTGAGCATCTGACTCTTGATTTTGGATCAAGTCCTGATCCCAAAGTTGTGGGATTTAGCTTCATGCTGAGTGTGGAAATGCTTATGATTCTCTCTCTCTCTCCTGCCGCCCCTCTGCCCCACTCCCCCGCTCACACACACTCTCTCTCATTCTCTCAAAAAAAAAAAAAGTGAATATTAAGTAAATAAATAAATATTAGCCTAAAAATACTTTATTGCTTAAAAATGCTAACCATCATCTGAGCTTTCAGAGAGTCATAATCTTTTTTCTGGTGGTGGGTCTCACCTCATGCTGATGGCTGCTAACTGATCAGGGTGGTGGCTGCTGAAGGCTGGGACAGCAGTGGTGATTTCTTCAAATAAGACAACAATAAAGGTTGCTGCATTGATTGACTCTTCCTTTCATGAAAAATTTCTCTGTAGCATGTGATGCAGTTTGATAGCATAAAATTTCTTTTAAAATTGGGTCATTCGGTCCTGTCAAACCCTGCTGTCGTTTTATCAACTAAGTTTATGTCATTCTAAATCCTTTGTTGTCATTTCAGCAATCTTCATGGCATCTTCACCAGGAGTAGATTCCAACTCAAGAAACCACTTTCTTTGTTCATCTGTAAGAAGCAAATTCTCATCAGTTCAAGTTTTATCATGAGATTCCAGCAATTTATTCCCATCTTCAGACTCCACTTCTCATTCTAGTTCTCTTGCTATTTTCACCACATCTGCAGTTATTTCCTCCACTGAAGTCTTGAATCCTTCAAAGTCATCCATGAGGATTATAATCAGCTACTTCCAAACTTCTATTGACATTGATATTTTGACCTCTTCCCATGAATCACAAATGTTCTTTTTTTTCTTTTAAATTTATTCATTTTGAGCGAGAGATAGAGAGAGAGAGAGAGAGAGAGAGAGAGAGAGAGCATGTGAGCAGGGGAGGAGCAGAGAGAGAGAGAGAATCCCAAGCAGGCTCCACACTGCCAGTGCAAAGCCTGATGCGGGGCTTGAATCCATGAACCGTGAGATCATGACCTGAGCCAAAATCAAGAGTAAAATGCTTAACTGACCGAGCCACACAGGTGCCCCTGAATCACAAATATTCTTTTTTTATTTTTTATTTTTTACATTTTTTTATTTTTGTGAAACAGAGTGAGACAAAGCGTGAATGGGGGAGGGACAGAGAGGGAAGGAGACACAGAACACGAAGCAGTCTCCAGGCTCTGAGAAAGCAGTCAGCACAGAGCCTGATGCAGGGCTCAAACCCACAAACTGTGAGATCATGACCTGAGCTGAAGTCAGACACTCAACTGACTGAGCCACCCAGGTGTCCCAAATCACAAATATTCTTAATGGCCTCTAGAATGGTGAATCTTTTCCAGAAGATTTTCAACTGACTTTGCCCAGATTCATCAGAGGAATCACTATCCATGGAAGCTCTAGCTTTGTGAAGTGTATTCCTTAAGTAAGAAGATTTGAAAGTTGAAATTATTCTTTGATCCATGAGCTACAGGGTGGATATTGTATTAGAAGTCATGAAAACAACACTAATCTTCATTAAAGCTCAATGGTGTCTTCAAATGAGCAGTAATATTTTGAAAGAAATCTGTTTCACTGAACAGTAGTTCTCAACAGTGGGATTAAAATATTCAGTAAACCATGCTGTAAGCAGATGTGCGGGCATCCAGTCTTTATTATTCCATTTCTAAAGCACAGGCAAAGTAGATTTCACACAATTCTTAAGGGCTGTAGGATTTTCAGAATGTTAAATGAGCATTGGCTTCAAGTTAAAGTCACCAGCTGCATTAGCACTAACAAGAGTCAGCCTGTCCTTTGAAGTTTGAAGCCAGGCATTGACTTGTCCTACATGGCATTTTCTTAGAATATAAGAATTTCTTTTTTTTTTTTTAATGTTTATTTGTGAGACAGTGCAAGTGGAGGAGGGGCAGACAGAGGGGACAGAAGATCCCAAGCAGGCTCCGTGCTGACAGCAGCATGCCTGATGTGGGGCTTGAACTCACGAACCGTGAGATCATGACCTGAGCCGAAGCTGGATGCTCAACTGACTGAGCCACCCAGGTGTCCCAAGGATTTCTTAGAATATAGGAATATAAATGTATTTTCTTAGAATCATTCTCTTGTGTATTGTGGCACCTTCATTAATCATCATAGGAAGATCTTCTGCAGAACCTGCTGCAGCTTCTACATTAGCATCTGCTGCTTCGCCTGCTGCAGTTAGGAGATGGCTTCTTTCCTTAAGCCTCATGAATCTCTGCTGGCTTCAATCTTTTCTTTTTCAGGTTTCTCACTTCTCTCAGCCTTCATAGAACTGGAGAGACGTAGTGCTTGTCTCTGGATTAGGCTTTGACTTAAGGGAATGTTGTGGCTGGTTTCATCTTCTAGCCAGACCACTAAAACTTTCTCCATTTCAGCAATAGGCTGTTTTGCTTTCTTACCGTTTTTGTGTTCACTACAGTAACACTTTTGATTTCCCTCAAGAACTTTTCCTTTGCATTCACAACTTGGCTAACTGTTTGGCTCATGTGGCCTGGCTTTTAGCCTGTCTGGGCTTTCAACATGCCTTCCTCACTAAACTTAATCATTTCTAGCTTCTGACTTAAAGTGAGAGACATGTGACTTTCTTTCGCTTGGACACTTGCTGCTGTAGGGTTATTAATTGGACTAATTTCAATATTGTTGTGTCTCAGAGAAGAGGGAGGCCTGAGGGGGTAAAGAGAGATGGGGGTGGGGCAGGTGGCTGGTGAAGTAATTAGAATACACACAATATTTATTGATTAGGTTGGCAGTCTTATAGGGGCGTGGTTCATGGCACCCCAAAACAATTATTATAGTAACATCAAAGATTACAGATCACCTTAACAAATATAACAATAATGAAAAAGTTTGAAATATTTCAATAATTATCAAAACATGATACAGACACATGAAGAGAACAAACACTGTTGGGAAAATGTCACCAATAGACTGGCTCGATGTCGAGTGGCCACAATTTGTATAAAACCCTTCAATTTGTATAAAACACAATATGCGTGAAGTTCAATAAAACGAAGCACAAGACAATGAGGTGTATCTATATGTGTGAAGCACCTCATAATTTCTTTGATAAGATGCAGAAACTTCCATGGCATTTTATCCATTCAGACTTTTTGACCTCAGGTAACCTTGATATTGATAAGGTTACTCAGAGGCCCAGTGACGCTTATGTTTTTAAGTAGCTTGGAAAAAAGCTGCTAAGCCAGGCTGTTGGAGATGCAAAAATGAAACCCAGACCGGCAGGGGCAGGGGGCGACCACCACCACCACTATCAATTACTGTAGTAGTAAAACATTCCTCATGTCTAGACATTGTGTTGAAAGTTTTATGTTCGTTATGTCGAGTCTTTACAATCCTAGAAGATTAGTATTATTAGCAGTATCTTGCAAAATAAGGCACTGACGTTTCTAAAGGTGAAGCAACTCACCCCAAATAAAACAGACTAAATAGCAGAGCTAAGATTCGAAACCAGTTCTGTTCATTCCAATGTACTCACTCTACATTATGACAGTGCTGACTCTCTTGGCCATCCCCAATCGGACTGAAGATTTGTCTCAGTTAATAAGATAAAAAGCTAGTCCTGAGCCTGTTTGCCCTCAGATGCATTTCTTGCCTTCTCTGATCTTCTGTTACAGGCAGGACTGGCCTTCTTGTGTCAGCTGGCTTCCTGGTGTGTGTGGCTAATAGGAGGAGTTTAGGGAGCAGCAAGAAAACAAAGCCAGGTCATTTCTCACCAAACCCCCTTCCACCTGTTTTGTGTGGCATCTTGGGCATCAGCCATTTCCTTCCTTCTTTCAGCTGCAGCCAAGCAGGCTTTCACCAGGTAGGTCTTTCCTCCCTTTCTCCCTTTAGCCTAGTGGCATCCTACCGTGGGTAATCTAAAGCAAGAGTCTTGGGTATGGAAATAGGTAGATGCGTTTGTTCCTCTTGGCTCTGTCACCGTGGCCACCACTAACTGGACCAGGGGAGTGGCTCTAACTCGAGAACAGCCCACTATCGGCTAGAGGGCTCCCTGTGAAGGAAACGGGAGGAAGAGTTTTGCCATCGGGTCCTTAGCAACAACCTGTCTGGTGTTTCATCTATAGATTTTAGGGGGTCAGTTAGTTGGTAGGAGCAAAGGCAGAAAGCAAAAGTTGTTCTGAGTTGTTCTGAGAGAAGTTGTTCAGCAAAGTTGTTCTGAGAGAAACAAAGACAGAGAGAAAATACATTATGTCAATTGCAGAAGACTCAGGAAAGATCAGCAAGCCCTTGTTATCGGGGTGGAGGGATGCTTTATCTGTGCTGGACCCTGAAGAAACTTCTGGAAGAAACTGCCTTCCAGTTTCTATACTGTAGAACCAGGATACCAGTGTACTATCCAGTTTAGCTATACTCAGGTTCCCATCATTCCTGTGTGACCCAGTCGGTGACTATGTCACTTCCTGCTTTCCTGGTTGGCTTAAACTTGTGGCTGAGATTTCTGCTTCTGCTCTCTTTTTAAAAATTTCCCTGGGTATCTTTCCAATAAACCGTTCACTTCCTGACATAACCTGGGTGTGTTTATATTTTTGTACAACCAATTTAACCACCTAAAACAGTTATATATTTCTTCATGTTTATATTTATAGATCATGTTTATATTTCTTCCATCTTATCTACATTGCAACTCCATAAGCTAGGCAGGGCAGAGATTTTTATCACTAAAAAAAAAAATTCAAGCTGCAGATTAGCTAAATAGTTTGCCCAAGATCACTGGGC
Organism: Prionailurus viverrinus; assembly: GCF_022837055.1. NCBI lineage: Eukaryota > Metazoa > Chordata > Mammalia > Carnivora > Felidae > Prionailurus > Prionailurus viverrinus. The sequence continues at coordinate 13,618,347 of NC_062577.1, forward strand.
TAAGTGACAGAACCAGGCATTCTTATCCAAAGATGCCATGTTCCCTGTGAACACACAAGCACACACCATCACCAATGATTTGTTTAGCAGGAAAATAGATGTTCAGACATACTAGACATCAGACGTTCACTATTGGGTATCCACGTGTCCTTCGACTTGCGTGGACAACTTACATCACTAGGCATCTTTATGATAATATCTCTCCTATTTGTAGAAGAAAGATCAAGTTGAGTCATAATAGGCAAATATTCTGCAATCAAAAACCAGATGAGCCCATTTATTTTTTCAGAAACATTTACTGGGAACCTACTCTGTGGTGAAAATTTGCTAAATGCAGGGCATACAGAGATGTACAAAACAAAATAAAACAAAACAAAACAAAACCACATACACACAAAACAAAAAACAAACAAAAAAACCATCCCTGTGGGAATCTCCAGCCCAAAGGGAAAGAGATACAAATAGCAATAAATAACAATGCAGCACAAAGACAACAAGCCCAGGCAAAGCACTGTCTAGGTCAGATGAAGGTTTGATGAATTCTGTGGGGTGGGTGACAGAGAAGACTTTCTGAAAAATGTAACAATCGCCCAGAGTTTAGAAAGTTGAACTGGAATATCAGTATTTAATGGTAAAAGGGAAAGGACGCTACAAAGGGATTACAAAGGATAGTCAGAATAGAAAAAGAGAATGAGGAGAGTGATGGCCCAAACGTGAAGGGCGATGGTTTCAAGAAAGGATAGATGAACACCATAAAAGACCCCAGAAGTATCTGTTAAGTCACACATTACCAGTAACAGGCTCAATGGGCCTGGCAAGTAGGAAGTTCTTGGCAACTTTATCCAGGGCAATTTCCCAGGGAGGGTGGGGTGGCAATTAAGCCAGATTTCAGTCAGATCCAGAGTAAAAGGGAGGTAAAATAATAGAGGTATCAAATGTTTCAAGGGTCCCAGAGATGGGGTGCCTGGGTGGCTCAGCGGAGTTAAGCGTCTGATTCTTGATTTCAGCTCAAGTCACGATCTCATAGTTGTGGCACTGAGCCCCGTGTCAGGCTCTGTGCTGACAGCATGCTTGGGATCCCCTTTCTCCCTCCCCCTTTCTCTCTCTCTCAATAAACAAACAAACAAACAAACAAACAAACAAACAAACAAACTTAAGGGGGAAAAAAAAAGAATCCCAGAGATGAACGAAATCGCGCCAGACTTTTCTAAAGTTAAAGGAGGGTTAGAGAACATAAATGGCATGGGGACTGAATGGAATTTGGGAGAAGAATATCTAAAAAACTAACCTAAATCAGAGAATCTTTGATTACTATAATTTTCTGGTATGCTTTCTGTTTAGTAGATACAGGAATATAATTGGCCTATTTTCTCTTCCCTCTTCCCCATTTTCAAATTAGTACACATGTACTATGTGGACCACTTCCTATGTCCTTCTTAGTGCACGCTATGGAGAGTTTAATTCCTACCCACAAGTGTGACCAGTGACCATTTGACACGTGGTTAGGTATAGAAAGAGTGGACTCGGAATTCAGACCGTCTTGATCTGAATCCTGTCTCCACTTTGTATCTACATGGTCTCCTACAAAGTAGTTAATCCTTTGTTTGTAATACCTGCTTTACAGCACAGTGGGGAGCTTTGACTGAGTTACAACATGTAAAATGCTTAGAACACTTAGAACAGTGCCTGGCACCTACAAAGTCACGTTCATGATAGCTGCTATTATTAGTAGTATTAACTGTGGAAATAATAAAACAGAATGTTTGAGATTGGAGTTATGCTGGAAAACCCAGGACTTGTGGAGTGTGTGTGTGTGTGTGTGTGTGAATGATAGATGCCCCATTCAAACTAGTTTTACTAAAAGGGTAAACGTATTGGCTCATGTTAACTGTGTTAGATTGTTCATGCAGGGAGAGATTTGTCCTCGCTGCATCTCTAGGGACCATCTGCCCCTCGTTGTCTGAAGGAAGCATTCTCTTCTGTAGCAGAAAGGGGAGAGAGGATGAGGCTGTTGTCCCAGGGCTACATTCTTACAATACACAATGCAAAGGAAGAGAGGCTCCCCACTCGCACCTACATCCTCAGCACAGCGTTCAGGGAAGTCCAGGAGAGGAAGGGATTGGCCCAATCCATGGCATGTGCCCACCCTTGTGGTGGGGAAAATGGGGGCCTTAATTAATAACTCCAAGACCACATGGAACCAGAGGTAGTGGCTAAGTAGACTAATCTATGCTATAGTACCTTTTAAAATCACGTGCTCACCACACTTTGCCTTTTAGGTAAGCTGTACTAAAACTCATTTTTATTCATTTATTTTACTTTTTTATCTTCATTTATTTATTTTATTTAAAGTTTTTTAAAAATTTTATTTATTTATTTTGAGAGAGACACAGACAGTGTGAGTAGGGAAGGGCAGAGAAGGAGAGAATCCCAAGCAGGCTCCGCACTGTCAGTACAGAGTCTGATGCGGGCCTCGGACTCGGGTGAGATGATGGCCTGAGCCGAATTAAGAGTCCTATGCTTAACTGACTGAGCCACTCAGGTGCCCCTAACATTTATTTATTTTTGAGAGAGAAAGAGAGAGAGAAGGGGCGTGAGCAGGGCTAGGGGCAGAGAGAGAGAGAGGGAAACACGGAATCTGAAGCAGGCTCCAAGTCCCAAGCCGCCAGTGCGCCCACAAACTGTAAGAGCGTGACCTGAGCAGAAGTCAGACGCCCAACCGACTGAACCATCCAGATGCCCCTAAAACTCATTTTTAGATAATTCGATAAATGACAATAATAAAAGTAACACTTGCAACTAATACTAGCTGATTGCTTACTATGAGTCAGGCTTTGTTCTAAATGTACTGACATTTAATTCTTACAAAGGACATACAGATAGTTATTTTCAACATCACCATCACTGTCATTATCTCCACTTTACAAATGAGGAAATGGAGGAAAGGGAAAGGTTACGTTGCTTGTCCTGAGGTCATTCAAGAAAAAGTGCTAGAGCTGGGAACTGAGTCCTGATAGTTGGCTCCAGAACCTGGCTGGCAGGCTGTGCCACCAAAGAGGAGGAGGGAAAAAACAGCCCGGTGTGCTCTGATATGAGAAAACGTATTTCCAAATATACTTAGTGGAGATTTTGGAATCAAACCAAAAGATCCATTTGGTTTTGAACTTTTATAAGATGTTGAAGACTCAGAAATGTTTGTTGAAGGCTGGAGTAGCTTTTTAAAAAATTCCATCAGTGTTTTAAATCATCCAAAGAATATATTGGATACAATGTATTTCAATCTCCTAGGAGAATGTCCACAAAAACAAAAAACAAAAACAAAAATAAAAACACACGTTTTGCACATTCTTGGGTGTCAACTGAGAGCCCACTTGTATCACAAACAACTTCATCTACTGAAGGCTTGAAGACAATCTCTTTGTAGAGCTAGCTGAGAGAAAGCATTGAGTAGACTTTTTGTTAAGTTAGAAGCTTTGGTTTGTAAGGAGATCATGGAGCATTTCTGGAGATTCTCTGGCACCTCTGGATACCTTTCTTCCCTCAGGGTTCTGGGATTCTTCCTGTATTCCTTTCTTCTTCACAGTTGCTCCCACCCATGTATGTTTTTCCTCACAAAGCTATCTTAGAAACTATGGGACGCCTGGGTAGCTCAGTCGGTTAAGTGTCCGGCTTTGGCTCAGGTCATGATCTCACGGTTTGTGGGTTTGAGCCCTGCGTCGGGCTCTGTGCTGACAGCTCAGAGCCTAAAGCCTGCTTGGGATTCTGTGTCTCCCTGTCTCTCTGCCCTTCCCCCACTCATGCTCTGTCTCTGTCTCTCTCAAAAATACTAATAATAAAAAAAAGAAAAGAAACTGCCTCTTCAGCTTTCTCTAGCCATCTTTAATGACCTCAGGAATGGAAGGCCAGAGGCCCCCCCTTTTTTTTAAAGGAATTACTGTTAATTGCTAAGAGGAAACAAACTTGTGACTAAAAAAAAACTGACCAAAAAAATGGAGAAGTAACAAATGTTCACAAAATGTCAACAAGTTCTTTAAGTTATTCCTCAGATTTTACCAAAATGAGTCTGTAGACTGGGGTTAAACTCATTTTATCAGAGTCCTACCTGGAACTTGCTTTTTGCATAATCATTATTTATTGAGCACTTACATTCTGGGCACTGCTTAAAGTATTTTATGTATATTAGTTCTTCATGACATCCTTATGAGATAACTTATAACTTATCTTATTTCATATAAGGAAATGTAGGCACAGACTGGTTGGTTACTTGCTCAAAGTGACTTATTAAATAAGAGTCATTCAAACTGAGGTTGCCTGGCTCTAAAGTCTACTTTTTTTTTTTTAATGTTTTTAATATTTATTTTTGAGAGAGAGAGAGAGACAGAGCACAAGCAGAGGAGGGGCAGAGAGAGAGGGAGACACAGAATCCAAAGCAGGCTCCAGGTTCTGAGCTGTCAGCCCAGAGCCCAATACGGGGCTCGAACCCATGCACCATGAGATTGTGACCTGAGCCGAAGCTGGACACTTAACCGAATGAGCCACCCAGGTGCCCTTGAAGTTCATTTTCTTGATCATTGCATTGTGTGGGTCCTCTGGTGTAGCACAAATCAGGACAGATAGTTTGATAAGCAGAAGAGTAAAACAGTCCAGGGGACTAAGTAGAAATACAGTTTAGAGGCCTCTGGTAGGCCCTGTTTGTCAGAATACTTGACAGGATCAGAAGTGCCCAGTGACTGGTCCTCTGCTGTTTTTATAAATTGTATTTTCTCAATTATCCAAAGATGATGAATGTCTATCTTAAAAGACGATTTACACCTACCAAAGACACTAATGTAACAGCCATAATGTCAAGTGATGTATGTTCCTTTCCAGTGGCTGGAAACTCTCACCTCCTGTCTGGGACTCACTTTTCCTGGTATCCGGGAAACTGGCAAACCAGAAAGTTTATTAGTAAGAGTAGAATTGTGGCAAGAGAAGTAAAAAATTGGAGGGATAATATTTCTTTAGGCTCAGGACATAGCCAATGGAAAGATTTTTTTTTTTGTCTCCCATGTCGGAGGATACAACCTGATGGCTCTTTTTCCCAGATCTGATATCTTCTCCACAGGTCAGGGGTTCGATGGGCATGTCTAATATTTGTCTTGGTAGCTTTTTGGATGTCTGAAAATAAAAATCTTATCCACTGTCATGCATTAGAGGGGGAATTCTCATTCAGTTCTGACTCCATGCTTTTCTGAGGATCCCACCATCTGGTTTAAAAGGGAGGTGACAGCAGACCACAGTCAAGGTCAGCCATCAGACAAACATTTATTGTGCTTCTTGTAAGTGCTTCACTCTCTCTTGCTAAATGTGTATCAAGAACAGTCCTTGCCCTCACTGTGTAGGTAAGAACAACAAACAGGAAAATCTGTGATGCAAACAAAGTCTAGGTGCCCAGATGCCCAAAAGGTCAAAAGAGAGAAAGATGACTCAAAACTGGTATAGTCAGGGAAGGCTTTAAAATTATTCAAAAAATTTAAGAATGGGTTAAATGTAGATTGGTTGAGGGAAGGGACAGGACATCTCAGTGGCATAAAGATCATGAAGGTGGGGTAACTTTCAAGGAGAATGATGTCACTGAATAGAGAGTTACTGCAGGCTCGGTAGAGGGGAGCCTGATGATCTCAGACCTTCAAAGGCAGCGACAGAGCTTGGGTATGATGAGTGTGGTATACAGGGTAAATGTTCAAGGAGGCCAGCCAGGTGGCTACTGTGGTAATCTGCATCTGAGATGCTGAGGGATCAAACCTGAGGCAGGTAGGAATGGACGGGAGGAACTGACCTTAGGAGGTATTATTAGGCCTTTATTTTCAGATGGAGTGAAATAGAAGGACGGGTTAAAAATAACTCTCAGAATTCTCCTGTGTCCACTGATATTAATGTTTAACCAGTTTTTCTTCCCACATTCCCTTCGCTTTCTTTGAACTCTCTTCCCCCAACCGCATGTAAAACTATGAGGAGTAACATAAGATCAAATATTTCTGATAAACTCTTTTTGGCCAGTTTGTCAATGTTTATCTCAATGGGAAAAGAATTTCAAGAATCAAGGCTGCCTTCTTTGGAACATTAAGCATGTGCTTTTCCCCCTTTTTTCTTCTGTTTCTTTGTTTCTTTCTTCTTCCCTTTTTGATAGGATGTGCAGGTATCCAAAAGAAAAACGTTTCATTTCCTTAGTCTACAGCAGAATTATTGACTACTACCTTCTTTTGTCAGTTACACGTTTACTTGAAGATCTCTTGAGTTTCATATAGGCCTCTGCACACTGTGTGATTCTTCTGCAAACACTAATAAAAATAACCTGAAGTTAATACTCCACCTTTCATTCAGAAGGATCCCAACATTCTTTACAATGTGTACCGATGTTATTATTTTAATGTAGGCATACTACATTTCCTTAGTGCCTTTCATCTGAGGATCATAAGGAGCACAGCACACATTAATTAATTCTTACAACAACCTTCTGAACTATAATTTGTATGTGTCGCTGGTAGATGAATCACCTGAAGGACCAGCAAAACACAGCCTTTGCAGGGAAGCCTTTGTAGGCTTGGCACAACTTGTGTGTAAACAACCCAGTCAAATAGTTCAGAGCGGGACAGGCAGCACCATTTTTTCTTTAACTAAAACCACCAATGGAGTTTCACTAAGAGAATTATTATCCAAATAATGACTTATCTAGGTTTCCACAAGCAACACTGGGACCTTTGCAACAAACAGTACCAGAAAAAAAGAAGGAAGTATAGTCTATTAATAGCTACACCCTCAATCTTGTTGTCACTCCCAGGACAAGTGCTTCAGCAACAAAGCAGTTCTTGTCATTAATTGAAGCTTTGATTTAGTATCAACGCAGAGAAAGTGTGCCACCGGCTGACTCATCAACACTTTGCTTCCTACCTAGATTTCCCTAGAGTGTCTTTTCTTCAGGTATGTAGCAGGCCAAGGCCTATTTAGCTAAAGAGAGATTAAATGTTCATTATTGTCATGTGGGATACTTTTTAGAATAAAACAGAAACAAAAATAGAATTTATAGGGGCGCCTGGGTGACTCAGTTGGTTAAGCATCTGACTTCAGCTCAGGTCATGATCTCATGGTTTGTGAGTTCGAGCCCCAAGCCAGGCTCTATGCTGATGGCTCGGAATCTGGAGGCTGCTTCGAATTCTGTGTCTCCCTCTCTCTGCCACCCCCCCCCCCCCGCTTGCACTCTGTCTCTCTCTCTCAAAAATAAATAGATGTTAAAAAAAATAGAATTTATAATGGAAAATATTCACAAGATAATGGACTCTTTCTTTTCTAGTTGACTTACCAAATAATCAAGGATATATATACCAACAAACGCGTTGCTCAGGGGAACTGATTTTATACTTTTTCCTGTATTGAAAGCTCACCTTTATGCTAGATTTTTAGTACAGAAATTTTCAAATATATTCAAAAGTAGACAGAATGATATAAAGACCTCATGTACCATCACTTAACTCTAACTGTGATCACCTTGGCTCTTCTTACATATTATGGCCAAGAAGTAAACACTTTGCAGAAAGTCCCAGTACCTTGGTTTGGCAACAGCACAGTTATCTCAAAGAGCCTCATGGAATCCCGAAAGCCTAATTTTAATTCCTTTTAATTCAGTTTATGAAATACATGTACATGTACATGTCATAAGGCAAAGTTATGGGAAGATGAGAAAACTATGTCACAAAATCAAACAATAGAATTGCTAAACCCTAAGTAACAATATTACCTGCCATTTATTAAGTCAAGTGCCAGACGCTTTAGTAGGCATTTATCCCAAATGCTGACCTCTTCTTTAATTTTACTAATGATACCATATGGTAAGATTAGTGTCCCTGTTTTAAAAGTGTGGAAACTGAGGCCTGGAGAAGTTAAGTAAGTGACTCACAGTCATTGCTAGTAAGCAGCAGGATTAATGAGTGTCATTACCTGATTCCAAAGTGTATGCTTTGTTTAGTGCTGGTGGTATAGTGGTGAGCACGGCTGCCTTCCAAAGCCTATGGTTTGTTTTATAAACTGTAGTCAAAGGATCTACTGGAACTCAACTCAACAGACATATGTTACTGATGTTAGGAAGGGAAGGAAAATGGTAAACATCCAATGTGATGGGAACATGGAAAAAACCCCACAAGAATTGTTGAAGTTTTAGCAGCAAAGCTAAGTCAATAGAATTAATCCAGTCTACCTTGCATTTGCTCCATTTAAAAGTAGCCTAGAATTCTCGGGGCATCTGGGTGGCTCAGTTGGTTGAGCGTTCAACTTCGGCTCAGGTCATGGGCTCATGGCTTGTGAGTTCAAGGCTTATGTCAGGCTCTGTGCTGACAGCTCCCAGGCTGGAGCCTGCTTTGGATTCTGTCTCCATCTCTATCTACCCCTCCCCTGCTCGCACTCTGTCTCTCTCAAAATTAAATAAACATTAAAAAAATAAGTAAAAGTAGCCTAGAATTCTTAACATGACCAAATAAATAAATAAAACATTTGCTCAGCAATAAAATAATATAAAAGAGTCATAACTGTACGGTAAGGTATAATTTAACCTTGCCTACTATCATAATGCCAAGTTAAATCAGAAGTCATGCTAAATAAATCAGCACTAATATATTCTCTAAATTCATTATTAGCTCATGCCATTTAAGTGCAGTGCATTAAAACTAGAACTTTATTGGTTCAGTCATCCTGACCTTTTCTAACAAACTGTCAAGGTGACAAAAAGCAAGTGGGATTTTGTTTGGCATATTTTTTTAACCAAGTTAGATTATAATTGTAACTATGTACTAATAAGAATTGCATAGTTATCTGACAATTTCTATAACAGCGAGACAGAACATCTTCTACTTCATACATTCTCATAAGATTCTTTACTTCATGTTTGACTTCCTAAGCAAAATTACAAGATTGGTTATTTTGCAAAAATTTCTAGTTTTCATTAATTTTGCCAAATAATTCTCTTTTTTTTTTTTAATTCTCAAGTTAGTTAATATACAGTATAGTCTTGGCTTCAAGAGTAGACTTCTGTGGGGCGCCTGGGTGGCTCAGTCGGTTGAGCGTCAGACTTCGGCTCAGGTCATGATCTCGCGGTCTGTGGGTTCGAGCCCCACGTCGGGCTCTGTGCTGACAGCTCAGAGCCTGGAGCCTGTTTTGGATTCTGTGTCTCCCTCTTTCTCTGACCCTCCCCTGTTCATGCTCTGTCTCAAAAATAAATAAACGTTAAAAAAAATTAAAAAAAAAAGAGTAGAATTCTGTGATTCATCACTTACATATAATAGCCAGTTCTCATCCCCAACAAATGCCCTCCTTAATGTCCATCACCCATTTTCCCCACCCCAGTCGGCCCTCAGTCTGTTCTCTGTACTTAAGAGTCTCTTATGGTTTGCCTCCCTCTTTGTTTTTATCTTATTTTTCCTACTCTTCGCCTGTGTTCATCTGTTAAGTTTCTCAAATTCCACATATGAGTGAAATCATGTGATATTTGTCTTTGTCTGACTTATTTCACATAGCATAGTACCCTCCAGTTCCATCCACATTGTTGCAAATGACAAGATTTCATTCTTTTTCATTGCCAAGTGGTATTCTCTTGTATGTGTGTGTGTGTATAATTTTTTTTAATGTTAATTTATTTTTGAGAGAGACAGAGCATGAGTGGGGGGTCAGAGAGAGAGGGAGACACAGAATCCTAAGCAGGCTATAGGCTCTGAGCTATCAGCACAGAGACTGACATGGGGCTGGAACCCACCAACCATGAAATCATGACCTGAGCTGAAGCTGGATACTTAACTGACTGAGCCACCCAGGCGCCCCTATATATAATATATACTATATGTATATATACCCTTGTATATATATATATATACCCTTGTGTGTACGTATGTGTATATATATATATATGAATATATAATATATACCACATCTTCTTAATCTATTCATCAGTTGAAGGACATTTGGGCTTTTTCCATAATTTGGCTATTGTTGATAGCACTGCTATAAACATTGGGGTGCATGTGCCCCTTCAAATCAGCACTTCTGTGGCTTTTTTTTTTTTTTTGAATAAAGGACCTGGGACCATTTTGTACTCAGTTTCTATTGCTCAGTACCTTCTTTTATTTTTTATTTTTTAAATGTTTATTTATTTATTTTGAGAGAGACAGCATGTGCACATGAGTGGAGGAAAGGCAGAGAGAGAGAGAGAGAGAGAGAGAGAGAGAGAGAGAGAGAATCCCAAATCCCAAGAAGGCTCTGTAGTGTCAGTGCAGAGCCTGACACGGGGCTTGATCTCACGAACTGTGAGATCATGACCTGAGCCAAAATCAAGAGTCAGATGCTCAACCGACTGAGCCACCCAGGTGCCCCAGGACTTTGTAAAAAAATATATATTTTATTAGAAACAATTGTTTTATTTTAACTTGTATCTATCTTGCTTCATTAAAAAATGCAAAGTATTTATTACATATACACAATTTTTAAAAAAATCAAGGAGCACTAAATAAGTTATAAAGACAAACAGCAGTTTCTTATCTCACCCTTTTAGACTTCCTCCCAAGTGATTGTCTCAGAAAAAAATTCTTTTTAATTTTCTCCTTTAAATAATTTTAGCTGTTTCTTTGTATGTAGCCATGACTTCCTGGCATGGTAGATGATAACAAAGGGACACATATTGGTTGGGTACCTTACTATATGCCAGACTCTGCTCTATGTGTTGAGGATGCCAGAGGTGACAAAACAGACAAATCCCTGACTTCTTGGAATTTACTATCAGGTAGATTAAATCCTTTTTACAATCCCTTCACCCACTCCTCACATTTCCAATATAATTATCATAATTTTTAGTTCCACTGATCTATGTTTATATTACACCTATATACATATTAATCATTTCAGTACTCCAAACTACCATGATTATATTTCTTATTTTTGCACTTCTTGAGTACTTTTTTTTTTTTAACATTTATTTATTTCTGAGAGACAGAGAGAGACAGAGCACTAGTGAGGGAGGGGCAGAGAGAGAGAGGGAGACACAGAACCCGAAGCAGGCTCCAGGCTCTGAGCTGTCAGCACAGAGCCCGACGCGGGGCTCGAACCCACAGACTGTGAGATCATGACCTGAGCCGAAGTTGGGTGCTTAACTGAGCCACCCAGGCGCCCCTTGAATACTTTTTTTTTTTAATGTCTATTTACTTTTTAGAGAGAGAGAGAGAGTACAAGCAGGGGAGAAGCAGAGAGAGGAGGGCAGAGGATCTGAAGTGGACTCTGCACTGACAGCAGCGAGCCTGACGTGGGACTCAAATTCACAAACCGTGAGATCATGATCTGAGCCAAAGTTGGTCATTCAACCAACTGAACCACCCAGGTGCCCCAAGAGGATCTCAAGCAGGCTCCATGCTGTCAGTGCAGAGCCCAACGAGGGGCTCAACCTCACCAACCATGAAATCTTGACCTCAGGGGAGATCAAGAGTCAGATTCTTAACCGACTAAGACACCCAGGAGCCCCTTGAGTACTTTTAAAATAAAATAAAAATAAAAATAATAGGACTTTAAAATTGCTATAACGCCTCAAACAGATGCACAGTGCACCTATCATCGGTTTTCTCCCAGTGCTCATATATAACAGGAAAGCAACCAGTTCTCTCATTTGAAGCCTCTGTCTTATTTCAATCTATGTTAATTGTTCTGCAGGTCTGCTTCTTTGGCCATTGCATTACACTGTTTCCTGGATTCCATGCCCTCCTCTGTCTCGACCTATGTCCCTTTTCTGTTGTAGTACATCCTTAGTCAAATCTAGAGGACACACAAGAAATTAACTTCTGGGTCCTTAATACATGAAAATCAGTCAATCAATTAAATAGCACCCAACAACTTGTAAGGACAAATAGTTGTTTCTTGTCCCACCCCTTCAGACTACCTCCCAATGATTGCCTTAGAAAATTACCTTTATCTTTAATCTATCTTCTGGATTGAAAGGAATTTTTCCTTCAGAATTCCGAGAGCATTGCTTCATTATCTTCTACCTTTCAGTGCTGATAACAGAACTATGATGTCGTTCTCTTTACTGTTCCTTTGAATAGGACCCATCTTTTCCTCTCTAGAAGCTTTTAAAATCTTCTCTTTATCTCTGGTGTTTACAGTTTCACAACGACAAAACTTGGTATGAATATTTCTTCATTCCTCAGAGTACCTGGATTTTTTCTACTTGTAGACTCCTGTCATTTGGGTCTGGGGAATTTTATAGGATTATTCCTGTGATAGTTTACTCCTCTCTACCTACTTCCTCTGGCAGGAATTCTACAACTTGGATTTTGGCCTTTCTGCATCGATCCTTTCATTTCTTTTATTTTCTCTTTTCTATCTTTCTCTGCTTTGTGGGAGATTTCCAACTCTTTCTCAGCCCTTCTAAATATGTTACTATTTTGGCTATTATATTTGTAATATATAGGATAACTTTCATGTTCTCTATTTTTTTAAATAAAATTCTGTTTTGTTTTGAATGGTTGTCATATAACCTCTTCTCTGAAAGTTTTGTAGTTTAAAAAGAGTTTACTTTTCACTACATTGTCTCTGTCTTCTCTGGGTCCCTTTGCTCTATTTACTTAGTTTAGAATGATTGGACAAGAGTCAGTCATTTCATGGGAGGGTCACAGGATTCCCCCCCCCACCCCCACTGGGGGGCTATTCAGTTTCTGTTCTGCAGAGTCAATTTCTATTACTTTATTTGATTTCAGTTTTTCAAAAACTTGTTAAAACTTTTTTTTTTATTTGCTGTTGTTTCTTCTCCCATTCTCTTAATTTTAGGGGGAGTCCTAGAGAGGAGAAGAGCTATATCCATATGATCAATCTGCCTTTTTAGCCAGAATCTACTGGAAAAATGTAAAAGCTCTCAAAAAGACAGTTTTTGGATGACTCTTGATGATTGTCACCAACAGAGATAACAAGATTTCCAGAAGCAATCTTTAAATCTCACTTTCAAGTTTTCTGTGTCAGCCCATTAGCTCAGTTGGGCAGAACATGGCAAAATAATGCCAAGGTCATGAGTCTGATCTTCATGAAGGTCAATCAGCCTTACTTAATTTCACGAGCTTTATCATCTCCCCTAACACAAAGTCAAGAATGTTCTTTTGGATAGCCACAAAATGGGCAAGGAATAATCTAGCTTTCATTTTCTGCTACTGTTAAGACTCTGTGTTCTAGGGTATTTCTGCAACGTGCTTCTACAGGAACTTAAAAGGGAAAAAAAAGAGAGAGAGAGAGAGAAGAAAAAAAAAAAACATTGGCAAGTTAAAGGGAAACGGTGAGAAAAAAGAATACAGACAATATCACTATAAATCAGTTCACTTCTCCTAGGGAGAAATCAACCGATATGTTTTCCAGTGTTTCCCCAGAAGCAGAGTTTAGACGGCAATTTGTGGACAAAGACTAATCGAGGGCTACTCTCTGTGACCACATTGTAAGGGAGTGAGGGCAGCGGTGGGGGGGGGGGGGGTCGATTTTTGATGAAGCCATACCAGAGGCCTCAGCTGATCTCACAAAAAGCTCTGGAAACGAAAGTCCTTTCAGAGTTGTCCCGCCTTGAGACCAGGGGACCAGATTTTGTAACTTCACATTGACCTGTTATTGGATGAGGACTACCCAGGAAGGGAGCATGAACTTCTGCAGAAGTTCCAGCTATCAGCTGACAGCAATTTCCAGAGAGTTTTGGTTTTGAAGTTGTGAGTCAGCGGTTAGTATCCAGGCAGATGGTAGAATTCACTATACCATACAGAGTACTGTCCTCTTGAAAGTTCAAGAGCTAAAATATTGGTTCTATTTTCCATGTCTCCTAGATCCTTATGGGAAGAGAATGAGCAGTACACGGCAGAAGTGCAACTGTATTTGAACTGAGAAGGAACAAAGGATCTGTTTAGTCCATAACCCAGATAATTAGCTTCCAAGAAACAAAATTAGTGGAATAAACTCTCGGGGCGTTGAGTATTTTACTTCACATTACTTTTGCATTTTGCGCATTTTGAGTATATTTACTATGGTTAACAATCATCCTTGGGTTTTATTTTATTGTTTATTTTTAAATTTTTTAATGTTTTATTTTTGAGAGAGACACAGTGGGAATGGCGGAGGGGCACAGAGGGGGACACAGAATCTGAACCAGGCTCCAGGCTCTGAGCTGTCAGCACAGAGCCCGACATGGGACTCAAACTCACAAGCCACGAGATCATGACCTGAGCCCAAGTCAGATGCTTAACCAACTGAACCACCCAAGAGCCCCTCTTATGTTTTAAACATGAAGCCAACGTTGCCATGTTTAGGTTTATGGGGTTAAATTAGGGCAAATTTCAAAGACAATAGTTCCAGGAAAAAGAAAAACACTCAGAATGTATTTTAACTTCAGTGAACAGAGCACAAAAAAGTAATAGTCAAAAATTCTCATTAGTTTTCACTCTTTATGGAGGAAGAGGAAATTAGTGACTTAATTATATTAAAATAGCTAAGTCTTTAAGCATATATAGAGAAAAACTTTTTTATTAGTACATTGCTTTAATATATACAGCAGGATAGGGGCTTCTGGGTGTCTCAGTGGGTTAAGCATCCCACTCCCACTCAGGTCTTGATCTCTCGGTCAGTGAGTTTGAGCTCTGGGTGGGGCTCTGTGTTAACAGCTCAGAGCCTGGAGCCTGCTTCATGTTCTGTGTCTCCCTCTCTTTCTGTCCCTCCCCTGCTCATGTTCTGTCTCTCTCCCAGAATAAAATTAAAATATATATATATATGCATATATATACAGTAGGATGTATAGTACTCCCCATACTTTATGCTCTAAAATTGTGTTTTGTTATCAGTAGAAATATATTTAATGCTTTCAAAAAAAAAAAAAAAAAACAACTGAGGAAAATAGGATATCTGCCAAAGAACTCTCATCTCCAGCCTTCCTCTTACTCTATCTCTCACTCTTGCCCTCTTCCCAGGCTATTGCTTATACATGTTATTTTATCTCTAACAATTGCATTTTACTTCTTGGAAAAGGTAGAGTAATTTGATAACATCTCTTGAAGCATTTTGTCAAAAAGTCAGAAATTTAGTTTTTTCTAAGCAAGCATATGTCAAAACCATTCAAGGCAAATAGCTAAATGAAACAATGGTTTGAAACTTTAATTCTGTCATCTCAAGCTTCAAGCCTGTGGAAAACAGAAGGTGAAGGAAGAAAGGGCACCCTCACAGCCTAAAAATCTTTTTCTCCTTGTTGTTGGGAAACTGAAGAAAATTAGTCAACTAACCCAAAACTTTAAAAGAGGGAGGGAGCAAATTTTTGTCAAGTGGTGAATTAATGAGTTGGGTATGGCAAGACGCAGAGACCAGTGGTGGCTGAGTCACGTGGAGGGAACAGCTGAGCTTGGATTCCAACCAGCAGCTGAATTCAGTGTCATGTGGTCATTGGGAACAAAGGCAGTTCATTTCTCTGTGTCATAATCAAGGCTAGGGAGATGGTTTTAACATCATCTCAGAGAATCTTCAAGAAACTACGGAGGTTAAGCTCATTTAGTTGGATTCTGTTTCAGATGCTCAATGGTTCCTGCCTTTGTGTCAGCAAGTGCTCTGTCACCCACAAAATCTTAGAGCTATAAAATTCTAAATGCACTCTAGGATGGACAATGAAAAGTAAGTTGTCCTCCCTGCTCTGTCCTTCAGACTTCTCATTCCCTTCCCAGAGGCATTGTTTCCAGTTTCTGATATATTTGCCTCTAAGGTATTCTAAAGTGTCAATTTAAAAAATCTACACTTTGCTTTCTATTTTTCCTGCCACCACTACTTGTCACTTAGAATCACTATAATAACCTTGAAAATGAATTTAGTCTTATGAGTTTATAGTAAACCTTAACGGCTCTTGATGATTAATCACTATTTCTTAAAAAAATATTTTAACATTTATTTATTTTTGAGAGACAGAGAGCGAATGGAGGAGGGGCAGAGAGAGAGGGAGACACAGAATTTGAGGCAGGCTGTAGGCACTGAGCTGTCAGCACAGAGCCTGACCCAGGGCTCAAACCCATGAACCATGAAATCATGACCTGAGCGGAAGGTGTAACTGATTGAGCCACCCAGGTGCCCCAATTTCGACTTGTTTTTAAAGTGATCCTAAACAGGGGTGCCTGGGTGGTTCAGTCAGTTATGCATCTGATGTTGGCTCAGGCCATGATCCCACGATTCATGGGTTTGAGTCCTGAGTCACCCCTGGAGCCTGCTTCAGATTCTGTGTCTCCTTCTCTCCCTCTGCTGCTTGCTCTATCTCTCTCTCTCTCAAAAATAAATAAACATTAAAGAAAATAAAAGTGAATCACAACAAATGTATATGTCCTTAAATTTCCCCTGGGACAGATTTCTATAGTTTTCAGGGGTTATATGTTGAAATTTCTTTGGGGGCTAGGCAGGAAATCAAAGTATGTAACAAGACTGGGAGAAGCCAGCAGGGAGTTATAGGTAGTGTACGACCTGAAATGCCTAGTCTAAAGGTATTTCAATGACCAAGAATGTTATGTTAAGTACCTAGTACAACTGATCTATATAGCTCTGTGATCCTTCATTATACACTCTACTCTTCTTAAAAATCATGAATATACTTACCCATCAGCAGCCTTCTATACCTAGCCCATTTTCCTAATTCCTTAATAATTATAGAGAGCAGCTCAATAATTTCAGAATCCTGATAGATAATTTGGTTGGGTCCCAAGTATGGAAATGTTATTTTTATTTCATAAGGGAGAATCACAGAATGCTTAAGGACACAGACTCTGAAGCTGAGAGACCTGGGTTTGACCTTTGGCTTGTACATTAGCCAGATACGGCAAGTTCCCTATCCCTTTGGAAACTTAGGTTCTAATTTATCTATAAAATGGGAATAATAATAGTTGTTTTGAAGATTCTATTAGATAAGGTGGATTAAGTGCCTAGCACAGTGCTTCAAGGCACACCTACTTGGCACTCAAAAATAATCTCAATTATCATTACTTCAAAGACCTTGATACAAACTTTACACTTCTTTGAGCTGGAATTCCCTCTTAATGAACTTTTTCAGACTTGTTTTAATCCAAAGCCATTTCTGATAAAAGGTAGAAGCAAGAAAAAAAAAAAAAGGTAGAAGCAAGATATTAATTGATTCATTCAATGATAAATATTTATTGAGTAATTTCACACAACAGGTACAATTCTCAACAGAATAATGAAGATGAATTTCCTCTTCTCAGGGAGTTTGCCTTGGAGTGAGGGAGATGGACAGCAAACAAACAAATTAATTAGTATAGGATACAATTTCAGGTACTGACAGGTGCTTGGATATAAAGGGAAGCAGAGCAAGAGCCTAGAGTGTGAAGATGGTGGCATTAGAATGTTGGTAGAATATTGATAAATCACAACTGATGGACACTTGGTTGACACAAAGGCAGAAAGAGTGAATTGCATTGCCACTGGACTCAAGAAGTAGGGTGGTTCCTTTTTCTTCACACCCTTCTTAGCATTTTCTCACAAGGCTTAGTTTATTTTGGTTCCACCCTTTCTGATAACTTCATGTTGGATCCAATCTCTCACATTTGCTCTCTACTATAGACCCTACTTTTTGTCTTTTGTATTTTTTTGTTAGGAATTAAGATTACAATATATTGTACACCTGAAACTAATAATGTTATATGTCAATTACGTCTCAAAAAAAAAAAACCCACAAAAAAACAGCCATAATAGAGGAACAGAAGAACACCACCACCACCATCACCAACAAAAAAAATTAAAGAAAAAAAATCGAGATCTTCAGAGCACTTCCTGAGTAACCACAGTGACTTCTTTGGGTTCTGCTTGGTGTTAGTCATCACCAGAGACATGTGCACATGCTTCCCCTAATACTTTGCTGATGATTACTATAGACATGTAGCCAATCCATGGACCATATCTGGCTTCTCCCTGTACAAACCTTGAGATACAAATCATTTTTTGGTCACATTCCCCAAAAATAAATCTCCACAAAATACTGAGAAGGGAAGTCAGTTTTTACTAAAGATTTCATGAAAGGAAAACCGAAGAGTCACAGGCATACCACACAACAGATAACTTTAACTTCCTGGTTGAACATTTTCCCCTTCCCCAAATGCTACCATCAGCCACAGGGTCTCTCACTCTTTCCTATTCCTTCATATACCCTCTTCTTAGACAGAGTTAACTTAGCACTTTTCAACTTCTCCAAGTTGTAATTGTCAACCTTCCCATAGGAAGCATCACCTCTCTGAATGGATTTAGCAAAGCAAGTCTGTCCCTAGGAAGGAATTCTCCTGCTCTCTTCCCGTAGTCATCTAATTTATATGTTACATTCCCAACTATCTTTCTCAAGGCCAAATCTTTCTTATGAACTCTTGTTCTCTAGATCTAGTTGCCATTCTTCTTCTCTGCTTGGATGTCCCTTAGGTACTTTATTCAACCATGCCTCAAAGCAAACTTAAATTCTTTCCTGCCTTTCCAAGTCTATTCCTTTTCTATGTCTGCTATAGAAAGCAGAAAATGGCACCAGCAGCCACCCAGGTACTCCAAGGCAGAAACCTGGGAACCATCCCTGACTCATCCTTTCTCACACCTTCTGTGTTATCACTGCCCCCATCCATCCAGCAGTTAATCACCAAGTTCTTTTGAGTCTATTTCCTGAGATATTTTCAATTTCTTTTCATCACCACTTGCCATAACAAATGGGTTCCCTTCTGCTCAGAAATTTACCACAATGCTCTATTGTTTGATGAATGGACACTAACATGAGAACACTTTATTATGATGAAAGCATTGTCAGTTTTCCTCTTAAGAAAGCCATTTACACCTGATTAATTTCACTACACCCTCCCTCTCCTTCTCCTTCTCCTCCTCCTCTTCTCCTCCTTTTTTTTTTTATTCTTCTTTTTATTCTTCTTTCTGGCATTTATTTTACTGAAGATACACATGCCTCTAAGGAGAAAAATAGTTTCATAAGGTTTAAAACTAAAACAAGCAGTCCCTATCCCATCTCACCTATTTCTCTGTAGAGGCAGCATTTTTCAGTTCTTTAATTAATTCATTTGGTATTCTAGATCTATATACATGCTGTCTTTCTAATTTTGACTTTTGAGCTTTGGGTCTTATTGGCATCTCACTGTGATAAAATGTTCTATTATGATTATATAAAAACTATTAACAGCTAAATCAAGTAGTAAACTATGATAACCATTCTTGTACTACTTTTTATTTCCCTTAAAATTAATCACTGCCTTAAAAAAATTTTTTTTAACATTTCTTTATTATTGAGAGACAGAGCATGAGCATGAGAGGGGCAGAGAGATAAGGAGACACAGAATCGGAAGCAGGCTCCAGGCTCTGAGCTGTTAGCACAGAGCCGGACGCAGGGCTCGAACTCACAAGCCACGAGATCATGACCTGAGCCAAAGTCGGATGTTTAACCGACTGAGCCACCCAGGGGCCCCAATCACTGCATTTTTGAAGCTTATGCAGTTAGTTTTCTATATACTAATTAGTATTTCAACCCTCAAGTCTTTGCCAGTCACCCAAATCTCTTCTCCATTCCTTCAACTATAACATTACATATCCTTTCAACTTAATCTTCATGGTAAAATATCCCCAGAGTGTTTTAACCTGCTCTGGTGTGGACCAGTTGTCCACAACATGCCATCCTTGGATGGCCTTTCCCCAGTATCATGGGAGTTCTCCTCACACTTCTTCTTGTGTGCCATATATTCCTCTTCCTTATTTTATTTTTTCCCCTAATTTTGGTGAAACACACATATCAGTAGCTTCCTAAGAAAGAGTACATGGTAGGTTAGTTTTTGAGACTTTGCATGTGTGAAGATATCCTTAATTTACTCTCATAGCTAATTGGTAGTTATGTATGTAATTCTGGGTTTGAAATTTCTTCTTTTCAGAATTTTGAAGGGTGGGGTTCTCCATTGTTGAATAGCTGTCATTGTTGCTGAGAAGCTGTATTAGTTTTCTATTTTTTTGTTAACAAATCACCACAAACCTATCAGCTTAAAAGAATATCCATTTATTGGATCACAATTCTGTAGGTCAGAAAGCTGAGCACAGTTCTCTGCTCAGGATACACAAGGCTGAAATCAAGGTATTAGATGGACAGATTTCTTTGGGGAGTCTGGGGAAAAATTCACTTTTAAGCTTCTTCAGGAGGCTGGCAGAATTTAGTTCTTTGTAGTCCTAAGACTGAGATCCCCATTTCCTTGCTGGCTGGAAGGTGGGGAGAGACCTTTCTCAGCTTCTACAGGTGCCTGCATTTCTTGCCATGTAGCCTCCTTGTCTTCAAAGCCAGTTATGGAGACCCTCCTTTGTGAGGAAGAGCCCCATCACTTTTAGAGGCCCTTTTAATGCTGACTAGGTCTAGCCTTTCTTTTTAAATTTTTTTAAAAATGTTTATTTGTTTTTGAGAGGTGGGGAGGAGCAGAGAGAGAGGGAGACACAGAATCCAAAGCAGACCCCAGGCTCCAAGCTGTCAGCACAGAGCCTGAGGCAGGGCTCCAACCCACAAACTGTGAGATCATGACCTGAACTGAAGTCAGACGCTTAACCGACTGAGCCACCCAGGTGCCCCAGGTCAAGCCTTTCTTAAAGTCAATCTGCGCCATATAACATAACCTAATTATGGGGTCAAATGCATCATATTCATGGTACACATATTCATAGTACACATGTACACACAGGATGGGAAATCTTGCAGTTAGATTTCTACCACAGAAGTCCAAAATTATTCTAACTCATGATCTGTAGTTTATGTCCTATTTTTACCTCTGGAAGCCTGTAGAATTTTTCCTTGTCTTCAGGTTTCTGAAATTTCATGATGTGCCTTCCAATGGGTCTATTTTTGATTGAACTGCATGCTATATAAGGTTTTTCAGTCTAGAAATTCACATCTTTCAATTCAATTTGAACATGTTCATTGATTATTTCCTCCCTTTCATTTTCTCTGTTCTTGTTTTCTGGAACTTTAATTATTTAAATTCTGGTCCATCTGGATTAGGCCTTTAATTCTTCTCCCTCCTCCACGTTTTCTATCTATGCTTTTTGCTCTACTTATTTTTTCACAGCATCATCTTCCAGATACTAAAATTTTCATTTAGGTTCTCAAAGGTTAATTTACAAGAGCTGATTTTTTGGTTTGGTTTCGTTTGTTTGTAACATGAATGCTTTTTCTATATGGCATCATGTTCTTGCTTTATGGATGCAATGTTTTCTCCTATTTTTTTGAGGATATTAATGAGGATTTTTTTTTTTTTTTAAGTAACCTTCTGTCCCTATAGTCTTTTTTCCCTTTAGGTTACTTCTGCATATTTGTTAGAGGCTTTCCTCAGAAAGCCTGATAACTGATCCTTGCTTATCTGTCTTAAACCACAAAAAGCTGATTGTAAGCTCTGAGCCCAAGATAAAGTCTTGTCAACTGGGAAATTTACTGTACAGAGACCTGTTTTTGACCATCATGTTAAGGAACCCCCAATGCTGGTATTTTTAGGCCTTTCCTTTTGGACATCTCAGACAGTCCTGGAAAGACATCTCAAAGTCTTTCAAATCTTCTGTCTAGAGGCTGTTGGCCAAGTTTTCAACTTCTCGGAGCTGAATGGGGGAAAGAACTGAGGGTGTATATTCCTGGAGGCATGTCAGGAATTCAAAATCTTCCATGTTTTGGCACCAACAATGTATGTCATGGTTTTCTTTTCTGTTTTTTAAAGGTTTATTTATTTTTGAGACAGAGAGTGTGAGTGGGAGAGACCCAGAAAGAGAGGGGCCCAGAGGATACGAAGTCAGCTCTGTGTTGACAGCATCAAGCCTGATGCGGGGCTCGAACTCACAAAAGGTGGGATCATGACCTGGGCTGAAGTTAGACACTCAACTGACTGAGCCACCCAGGTGCCTCGATGCCATGGTTTTCTATGTTTATACCCAGTAGAGTGCTTAGAATGTTCTCCTTCCCCCTCATCTTTGTTAATTGAATTTCTACCATTCTTCAGATCTAAGCTCAATTGACCTATCTAGAAGTAATTCTCCCCACTTGTGTAATGGGTTAAACTATGGTTCATACCACTCATAGTACTTTAATCACACCTGCCTTGAAGTATATATAATTGTTTACTTATCTCTTTACTAGGGACAAATGCATTGAGGGCCATGACTATGTCAATACAATGGAGTCTCCCATCAGGGTATCCTGCCTTTACAGGCTTTTAACAAATGCCTGTTGAATGAGTGTCAGACCAGAGAGTGATTACAAAATTACATCAGTATTTTCCAAGATGTGTCTCTACTGATTCTTTAATTTAGGACTTTCTGGAGAAACATTTTTGATCTTATTCATTTGGTTTTAGAGACATCATTCAGAAAAGTGCACTGTGTGATTGGAAATGAGACAGGAATACAGAAGTGTAATGGCCCACCATCTTCTTGTGTCAGTCAGGTAACTCCCACACAGAACTGTAAAAGTGTCAAATATATAGATATTAAGATAAAGCTTTTTTTCCATTTCCTTTTCTGAACCACTGCCAAATTATTGTCAGAGACTTCCATAACAGCAGGCACTACCAATTCTAAAATAGTTTGAAACCAACCAGTAGCATTAGCTATTTTATGGGTAGTTGACAATACATATAAGATGTCCAGTCAAAAAAAAATTTTTTTAATGTTTATTTATTTTTGACAGAGAGGGAGAGACAGAGTGCGAGTGGGAGAGGGGCAGAGAGAGAGACAGAGAGAGGAAGACAGAGAATCTGAAACAGGCTCCAGGCTCTGAGCTGTCAGCACAGAGCCTGACGCAGGGCTCGAACCCACAAACTGTGAGATCATGACCTGAGCCGAAGTTGGATATTCAACCCACTGAGCCACACAGGCACCCCCCTAGTTGTTTTCATTCATTCTGCATTTGTTCAAATACAATTCTATCTGAGCATCCTAATCCTGTTTTCCAGGAGAGACTCTCCCAAAAAACCTCCTTTTTCATCCTAGAAAACCCTTTTCTCAATATTAGTCATGTAGACAAGTGCCTGGTATATCAGAAGAACTTTTTCCTTCTATCATTAATTTTTGTGGAGATGTAACCTTCCTTCTCTTTACTCAATTTTGTTTTATAAAGATGATCAAGAAAATGCTGTAAATGTTAATCCTTAAAAGTATTTTTTTTTAAATATCTTGGAAGAAGTAACATCTAGAAATTAGGTTTTACCCTGCTTTCTGATGCGTTGCAGGAATCATGGTAACAAACCTAAAACCTCCTCGCATTTACTTTCCTGCCAGTTCTTATTTAGTTTCTCCTTATCCTTCAAGCCTCAGCAAAAATTTCATCCCCTTTTCTACTAAGTAATCTAAGTTAAGTGCAAACCAGTTTTGGAAATATAAAAAAGATGAATAAGTAAAACTTGTAATCCTATCATTCGGAGAAAACAATTTATTACCATTGTGGAATATCTTCTAATTCTTTTTGAGGGCACAAATATATACATATTTGAACTTAAAAATTATTTGTGAAGTTAGATCAATATCTTGAATTTTTAACTTAAAAATTATAGTATGCGTATTTTCTCATGTTATAATTTTTTCAGGAGACAGTATAGTTAAGAGGTTAGCTCGTAGAGTCAAACTTTTCTCTGGGTTCAAATCTTACCTCCCCCCCATATTAGCTATATGATTTTGCATTCCACAGTCTGTTTATGCCATAGTCTCCTTATGCATAAAATGGAGATGATAATGAAATATCTATTTCAGAATTTCTTTTTATTAAATAAATTACTATATATTAAACACTAGAACAATACCTTGCACGTAGTAAATAAATGTTTTTGAATTGGAACATAGTACTTTACTATTTGGATATACTATCATTTATATAATTGATCCCTTTTTGAACATTTAGGTTGTTTCCAATTCTTTGATATTGTAAATAGCACTGTAATGTATCAATATCCTTATGCTTACATATGTGTACATTTACACATCTGATTATTTGTTAAATTCCTAGAAGTTATGGGCTATAGAGTCATTAATTTACTATTTATTATTTCTCCCTCTACTTTTTCTCCCTCAAGAGTAAGCTCTATGAAAGTAGAAAATTTGCCTTTCTTGTTTAGTACTTCATTTCCAGTATCTAGAAGAGTCCCTGACACATAGTAAGGACTTGATAAGTTCTGTTTGTTGAAAAGAGTATATCCATTTTAAGAATCTTGCCAAATTAATTTCCAGAAATTAACACTTCTTCAGAGTGTGTGAGTACCAGACTCATGACTCCCTTTTCCTTTTGACAAAGTCATTTAAATTCTTCACCTAAAGAATCATTGAAGGGCACCTGGTGGCTCAGGTGGCTAACCGTCTGACTCTTGCTTTTAGCTCAGGTCATGATCTCATGGTTGTGAGTTTGAGCCCTGGGTCAGTCTCTGTGCTGACAACTCAGAGCCTGGACCCTACTTCTGATTCTGTGTTTCCCTCTCTCTGCCTCTCCCCCGCTCATTCTCTCTCTCTCTCAAAAAATAAATAAACATTTAAAAAATCTTTTGATATCAGCATCCATGGGGGGTCATTAGTCTTCTGATGTGATGTTTATCATCTGTCGCTAATTGTAAGCTTGTTAAAGAAGGTGTTTAGCCTTGTACTTTTTCTTTCCTCCTCAATGTTTTGTGTATAGAATGTTCTTTTGCTGTAATTAGTCCTCTTTTCATTGTGATCATTCCTATTTTTATGACTACTAGGGTAGGACAGGACATATTGGCTCTAAGTAATAGCAACTAACAAATTTTAAGGATATGGAGTTTTTTCACAAAACTCAAGGACAAGAATGTAGTGAGAGACTCTGGAAGGGTGCAGTAGGCTCTAGAATGAAGAAATCAAAATGTTTCTCTTCCTCATTCTCTCTGCAGATCAGTTTTTCCCACTTCTCCTGCCTCTTGGGTTTTACATGTTACAGTTCTAGCCATGTTTAGAGACTAACCTCCCTATTTTGAATCCTAATTCAGACTTTCTGGGGCACCAGGGTTTCTGAGATAGAGAATTTGATTGGCCTGACTTGGTTTGAGTCAAGCTTCCAGTCTAATTAATCTTGCCATGAGAATAGGAATTATGTAATACAACATGGCTACCAGGTGCCCATTTCTGTGAAGGGAGAATCAGTTCTGAGAGAAGGGGGAGAATTAGTTTGAGCTAAGCAGAAACTCCTAAAAGCACTTGCCATAATAATCTTACTCAAATCCGTTCCTCATCTGAATTTGTTGGTTTACATAAACTTTGTGCATCTTTAGATCCCAGAGAGAATATCCAATTTTAGAACTATAAAGATACTTGATAGTCCCAATTATTTTTTTTATCTTTGTCTTTCTTGAGAACTTAGGGAGCTTTGGATTTCCAAACTGTGTATGCAATCAGAAGTGGAGTAGCATCTCTCAAATTTCATTTCTATATACTTAGAAGGTGTTCAGTTAATATTTGGTCAATAGAGGACAGTATGGTACTAGCACAAAAACAGACACTAAAATCAATGGAAAAGAATAGAGAACCCAGAAATGGACCCACAAACACATGGCCAACTAATCTTTGACGAAGCAGGAAAGAATATCCAATGGAATAAAGACAGTCTCTTCAGCAAATGGTGCTGGGAAAACTGGACAGCAACATGCAGCAGAATGAACCTGGACCACTTTCTTACACCATACACAAAAATAAACTCAAAATGGATGAAATACCTAAATGTAAGACAGGAAGCCATCAAAATCCTCGAGGAGAAAGCAGGCAAAAACCTCTTTGACCTTAGCTGCAGCAACTTCTTATTCAACAAGTGTCCAGAGGCAAGGGAAACAAAAGCAAAAATGAACTATTGGGACCTCATCAAAATAAAAAGCTTCTGCACAGTGAAGGGAACAATCAGCAAAACTAAAAGGCAACCAACAGAATGGGAGAAGATATTTGCAAATGACATATCAGGTAAAGGGTTAGTATCCAAAAATCTATAAAGAACTTATCAAACTCAACACCCAAAAAACAAATAATCCAGTGAAGATATGGGCAAAAGACATGAATAGACACTTCTCCAAAGAAGACATCCAGATGGCCAACTGACACATGAAAAAATGCTCCACATCACTCATCATCAGGGAAATACAAATCAAAACCACAATGAGATATCACCTTACACCTGTCAGAATGGCTAAAATGGGCAACTCAGGAAACAACAGATGTTGGCAAGAATGTGGAGAAAGAGGATCTCTTTTGCACTGCTGGTGGGAATGAAAACTGATGCAGCCACTCTGGAAAACAGTATGGAGTTTCCTCCAAAAGTTAAAAATAGAAGTACCCTACAACCCAGCAATTGCACTACTAGGTATTTATCCAAGGGATACAGGTATGCTGTTTTGAAGGGACACATGCGCCCCAATGTTTATAGCAGCACTATCAACAATAGTCAAAATATGGAAAGAGCCCAAATGTCCATCAATGGATGATGAATGGATAAAGAAGATATGGTATATATACAATGGAGTATTACTCAGCAATCAAAAAGAACGAAATCTTGCCATTTGCAACTACATGGATGGAACTAGAGGGTATTATGCCAAGCAAAATTAGGCAGTCAGATAACAAATATCACATGACTTCACTCATATGAAGACTTTAAGATACAAAACAGATTAACATAAAGGAAGCAAAAATAATATAAAAACAGGGAGGGGGTCAAAACATAAGAGACTCTTAAATATGGAGAACAAACAGAGGGTTACTGGAGGGGGGATTGGAGGGGGTTTGGGCTAAATGGTAAGGGGCATTAAGGAATCTACTCCCGAAACCATTGTTGCACTATATGCTAACTAACTTGGATGTAAATTTAAAAAATGGGGGCGCCTGGGTGGCTCAGTCGGTTAAGCGTCCGACTTCAGCTCAGGTCATGATCTCACGGTCTGTGAGTTCCAGCCCCGCATCAGGCTCTGTGCTGACAGCTCAGAGCCTGGAGCCTGCTTCGGATTCTGTATCTCCCTCTCTCTCTGACCCTCCCCCATTCATGCTCTGTCTCTCTCTGTCTCAAAACTAAATAAATGTTAAAAAAAAATTTTTAAAATAATAAATTAAATAAAGTGGTAAAAAAAAAAAGTTTTGGTCAATAGACTGAAGTGCTTGATAAGTGCTTTGAATTCTTTGGAAGAGCTAAAAGAACCCATCCTGTCAAGTGAAAAGATTACATCTTGAGTCCTTTCCCCCTAATGTGTACTAGGCATAAAGACACTACAAATAACTAGTAGAACCAGGAATGTCTCTAAAACACATTCCAATTTCATGAGCAACTTTTCATCTCCATCACCACCTTTGTTGAGTATGAACTCCATCTATCTGAGAGACTTATTGCATTAGACTCCTGTGCCATCTCCGTGTTGCCTCTCTTGCTCCTTTCCAACCCATTCTTCTCATAATAGGAAAAAGACTCTTCTTAAAATACAAATCTAATCATGTCATTCCTCTGCTTGAAATGCTTCAGTGACTTCATATTTTCCTTAGAATAAAATCCAACCTACTGTCCTGGTCTACAAAACACAGTGTGACCTGACCTCAACTGATCTCTTCAATCTCATTTTTCAAGTCATTCTCCCCTTGCCGGCTGTGCTCTGA
This sequence comes from Prionailurus viverrinus, assembly GCF_022837055.1. Taxonomy (NCBI): domain Eukaryota; kingdom Metazoa; phylum Chordata; class Mammalia; order Carnivora; family Felidae; genus Prionailurus; species Prionailurus viverrinus. The sequence goes on from NC_062577.1 coordinate 13,646,019, forward strand.
GTTTCCAGTCTTCTTTCAGTTCCTTGGGTACATCAAGATCTTTCTCTCCTCGGGACCTTTGCACATGCGATTTATTACCTCTGTCAGGAGGACTGCAACCCCTACAACATTGCTTCTCCTTACAGGTCTCAGCTTGAATGTCACCATATTTTTTTGACCTGATTCTTCCTGAATACCCTCTCTAAGATCTGCTCTTTTCTATTTTAGCCTTATGTTTATTTCCTTCAAAGAACGTTTACAACTCACAACTGTTTTATATTTCTCCTTACAGTTTTTGGGGTCTGTCTTCCTCTTTATATTATAAACTGCATGAGTATTTAGGAACTGTGTTGGGTTTCCCCCCTTCTCTATTGTATCTTCAACATCTTCCACAGTGCGTGGCATATAGTAACTGCTCGAAATGTATTTGTTGATTTTATAAACAAATGAGTAATAAGATAAAATAGAAATTAAGACGCTAATTTTCCAGTAGTTTCATGTGGTTCCAGTACTTTCTAGTTCTTCTATGATGGATTAGAAGGCAAACTTCCATGGTTGATACTATGTCATTTTAAGCAAATCATTTCATCTTTCTGCTCTTTAGTGTTCCCATACATAAATAAAATATAATCATACCCTATATGTTTATGGAAACATCAAGGCAATTTGGGAGTGATGGTGAGTGACCATACTAATTGCGCATGCAAATTATGTATGTATGTGTGTGTCTAAGAAAATTAAAAGTGTTATCACCTGAATTTCTTTTCCCTGAAAACCGGGACATTTGTCTATACAAACTAATAGAAGTTTATCTGGCAATAGGTATGATTACATTAGAAAAAGATCTTTTAGTAAATCCCCATGAATCAATTTGTATTTCTTCTTCAATGAGGGTGGGGGTGGAAAAGGGGCTTGCAAAATCTGAAGGAGCTGGGAGGAAGTGTTTTGAAATTGTGACTGTAGAATTCTGTTTTTAACTCTGTCTGGACGATTAAGATGTACAGTACTGTCAGAAGTTTCCAAAGCTAATCTTCATAGGCCTGGGATCACAGTTTCTGGAACTTCTTTTTCTAATAGTGTGATTTTTTTATACTTTTATACTTTCTTTTATATTTTTTTACTTTATTAGTATCTTACAAACTTTATTATATTTATGACACTTTGCAACGCATTTTCACATTCATAATCATGGGAGAAATTATCACTATTTTAGAGGTATGGAAACAGAGATTAAGTAATTTGCCCCCAGGCCACTTACTTGGAGGAAGGCATTGGGTGGGAGATGGAGGTAAGGTGGGGAGGTGGACAGGTGCTCTCAAAGCCTTTGGACTTCTTATGCCCTACGCCATTTCTCTCAGAAGTGCTAGGTCTGCTAAACTGACATTTCCTGGTGGCCCTAATAGAGATCTGCAAGTAAGTAATGGAGGTGAGTTTATAAATGGTACCACTCAAAAAAAATCTATAATTGGGCAAGCATCTGGAGTATTGATCTTAGTGATCTTGCCAATATTCATATATAAAACCTCTTTTCTTTGGTTTATGACTTATTCCATTTTTGGAACACTTGACACGCTTTTTAAAATCATGACTACACAGTTCTGAAAGATTGGTCTATTAACTATTTTGCCACCAAGTTCAAAACGATCTTGATCTCCTAGTGCCCTCTACTGAAATAGCCATAGTATAACAACTAATTTCTTCTAAGATACAGTATTAAAAGTTCTAAGGATACCAAAACGCCTCTAATTTGGTAGTGACTCTTCAACAAATTCTTAATTTCTAAGTATATTATATTATATTATATTATATTATATTATATTGTATTGTATTATATTATTATACAAAGAAATTATACTGCCAGTACCTAGCTCAGTGAAACTCAGAGGTTACTCAATAAGTGTTTGGTGAATTAATTTACGTGTACTTTGGTTTATTCTAGCAGCTTTCATGTGACCATCTACTGTGGGATTTTTCTACAAAGTAATACCATTCTTTTGCGGTTTCAATACGTCCTCATAATTTTCTCTTCTGTTCCTATAGCATTGCCTTGAGACTTGGCAGCCAGAGTGATAGCTAATCTTTTCCTCTCTCACCCCATAGATTGCCATTTTTGGTTTTGCCAAAAATACATAGAAGTTTACAAGAACGTGGGCTCTTGAGTAAGACAGATCTGAGTTTAAATCCAGACTGCCACTTCCTCAAGCAAGTTTCTCACCCTTTTAAAGGTCTTCCCATATGTAGAACGGGGAAATAGTCAGACCCAACTCCGAGGATGATTGTGAGGATGCAAATCATATGATGCAAATAAAGGGCTTGGTACAATGCTTGTCACTTGGCAACTGCTCAGTTATTTTTAGCTTTTATTATTTATTATTTTTGTTTTTAGCTTAGGCAGGTTTGGTCTTGAATACTGAATTCACTGGCAGAGTGAATGCATGGGGAAGACCCTCTGATTGTTGCTATATTTGACAGCCTTTGCAGAATGTATCTGTTTAATAAAAATCTATCTACAGCAAGAAAATTTCTGAAGACCCCCGCCTTCTAGAATTCTTTTTCGTATCTCACGTTCTAAAAATTTTCAGCCAAAAAGACTTGTCGTGGATTCCTATCCTTTGGGGCTTGTTTATACATATCAATCATTTTTATTAGCTCTTCCTCATTCTTTGTGAATTATCTTCATTTAATAACATGTGAGAGACCTGGAACACAGAGAGGAGGAAACTTAGAAACCATGGAACTGGAAGAAGATAGAAGCAAAGTTTTATTTCTTTCACCATACTAATGTAAAGGAGTTGGCTATATTTTAATTGTTTTATTTTAATGAAAGAAAAATCTTTAGTTTGTTGAGATTTTTAATTTAAATTTTTATCACATTCATGCATGTACATTGTTTAAAAGGCCAAATAGTATTATAAGGTTTATAACGAAAAATGCAAGGGCATCTGGGTGGTTCAATGGGTTAAGCATCTGGCTCTTGATTTCCGCTCAGGTCATGATCTCACCATTCATGAGTTCAGTCCCCACATCAGGCTCTGTATTGACAGCACGGAGCTTGCTTGGGATTCTCTCTCTGTCTCTGTCTCTGTCTCTGTCTCTCTGCCCCTTCTTGCACAAATGCACACACCCACACTTTCTTTCTCAAAGTAAATAAATAAACTTAAAACAAAAGAAAAAGAAGAATGCAATCCTTGGTCCCATCTCTCCCCCCAAACTGCCCCCTCCCTCCATTTCCTAGCAGTCACTGCTTTCAAGTGTTGCAGCTGGCTGCTCTGGGATTAAGCTCATATTTCTAAGTAACATGCTTATAGAGCATTTCTTAATATTTCCACCCCACATTCATAGGCACGTATACACTTCTACTTCCCTTCTCTCCATCCCCCTTCGTCTAGTCATGTTGTTAGACGAATACTTAGTATTTGTTATTATGACTTTTATATACACACTACTCACAGTTCAACTAAGTATGAAGACTCTTCTTTTTCTTTTTTTTCTTTTTTTAAAATTTATTTATTTTGAGAGAGACAGAGAGAGCACAAGCCGGGGAGGAACAGAGAGAGGGCGAGAGGGAAAGAGAGAGAGAGAGAATCCCAAGCAGGCTCCACACTGTTGGTGCAGAGCCTGATGGTGGGGCTCAAACTCACGAAGCCTGAGATCATGACCTGAGCCAAAATCAAGAGTTGGACGCTTAACTGACTGAGCCACCCAGGCGCCCCTTATTTTTCCTTTTTGGTGCTAGTTTTTATTTTCCCTCAGTTAATAGTTGCCTGGTGCCTTCACTTAGTTTGCTACATGATTATGACAAGTTTTCCTCCCAACTCTTAGGAAGAATTTAAATATCCTCTCAGAGCATTATATGTATCAGGAAAGCCACTGGTTTCTTTACATCTTAAGATAATCATCCTGTAATTCTCCAAGGTCTTGTTCCAATCTGGGTTCTGCTGTATAGTAGTCATCCAAGGTGACTGTTTGCTCCATCTAGTTGAGAAATCTCTTTGCCTGGGTGCTTTACTGGACTCTGTTTCCTGGGTCCTCTAGCTCCCTCTGTCCTGGATATAGTTCCGTGCCCCTCTTTCCTCCTTAACTCCTGTACTCTTTTCTCCACTCTGCTGTGTGCCTTCCCTAAGATGCTGACATGATTCTTTTTGGCCTTTGATTGGGTTTGGCCAGTGGGAGACACAACACTAAGTCTGAGGGAGGGAAGAAAGTGAAGACGAGGTATTTATTCTCCTGACTCCTGCCTTACATTTAGAGCCACAGCTCCTGACAGGTGGCCCTCTTCATAGGCATTGTCTCCAGATTCCAGTAACCCCGCTCTCATTTTGCCCCTTTAGGCCTAACGGTGTTAATAGGCTCAGAGTGCTGCACTACCCCTTATTGCTTTCCCAAATCCCTGTCCACACCCTCTAAAATGGCCCCTTTATTAAACTCTCTTCAGTTTGAGTGTGCCATTTAGTTCATCCTTTCTTTTTGGTGACACATTCTCTAGCATCTTCTTGAGAAAGGGTGCATCAGAAGTGATTTTTTTTAAATACCTCATCTAAAAATGTCTTAATTTTACCCTTACACATGACTGATGATTTGGTGAGGATTGAATTCTAGGTTATAAATCATATTCTCTCATATTGTTGTTTTTGCTTTATGTTTTCTAGCTTTGATTATTGCTGTTGAAAAGTCTGAAATTTTTCTGGTTATTCACCCTTTGCATGTGACTCTTTCTTCTTTCTTTCTTTCTTTCTTTCTTTCTTCCTTTTATTTTAGGGAGAGAGAGTGCAAGCAGGGTACAGGGGCAGTGGGAGAAAGAGAGAGAGAAAGAGAGAGACAGAGAGAGAGAGAGAGAAAGAGAGAGAGAGAGAGAGAGAGAGAGAGAGAGAGAGAGAGTCTAAAGCAGGCTCCATGCTCAACTCAGAGCCCAATGTAGGGCTCAATCTCATGACCATGAGATAATGACCTGAGCCAAAATCTAGAATTGGATACTCAACCAACCGAGCCACCCAGGTGCCCCATTATTATTTTCTTTCTAAGAGCTCTCACAATCTTTTAAAAAAATTTTTTAAAGTTTATTTATTTATTTTTGGGGGGGGGAGGGGCAGAGAGAGGAGATAGAGAGTCCCAAGCAGGCTCTGAGCTATCAGCACAGAGCCTGAAGAGGGAATAAAAATATTTTTAAGTCACTATATTCAGAACAGAGCCCCCCCAAAATTGTAACAATGGGGTGCCTCGGTGGCTCAGTAACTTGAGTGTCTAACTTTGGCTCAGGTCATGATCTCAATGGTTCGTGGGTTCGAGCCCCACATCGGGCTCTGTGCTGACAGCTCAGAGCCTGGAGCCTGCTTCAGATTCTGTGTCTCCCTCTCTCTCTGCCCCTATCTGACTCATGTTCTTTCTCTCTCTGTCTTTCAAAAACGAATAAACATTTAAAAAAATTAAAAATAAAAAAAAAAAAACCAATCTTCTGTATATATGTCCAGATTAAAAAAACAAAAAGACTGTAAAAGAGCAGAGAGTCAGCTGTGAGACAATATTAAACAGTCTAGGATATCTGTAATTGGAATACCTGAAGGAGATTTCACTTCAAATATAAATAAGCAGCTGAGAATCATCAGACACTTGAGAAAAGTTTTTAACATGGAAGAGACCAATAGAAATAGTCAAAAAGAACTTGGAGAAAACTGAGACAAATAGGTAACAGAAAAAAAAATCCTACTAAAAAATGTAATTTAACATAAGTGTATAGGAAATTACTGAAGAAGTAATACACGAAATTTCCTATAGCTGAAAGACAAGTTTTAGGACTGAATGAAACTCATTTTGTACTCAGCACAACAAATTTTAAAAACGCACATCAAGGCACATCATTGTTGAATTTCAGACCTGAGATTAAGAAAAGATTATGAGAGTGGCACCAGGGTGGCTCTGTCAGTTGAGCGTCCAACTCTTGATTCAGCTCAGGTCATGATCCCTGGGTAGTGGGACCGAGCCCCACATTTGGCTCTGTGCTGTCAGCCAAAAGCCTGCTTGGGATTCTCTGTCTCCACTCTCTCTGTCCCTCCCCCCCTTCTCAAAATAAAGAAACTTAAAAAAAATTTGTATCCTTTCAAAGCTTGCTTTTAACTTTGTTAAGTGAGACCAGAGTAATCTTTAATACAGAGCTAATTTTTATCCCACTGCTGGGGCAATGCCCCATGAATTATAATTTTTCACCTTCGTGAAGATGGCAGAACAGCATGGAAGTTTTTTGTGTGTCTCACATCCATGAAATGGAGCCAGACCAACACTAAACCATCCTGCACACCTAGAAAACTGGTCTGAGGATTAACACAACAATCTGCACAACCTGAACCACAGAACTCAGCAGGTACGTGGCACGGAGAGGTGAATTTGGGGAGCGAGAAGCTGCGGAAGCTAGGGAACTGCTTTTGCAGGTGGAGAGAGGACAGAGACTGGGGAGGGAGGGAGAATACGGGAAAAGCACCCCTCCCCAAAAGCAGCTGGAGAGAAAGTGGAAAACTGGAAACAGCAGCAGGGACTAAATTAAGAAGGGAGACAGGAGAAAGGAAAGGATTTAAATTCCATTAAGACTGTAAACAAGGGGAGTGCAAAGGCTGCAACTCTGCAGCTCCGTACCTGGTGGTGCTCTGGTGGGAAGGGCGAATCCCCAGGAACAGAGTGGGGTCCAGGAGGTTCTCGGACCACACGGGGAAAAGAGGTTCCACTGCTGGAAGGCCATTTGGTAGAGACTGTTGAAGCCCCCTGGTCCCAGCAGACGCCAGAGGTGGCCACATTCGCTGGTGCTGGGGCAAGGTCCTTAAGGGTGAAGCCTGGTGCCAGACGTGTATTGTGATTTTCCATAATCCCTAAAATGCTGCTGCTCACTGTCTCGCAAACTTTTTCTGGGGCAGACTGGCACCTGGCCGCAGTCTCAGAGCACCAGCAGCAGCAGGGTCCAGCAAGCGTTCCTGGGTACAGCCTGGCATTCGGGGTTGCTCGGTGAGACCCTCCCACAGAGGGGCAGAACGGGTCAAAGCCGCAGTCCTTCAGAAGTAAGGGGCTGGGGAAAACAGACGCACCTGAGACAAAACTCTGGAGAGAGGTACTGCTGGGACCTGGCCACAGACAGTGAAAAAGCAGGGAGTGGGTCGGCGGCAAGATGGCGGCTTAGGAGGACGCTGGGCTCACCGCACGTCCTGCTGATCACTTAGATTCCATCTACATCTGCCTAAATAACCCAGAAAACCGCCAGAGGATTAGCAGAACGGAGTCGCCGGAGCCAAACGCAGACGAGAGGCCCACGGAAGAGGGTAGGAAGGGCGGCGAGGCGGTGCGCGCTCCACGGACTTGCGGGAGGGAGCCGGGGCGGAGGGGCGGCTCGCCGGCCAAGCACAGCCACCGAGTCTGGCTTGCAAAAGCGGAGGGGCCTGACGGACTGTGTTCCCACAACAAGCGCGACTTAGCGTCTGGGAGGTCATAAGTTAACAGCTCTGCTCGGAAAGCGGGAAGGCTGGAGGACAAAGGGAGGGAGAGCTGCTGAGCCCCCTGACAACAGAGCTCAGTTTGGTGGGGAACAAAGGCGCTTGCCAGCGCCATCTCCCCCGCCCATCCCCCAGCCGAAATCCCAAAGAGAACCTGTTCCTGCCGGAGAACTTGCTCGCTCCGCGCAAACACCCAACTCTGCGCTTCGGCGGAGCCAAACCTCCGGCAGCGGATCTGACTCCCTCCCGCTGCCACAGGGCCCCTCCTGAAGTGGATCACCTAAGGAGAAGCGATCTAAGCCTGCCCCTCCTGCCCCCGAGCACCTTGCCTACCCACCCCAGCTAATACGCCAGATCCCCAGCATCACAAGCCTGGCACGGTGCAAGTAGCCCAGACGAGCCACACCACCCCACAGTGAATCCCACCCCTAGGAGAGGGGAAGACAAGGCACACACCAGTCTGACTGTGGCCCCAGTGGTGGGCTGGGGACAGACATCAGGTCTGACTGCGGCCCCGCCCACCAACTCCAGTTACACACTACAGCACAGGGGAAGTGCCCTGCAGGTCCGCACCACTCCAGGGACTATCCAAAATGACCAAGCGGAAGAACTCCCCTCAGAAGAATCTCCAGGAAATAACAACAGCTAATGAGCTGATCAAAAAGGATTTAAATAATATAACAGAAGGTGAATTTAGAATAATAGTCATAAAATTAATCGCTGGGCTTGAAAACAGTATACAGGACAGCAGAGAATCTCTTGCTACAGAGATCAAGGGACTAAGGAACAGTCACGAGGAGCTGAAAAACGCTTTAAACGAAATGCATAACAAAATGGAAACCACCACAGCTCGGCCTGAAGAGGCAGAGGAGAGAATAGGTGAACTAGAAGATAAAGTTATGGAAAAAGAGGAAGCTGAGAAAAAGAGAGATAAAAAAATCCAGGAGTATGAGGGGAAAATTAGAGAATTAAGTGATACACTAAAAAGAAATAATATACGCATAATTGGTATCCCGGAGGAGGAAGAGAGAGGGAAAGGTGCTGAAGGGGTACTTGAAGAAATAATAGCTGAGAACTTCCCTGAACTGGGGAAGGAAAAAGGCATTGAAATCCAAGAGGCACAGAGAACTCCCTTCAGACGTAACTTGAATCGATCTTCTGCACGACATATCATAGTGAAACTGGCAAAATACAAGGATAAAGAGAAAATTCTGAAAGCAGCAAGGGGTAAACGTGCCCTCACATATAAAGGGAGACCTATAAGACTCGTGACTGATCTCTCTTTTGAAACTTGGCAGGCCAGAAAGAATTGGCACGAGATTTTCAGGGTGCTAGACAGAAAAAATATGCAGCCGAGAATCCTTTATCCAGCAAGTCTGTCATTTAGAATAGAAGGAGAGATAAAGGTCTTCCCAAACAAACAAAAACTGAAGGAATTTGTCACCACTAAACCAGCCCTACAAGAGATCCTAAGGGGGACCCTGTGAGACAAAGTCCCAGAGACATCACTACAAGCATAAAACATACAGACATCACAATGACTCTAAACCCGTATCTTTCTATAATAACACTGAATGTAAATGGATTAAATGCGCCAACCAAAAGACATAGGGTATCAGAATGGATAAAAAAACAAGACCCATCTATTTGCTGTCTACAAGAGACTCATTTTAGACCTGAGGACACCTTTAGATTGAGAGTGAGGGGATGGAGAACTATTTATCATGCGACTGGAAGCCAAAAGAAAGCTGGAGTAGCCATACTTATATCAGACAAACTAGACTTTAAATTAAAGGCTGTAACAAGAGATGAAGAAGGACATTATATAATAGTTACAGGGTCTATCCATCAGGAAGAGCTAACAATTATAAATGTCTATGCACCGAATACCGGAGCCCCCAAATATATAAAACAATTACTCATAAACATAAGCAACCTTATTGATAAGAATGTGGTAATTGCAGGGGACTTTAATACACCACTTACAGAAATGGATAGATCATCTAGACACACGGTCAATAAAGAAACAAGGGCCCTGAATGAGACATTGGATCAGATGGACTTGACAGATATATTTAGAACTCTGCATCCCAAAGCAACAGAATATACTTTCTTCTCGAGTGCACATGGAACATTCTCCAAGATAGATCATATACTGGGTCACAAAACAGCCCTTCATAAGTTTACAAGAATTGAAATTATACCATGCTTACTTTCAGACCACAATGCTATGAAGCTTGAAATCAACCACAGAAAAAAGTCTGGAAAACCTCCAAAAGCATGGAGGTTAAAGAACACCCTACTAACGAATGAGTGGGTCAACCAGGCAATTAGAGAAGAAATTAAAAAATATATGGAAACAAATGAAAATGAAAATACAACAATCCAAACGCTTTGGGACGCAGCAAAGGCAGTCCTGAGAGGAAAATACATTGCAATCCAGGCCTATCTCAAGAAACAAGAAAAATCCCAAATACAAAATCTAACAGCACACCTAAAGGAACTAGAAGCAGAACAGCAAAGGCAGCCTAAGCCCAGCAGAAGAAGAGAAATAATAAAGATCAGGGCAGAAATAAACAATATAGAAACTAAAAAAACTGTAGAGCAGATCAACGAAACCAAGAGTTGGTTTTTTGAAAAAATAAACAAAATTGACAAACCTCTAGCCAGGCTTCTCAAAAAGAAAAGGGAGATGACCCAAATAGATAAAATCATGAATGAAAATGGAATTATTACAACCAATCCCTCAGAGATACAAACAATTATCAGGGAATACTATGAAAAATTATATGCCAACAAACTGGACAACCTGGAAGAAATGGAAAAATTCCTGAACAACCACACGCTTCCAAAACTCAATCAGGAGGAAATAGAAAGCTTGAACAGACCCATAACCAGCGAAGAAATTGAATCGGTTATCAAAAATCTCCCAACAAATAAGAGTCCAGGACCAGATGGCTTCCCAGGGGAGTTCTACCAGACGTTTAAAGCAGAGATAATACCTATCCTTCTCAAGCTATTCCAAGAAATAGAAAGGGAAGGAAAACTTCCAGACTCATTCTATGAAGCCAGTATTACTTTGATCCTAAACCAGACAGAGACCCAGTAAAAAAAGAGAACTACAGGCCAATATCCCTGATGAATATGGATGCAAAAATTCTCAATAAGGTACTAGCAAATCGAATTCAACGGCATATAAAAAGAATTATTCACCATGATCAAGTGGGATTCATTCCTGGGATGCAGGGCTGGTTCAACATTCGCAAATCAATCAACGTCATACATCACATTAACAAAAAAAAAGAGAAGAACCATATGATCCTGTCAATCGATGCAGAAAAGGCCTTCGACAAAATCCAGCACCCTTTCTTAATAAAAACCCTTGAGAAAGTCGGGATAGAAGGAACATACTTAAAGATCATAAAAGCCATTTATGAAAAGCCCACAGCTAACATCATCCTCAACGGGGAAAAACTGAGAGCTTTTTCCCTGAGATCAGGAACACGACAAGGATGCCCACTCTCACCGCTGCTGTTTAACATAGTGCTGGAACTTCTAGCATCAGCAATCAGACAACAAAAGGAAATCAAAGGCATCAAAATTGGCAAAGATGAAGTCAAGCTTTCGCTTTTTGCAGATGACATGATATTATACATGGAAAATCCGATAGACTCCACCAAAAGTCTGCTAGAACTGATACAGGAATTCAGCAAAGTTGCAGGATACAAAATCAATGTACAGAAATCAGTTGCATTCTTATACACTAACAATGAAGCAACAGAAAGACAAATAAAGAAACTGATCCCATTCACAATTGCACCAAGAAGCATAAAATACCTAGGAATAAATCTAACCAAAGATGTAAAGGATCTGTATGCTGAAAATTATAGAAAGCTTATGAAGGAAATTGAAGAAGATTTAAAGAAATGGAAAGACATTCCCTGCCCATGGATTGGAAAAATAAATATTGTCAAAATGTCAATACTACCCAAAGCTATCTACACATTCAATGCAATCCCAATCAAAATTGCACCAGCATTCTTCTCGAAACTAGAACAAGCAATCCTAAAATTCATATGGAACCACAAAAGGCCCCGAATAGCCAAAGGAATTTTGAAGAAGAAGACCAAAGCAGGAGGCATCACAATCCCAGACTTTAGCCTCTACTACAAAGCTGTCATCATCAAGACAGCATGGTATTGGCACCAAAACAGACACATAGACCAATGGAATAGAATAGAAACCCCAGAACTAGACCCACAAACATATGGCCAACTCATCTTTGACAAAGCAGGAAAGAACATACAATGGAAAAAAGACAGCCTCTTTAACAAATGGTGCTGGGAGAACTGGACAGCAACATGCAGAAGGTTGAAACTAGACCACTTTCTCACACCATTCACAAAAATAAACTCAAAATGGATAAAGGACCTAAATGTCAGACAGGAAACCATCAAAACCTTAGAGGAGAAAGCAGGAAAAGACCTCTCTGACCTCAGCCGTAGCAATCTCTTACTCGACACATCCCCAAAGGCAAGGGAATTAAAAGCAAAAGTGAATTACTGGGACCTTATGAAGATAAAAAGCTTCTGCACAGCCAAGGAAACAACCAACAAAACTAAAAGGCAACCAACGGAATGGGAAAAGATATTCGCAAATGACATATCGGACAAAGGGCTAGTATCCAAAATCTATAAAGAGCTCACCAAACTCCACACCCGAAAAACAAATAACCCAGTGAAGAAATGGGCAGAAAACATGAATAGACACTTCTCTAAAGAAGACATCCGGATGGCCAACAGGCACATGAAAAGATGTTCAGCGTCGCTCCTTATCAGGGAAATACAAATCAAAACCACACTCAGGTATCACCTCACGCCAGTCAGAGTGGCCAAAATGAACAAATCCGGAGACTATAGATGCTGGAGAGGATGTGGAGAAACGGGAACCCTCTTGCACTGTTGGTGGGAATGCAAATTGGTGCAGCCACTCTGGAAAGCAGTGTGGAGGTTCCTCAGAAAATTAAAAATAGACCTACCCTATGACCCAGCAATAGCACTGCTAGGAATTTATCCAAGGGATACAGGAGCACTGATGCATAGGGCCACGTGTACCCCAATGTTCATAGCAGCACTCTCAACAATAGCCAAATTATGGAAAGAGCCTAAATGTCCATCAACTGATGAATGGATAAAGAAATTGTGGTTTATATACACAATGGAATATTACGTGGCAATGAGAAAAAATGAAATATGGCCTTTCGTAGCAACGTGGATGGAACTGGAGAGTGTGATGCTAAGTGAAATAAGCCATACAGAGAAAGACAGATACCATATGGTTTCACTCTTATGTGGATCCTGAGAAACTTCACAGGAACCCATGGGGGAGGGGAAGGAAAAAAAAAAAAAAAGAGGTTAGAATGGGAGAGAGCCAAAGCATAAGAGACTTAAAAACTGAGAACAAACTGAGGGTTGATGGGGGGTGGGAGGGAGGAGAGGGTGGGTGATGGGTATTGAGGAGGGCACCTTTTGGGATGAGCACTGGGTGTTGTATGGAAACCAATTTGTCAATAAATTTCATAAAAAAAAAAAAAAAAAAAAAAAAAAAAAAAGGAAAAAGCAGGGAGTGGGCGAGAGCTGAAATCAGAGGACGGGTGTGCGATTGCTGATCCGGGGGAACAGAGTTCCGATACTAGAGACTGGGTAGCTGGGTGACGCCATTTTCACGGCTCCCGCGCATGCGCATACGCACCTACGAGCGCCACAATGCTCCACCCCAGTAGGCTAGCAGCGCCTTCTAGTGGAGAACAGAGCCATTACACTGAGCCCCACCCAACTGGGCCAACCTCGCTCTTCAAGAACACATGTCTCACCGCTGGCTTAGTTTATGGACTATAAAGCACTTCATAGTCTGACTTCTAGGGGAAAACAAAGTAATTTCAGTCCTATTTCAATCTGTTAGCAGGCCCATCTATTCAATTTTCTTTCTTTTTTTTCTCTTTTTCACTTCTTTTCTTTTTCTTGAATACAGAAAGAGAAAAACATTTTTATTTTCAATTTCTATTAAAATATTTTTATTTAATTTTCTTACTATATTTTTTACTTTTGTTTAAATTTTTTCAAATTCTATTTTACTTCCATCATTTTATTTTAGTCTACTTCAGTGTATTCACTTTTTCAATTTTTCAAATGATTTCCTTTTTCTTTTTCTTCTTTCTCTTTTTTGTTTCTTTTATTTTTCTTGCTATTTACTTTCCTCTTATGACCACCTTTGCTATGTCCCAGAGGTTTTGGGTTGTGGTGCTATCATTTTCATGGACTTCCATATACTTTTTAATTTCCTCTTTAACTGCTTGGTTAGCCCATTCTTTCTTTAGTAGGATGTTAGGTGGGAGGGTAAATCAAGTCTCTTTGCTCCATCTTGGCTGAAAACAGAAGTCCTTTTAAGTCTTTAAAAAAAATAACACACTCACACACACACACGTGTGTGAGTGTGTGTGTGTATTTAATAGGATCTGAATAATATTGTGCATACCATTTTGTGTCCTGCCTTTTTCAGTAATTGTGTATAGTGATCATCTTTGAATATTTTAAACTATTTTAGAAGTATAAATTCAAAATTCAAAATGTAAAATCCTTAAAACTCTTAATACTGTGTGTATTAATACATCACATTTTAGTGAAATGTTTATAAATGTATACTTTTAAATGATGGCATAAATGCCACTCTGAAGATATACAATTTTTGTCAGGCAAAGCTTTGAGAAATTGCCCATGTATTTTATTCTCAGGAATCTCGTAATTATTAATTACTACCACAAATGTCTTGTGTTAAAAAGAATTAACACTACCTCTCTGCAGCTTAATATGGTGATTGTATCTATCTGGTCTCCAATGGTTAAATGCTGCCATTTGAGCTCCTCCATTCACCTCCCCTGCTATCTTACTATTCTATGGAAATCAAAAATTCCCAAGTTCATGGCAACATTTCCTACAATCAACATTGCCTGCAGAGGACAACCAATACAGGGTTTTTCAAGGATAATGAAGATCCTATCACCAAGGCATTTGTTGATTGATTAAATCTTTCCTATTTAATAATTTATTAATGCTTTGGTGAAAGGAATGCTATCTAGGTGCCCAGGAGGTTAGTGTGTGACTGAGAATCTCTGCCTTAATATATCCATTTCCCTAAACCTTAGGTTTAATTTTTATGATATACCAATTCAGTCTTGCATTTCAGTTTCACTTACTATGGGCCGCCATTGAAGCCAGGCCCACTACCAATCAAGCAAAATGTTAGTTGCACCCAGGGACTGAACAAACATATTAAATCTCCAATCCTATATTAATCCTATATAGCACCTGTATTAATGGCTTTGGCCAGACCCAACCTTATTGTTTTTCCTTTGGATGACCTCTAGAATATACTTTAAATATGCTTCACAGATTTTTGACAATACAAGTTGTCCTTTAACTGTTAGATTTACTGTGTATTTCCTCACCTTCAATAGATACTGCAATTTTTCGTCTGAGCTATATGGGAAAATAGTTATTGTCGTGGCTGAAGCCTTGGTAGGATATTAGATGTGGATCTTGAGGAGGTAGGTGTGTTCAAATTTTGGGTATTGTCCACATATAAATTATATTTAAGCCATAAGATTGGATGTGGCCACTTACCAAAAAAGTGACTACAGATAGGGAAGAAAAGAGGTGCAAGGGCCAAACCCAACTTTTAGAGATCTGGTTGAGGAAGATGAACCAGCAAAGACGGAATGACCAAGAGGTAAGGGGAAACCTGATTCCTACATGCAAGCGAAGAGTGTGTTTCAAGGAGAAAAGAAAGATCAATGAACTGAGAATTAACCATTGGCTTTGGCCACATAAAGTTTATTGCTGATCTTGACAGGCAGTTTGAATTGAATGATGGGGGAATACTGTGATTGGAGTAAGTTTAAGAAAAGACGTGGAAAGAACTTGTAAACAGAATGTAGGCAATGCTTCTGAAGAGCTTTGTTATAACAAGAGTAGAAGAATGAAGTGGAAGCCGAAGGAAGATTCTGTCACTCAGGATAGGATGTTTCACAGCATGTTTCTATGCTCATGTGAATGATCCAGTTGAGATGGAAGAATTGATGTGCAAGAGGGTGAGGGGACAATTACTAATGTCCTTGATGAAGTATGATGAGCTACAATGGCATCCAGCGCTCAAATGGAGGGGTTGGCTTTAGGAGCCCAGACAGTTCATTTTTAGGAACAGGAGGAAAGACAGTCTCTGGGCACAGATGTAGGGTGGGCAGATATGGTAATGTTAGGAACTTGTAGAAATTCTCTTCTGAGTGTTTTCATTTTCTCAGCAAATTAGAAATGTCAATTTGAAAAGAATTATTTTTGAAAATTTCACTAAAATTTTATGAAGATTTTACACAACTTATTTTTCAAATTAATTTTATTGAGGCATAATTTACATACAGTAAGATGTACAGATCATATGTTTGTAACTTGATCAGTTAAGACAAATGTACATTTCCACGTAAAAAACACTCCAGTCAAGACAAACACAAGATGATTCTATCAATGCAGCAAGTTCACTCCAGCCACTTTCTGTTTAAGCTCCTCATCCCTCTCCCCTACTCCCCTTTCTGTCCAGAAATCCCAGGAAATGATTGTTCTGCTTTTTATCACTATAGATTAGTTTTACATATTCTTTTTTTTTAAATTTTTTTAACATTTATTTATTTTTGAGACAGCGAGAGACAGAGCACGAGCTGGGGGGTGGGCAGAGAGAGAGGGAGACACAGAATCTGAAGCAGGCTCCAGGCTCTGAGCCATCAGCACAGAGCCCAACGTGGCACTCAAACTCAAGAGCTGTGAGATCATGATCTGAGACGAAGTCAGACACCCAACCAACTGAGCCACCCAGGCACCCCAGTTTTACATATTCTTAATCTTCATATGGATGGAATAACAAAGTATGTAGTGTTTTGTGTCTGGCTTCATTTGAAATAATCCATTTTATTATGTATATCAGCAGTTCATTATTTGTTATTGCTGCATCGTATTCCATGTAGGAACACACTACAATGAGTGCATTCATTCTCCTCGGGATGAACATTTGGGTTGTTTCAAGTTTGGGGCTATTATGGATAAAGCTACAATAAACATTCTTGTGCTAATCTTTTTGACAACTGTTTTTCAACTCCAAAATGCGAACATTGGGACAGACCTTTTCCCTTAGCTACAGGTTCATGCACCCTGTTCCCTACATGAAACACCACTTGAATGATTCCTAGATTCCTTAAACTTAAAATGTCCCAAACTGAACTTTCCCCCAAAACTAATCCTCCAGTATCTCCACTCTCAGAAACAGAATCACCCAGTAGCCCCTGCTAGAAACTAGTAATCACTCTTAACTCTCCTCTCCCTCACCTGCAGTGTCCAATCATTCTGTTGATTCTTTCTCCTAAATATCTGTCAAACCCCCTCATTTATCTACACTACAGTCCAATCCTTTATCTACACAGAAAAAAAATTTTTTCTGACCCTCAAAGCTGATCATCTTTTCCCTGTTAAACTCTTCCATAATATCCCTTGACTTACCTTTAGGATAAAAACCAAACCCCTTAGCAAAGCTTATAGTCATGATCTAGCCCCTGACCACCTCTGTAGCCTGATCTCTAATCTCCGGCCACAGTGAACATGTTTGTATTCTGTAAATGTCCCTTATTGCTTCTTATAAGAGCTCTTCACTTTGTCTAAAACATTCCCTTCCCTCTTTTTGTTTGCCTGGCTAATTCCCAGCAACTTTTAGGTTTCAGCTAAAATTTCACTTCCCTTGGTCTGTCATCTTTGATCCCTAAAATTAAGGCCAATTCCCCTTACTTCCATGCCTTATAGTACACACTTGATTATAGTTACTTGTTGAGTTTCTTTATTTCCCCGTAGCTCCAAGAGAAGTCTTGTTGTTCACTGCTGCATTCCCAATGCTTAGCAAGTAAATAGCAAGTCAATAAATATCTTTGAATTGAATGAATGAATAAATAATGTTTAATGGGCTTTAATGTCCATTGCCCATATTTTACAGCACAACTTCCTCATCTGGAACTTTTATTTTGATTTCATTATTAGTTGAATATATACTCAAGATTTCTTTAAGGGAGAGAATATGAACGTTGTTCTATTCTGAAGCCTCTCATGTTTTTCTCTTGCCATCACTCCTAAACACGTTGCTTCACACTTGGTTCACACTTAAACAATAGCTTGGATTTCAAATTTTATCCCTCCAAACTCTGTTACAAACTCTGTCACAGTGGAAGCTCTAAATGAAGACTACCTGATGTTTGGTCATTTATAAATGATCTGTCTTAGTCTGTCTGAATGCTTATAAAATTATTTTCATCTCATTCCCATCTCCCACCAGATATGTCTAGAAGTGGTTGGGGCGCCTGGGTGGCTCAGTCGGTTGAGCGTCCGACTTCGGCTCAGGTCACAATCTCGCGGTCCGCGAGTTCGAACCCCACGTCGGGCTCTGGGCTGATGGCTCAGAGCCTGGAGCCTGCTTCCGATTCTGTGTCTCCCTCTCTCTCTGCCCCTCCCCTGTTCATGCTGTGTCTCTCTCTGTCTCAAAAATAAATAAACGTTAGAAGTGGTAGCTTTCCCCATTTATTTTGTAATGTTTCTATTTTATTTTACTAATATTTATTATTTTTTTAATGTTTATTTATTTTTGAGAAAGAGAGAGACAGAGTGTCAGTGGGGAAGGGGGGCACAGAGAGAGGGAGACACAGAATCTGAAGCAGGCTCTGGGGTCTGAGCTGTCAGCACAGAGCCTGACCTGGGGCTCGGGCTCATGCACTACGAGATCATGACCTGAGTCCAAGTTGGATGCTTAACCAACTGAGCCACCCAGGTGCCACTGTTTTTCTCTATTTTAAAATCTTCTTTTAGGTCCAAACATTTTTTTATCAGTTTGTCTTTGATTTACTATTACTTTGTCCAAATTCTTTTGGGTTACTCCTCAGACATACTTGTAATCCTCAGTTTGGGTGGTTTTTTTTTAACTTTTAATGTTTTATTTATTTTTGAGAGAGAGAGACAGAGTGTGAGCAGGGGAGGGGCAGAGAGAGAGGGAGAGGCAGAATCCGAAGCAGGATCCAGGCTCTGAGCTGCCAGCACAGAGCCTGAAGCGGAGCTCGAACCCATGAACCGTGAGATCATGACCTGAGCCGAAGTCGGACACTTAACTGACTGAGCCACCCAAGCACCCCTCTCAGTTTGGGTTTTATCTCATCTTCTCTTCTTTTGTTCCTTCTGATTCTCTTTTGTACAGGTCATAACTTCTCGCTTTCTTATTTAGGATGTCAAACAGATTTCTAAATGAAAATCACTTTCAGAGGTAGGTAAATCTTCTGGATTATATTACTTCTCCCTTATCTATATTATTTTACATATCTTTCTTGGGCAAGAAGAGGGTTGGGGTGCCCAATGTGGATCAGGATTGGGGGCAGGTTGTGTGCCTGTAGGCAGAACTGGCCAACAGTTGTGGGGAGGGAGCAAAGGGGAGCCCTGTCTACGAGCCTTGTTAGGGAGCCTTGAGAAACAATAATCTGAAACATGAAATCTGTGGGGGAAAATGAACTCAAGAACTGGATCTTTTTCAAGTATTTTCAGGCAAGACTGACCTTAGCTAGTAGGTTCTAGAGACAGAGCCAGGGATGTTAACGTGAAGAAATTAAACACACAAGCATGTGATACCTTTTCATAGTGCTAGATTTGGAGGGAATTAAGACCTTAGGTTAGTTTGGGTAGTTTTCCCACTTTATATTCCCACCTATATCCAACATATCTGTCATACACCTAGGCAGGAAATATGGATTTCCTTTCGTTCCACTCTCAGATTTCTAACTAGAGGCCAGATTAATACACCCATGTACACAGTAATTCCCAGTGATTTTTGTCTTCCATGGCCTTGCTATACTGTGATAGGACATTGTGGTCCAAATGTCACTACCCGAGATACAGGAACTAGCTGGTTCTCTGACAAACCGAACCAATGGAATTCCTGATCTATCATCAGCTCTGCAAGCATGTGACCAACACTCTGCCTATAGACTTTGTTCACAGGGACAAATCTGCCAGGACAGATGAACTAGCACCTGCTCTCCATCCCCACCCCATCCTTCCCTACAAACTTTTGGAAGTTGCAGTCTCCAGATGCATGCAGGAAGATGATAGCCTCCAACATTACCATAACCAAAAAGATATGGCTCCACAGAAGGACCAGCTGCTCAGTCAATCTGCAGCTCTGCATGGACCCTGACGTTCTGAGTCAGCAAGCTGACAGCAGGGGAAGGATGCTCAGACTCCCTGTCTTCTTTCAGATGGGTAGATCTGCTCTGTGTAATGATGCAGAGCATGAATGGGCCACCGATTGTTTTTCTGAATCCAACTTCATCAGCCTTATAAGTTGGAGTCTTCCTCCTGGCAGTAAGAGGCTTGTCATTTTTTGTGATCTGCATTGGTATGACTTTTATAATTTCTCTTTGTCTTTTTATGTGTTCCAGGCAGCAGTCGGGAGAGGCTGAATCAGGGGCTGCTGGCCAAGTACCATTTAAAGCTAGAAATGCTTCATTGATTTTTATCGATACCGCATCAGCCTGTTCTCCACTCCTCCAGCCTCCGACTGCAGGATTTCCCAAGGCACAGGTTTTGGTTGGCTGCTCAGTCTTCAGTCTAGATTTATGTACTCTTACACCTTCACATCCGGTACCTGGTGAGTCTCAAACTGCTGTCTCCAGTCCTGTTTTCTCATCTGAATTGTGATCCTGCTTAAAAGACATTTCTACCTGTCTACTCCACAAAGTTATTGTGTCCTTGATGGATGTACTTTTACCTTATTTATTCAAATTGCTAAACTAATAGAGCCCCAAGTCATCAGGACAGGAAATAAAACACTTTGTGCACGGGCCATTTGGTTAATCTGTGGGAGGCATAACACCATTTTCATTCCTTTGTTTCTTGGAGAGGAGAAAGTGTACCATATATTTGCCAAGGGTATAGAGCATTTACTTCATCGGGCAGGACCACACCCCCGCTTCCCATCTCAATATAGCATGATCCCCTAGCTGGCAGTGTAACTGAGTTTTCAGTAGCCATGTCACTGTTCTTTAGGGTTTGCACCAACTGCTTCTGGGTGGGAGGGTGCAAGACAAGATCTGTAAATTGAATGAGTGTCAAACTGTTGACTCACAGAATTCATTAGCCTAAAATAATGTTGTATGGAAAATTCATATCATGTAGGATATTTTCAGTTGCTAGAAACAGAATACCCACTGGCTTATAGTTCTTGAAATTTTTCCCACGAGAAGGATATCTCTTTTGCACTGTCCTTCAGCATTCGCCTAAATGGAGTTGAATGTCACAGAAGTTCATTTAGAGTGAGAGCTACCATACTGTGCAGAGCTTTCTATAAATTTGGTTGGATTTTTTTTTCTCTTGAGGCAAGTGATCTTAAGGATGTATCCATGAGGTCACAGAAGTAGGATGTGGGAGGTCCGATAGAGAAGTCAGAAAAAAGGCATGTGGAGTGTAAGCCACTGCATGTATAACTTCTTTGTGACTTTGGCACCTGTTTGGGTGTAGTCTTGTTTACATTGTTTCCACTTGATGATGGTGCGCTGATGCTTGGCTTTATGTCTGGCTAGACGATACTAAGTTCATGATGAAAACGAGGTATCTCAGGGGCATGCATTGAATGTCTCTCAGGGATCAATAGTAAGCCACAGGCTGTTACCAAATAAATATACATATGTATTATATATATGTAAATTTTTACTATATTTTATATTATGTAATTTTATTTTATTTTTTGAGAGAGACACAGACAGAGACAGAGGGAGAGAGGGAGAGAGAATTCCAAGCAGGCTCCACACCCAGCATGGAGCTCGAATTGGGGCTCAGTCCCACGACCGTGAGGTCATGACCTGAGCCAAAACCAACAGTTGGATGCTTAAACAACTGAGCCACTCAGGTGCCAGTATATTACATAATTTTACATAAGGGGTCGTAGCTTTGTTTTGCATCAAAGTCCTGTTATGGTTCTTCTAACAAACTTTATTCTTTCAACAACATTATAATCTAGCACACTTTGGGCACAACTGGCTCAGAGCTACTTGCACTTCAGCCTGGATAAGTTGGGATTTTCTCTCTAGAATGAAGATCAGGTTGCCACTTGCTCTACAACTAAGAAAGAGACACAAGACAGTTGACCCTTGAACAACACGAGTTTGAACTGCCTTGGTCCACTTATAAATGGATTGTTTTCAGTTAGTATAGTCCAGTATTGTTAATGTATTTTCTCTTCCTTTTAATTTTCTTTAAAAAATTTTTTTGAATTTTTTTTAAACATTTATTCGTTTTTTGAAAGACAGAGAGAGACAGAGTGCAAATGGGGGAGGGGCAGAGAGAGAGGGTGACACAGAATTGGAAGCAGGCTCCAGGCTCTGAGCCGTCAGCCCAGAGCCCAATGCAGGGCTTGAACTCATGAACCATGAGATCGTGACCTAAGTTATAGTCAGATGCCCAACCGACTGAGCCACCCATGCACCCCTAAAAAATTTTTTTTAACATTTATTTATTTTTGAGAGACAGAGCGCTAGTGAGGTTGGGACAGAGAGAGAAGGAGACGCAGAATCTGAAGCAGGCTCCAGGCTCTGACCTGTCAGCACAGGGCCCAATGTGGGGCTCGAATCCACGAACGGCGAGACCATGACCTGAGCCAAAGTCGGACGCTTAACTGGCTGAGCCACCCAGGAGCCCTTCTTCCTTATAATTTTCTTAATTTTTTCTCTTCTCTAGCTTACTTTAAGACTACCATATATAATACAAAATATGTGTCAATAGACTGTTTATGTTATTGGTAAGGCTTCCAGTCAACAGTAGGGTAATAAGTTTGGGGGGAGTCAAAAGTCATACAAAGATTTTTGACTCTGTGGGGGCTTCGCACCCCTAAGTCCCCTGTTGTTCAAGAAACAACTGTCCTTGGTGAACCCCCTTGGATTTGGGAGGTAATGTGTATCCCATGGATATGCTGCTCTGACCTATTTTCAGGTTAACACAAAAGGTTCTCAGCTTTAAGAGGGACCCAGAAAAAGAAGTTTCTCTAGCTGAACAGTTAAGGTTACTGGTAATGTTTAAAGTATTAAAAGCCAGTGTGAAAGGCTCCATACTGTATAATGTGAACAACATGACACTGTAGAAAAGGCAAAACGATTGACACAGTAAAAAACTCAGTGGGTGCCAGTGATTTGGGGAGAGGGAAAGAGGATTGAATAGGTAGAGCAAAGGGGATTTTTATGGTGGTGAAACTATTCTGTATTATACTGCAATGTTGGATACATGATAATGTTGGATACATGCAGTTTTCAAAACCCAAAAAATTGTTTAACACAAAGAAGAAACCTTAAAGGAAACCATGGACTTTAATAGTATATCAATATTGGTTTGTAAATTGTAACAATGTATCCTACTAATGCAAGATGTTAATAATAGGAGAAACTATGTGGGGGAAAATAAGGGATATTTGGAACTCTCTGTACTTTTTGTACAATTTTTCTATAAACTTAAAACTGCTCTAAAAATAAGTATATTAATAAAAAGCAGGTACAAATGTTTACTAAGAGTGCAGTCTAAATTAATATTGCGGAAGAAAAGATTTCATTGATTGGTAGTATGCTTTAGCCTACCCATATTTTAATAGGCCTCCATTTTTGTACTCCGTTTTTGGAGTAACATGCCATTTTTTTCCTTTTCATTGGGGCCTGCTGGAACAAGAGGAGAGCTATGTTAGTTTTTGATAGCTTCTCTATGATGGCTCTGGTTTTGATTAAATTCCTTTGATTCACTAGTCTCTCAGTAAAAAAATAAATTGGGGGTTCTCAGTAAAAGGAAACACATGCATCTAATTTTCCTCCCTTCAGAAATTCCACTAAAACTTAGTTAAAAAAAAATTTAAGGCCATAAACTGACAAGCTAGTAAACGTGAGAATAAACAACATCAAAGACATTTCATAGGCTATGAAGCAGACAGGTTGGTGGTTACTCAGAGGAGTCCAGAGAAAGTGGGCTCTTAACCTAGTAGGGGAAATAAACTGATTTCCATCGCAGAAATGCTTAAAATGCCAGGGATTATCAGGACCAGACACCTCTGGAAATGGAAATAAAAGTTGGAGAATGTTAAAAACGGAAGATTAGTTGAAAGCTAATGATGGAACAGATAGCTAAATCTTGTTTCTTACTCCACACTACTGGTTATCTATTCCCACCCTCCACCATAGACTAGAGACTCCTTCTTTGGGGAGGGTAAAAATGAGAGTGTCTGGTCTGAGGGTCATCAGTCATAGTGGAACGTGGGGTAACACACCAGACATGTGGGAATGAGAGTGTATCTGAATGCTGACTTCTCTTACCTTGTCTGATGCTGACATTGACAGTCAGATTGGAAGATCCTTCTCTGAGGATCAGACCAGCCCATGAAGAAAGCTAAAGATATCAGTTTGGGGGTTCCTCAACAAACAGCCCAGCCCTAAAGCTCAGAGCTGACATATACTTAAAGGTTTCTATTTAAAAAGTTTTTAATTTAATTTTAAGTGTTATATTAGTTTCAGGTGTACAATACAGTGATTCAACACTTCCATACATCACCATTGAGTGGTGTCATGACATGTGCATTCCTTAACCCCCATCACCTACTTCACCCATCCCTGCACCCACCTTCCCTCCAGTAACCACCAGTTTCTTCTCCATAGTTAAGAGTCTATTTTTTTAAATTTAATTTTTAATGTTTATTTATTTTTGAGAGAGGGAGAGAGAGAGAGAGCATGAGAGGGGGAGGGGGAGAGAGAGAAGAGGGCGGGGGGGGGGGGGGGAGACACAGAATCTAAAGTAGGCTCCAGGCTCTGAGCTGTCAGCACAGAGCCTGATGTGGGGCTCAAACCCACGAACCATGAGATCATGACCTGAGCCAAAGTCTGACACTTACCCGACTGAGCCACCCAGGTGCCCTGTTAACAGCTGATTTCTTGTTTTGCCTTTCTCTCTCCCCTTTTTGCCCCCTTTCTTTCTTAAATTCCACATATGAGTCAAGTCATATGGTATTTGTCTTTCTCTGACTGACTTATGTCACTTAGCATGATACTCTCTAGTTCCATCCAGATACTTAAAGCTTTCAATTAGTTTTTAGTGTCATACTCTTAAATATGAGCGAATAACTAACAGAAAGTTGAAGAAAACTTATAAAGAAAGATACAATCCCAAATAAATAAATACAAAGAAGAATATTTGAGGAAATAGCAATGAGGCAAGGAGAGAAAAAACTTAAATACAAGATATTACATTCATGAAACAAGACGCTACATAAAAACAATATTCAGATTGCAAAAATTACTCTTTGGAATTAAAGTTATGGTAGCATAGATGAAAATCTCGACAGAAGAGTTGGAAGATCCAGTTGAGGAATCATCAAGAGGGTAGAGCAAAAACACCAAGGGCTAGGAAATAAGAGAAGAAAAAAATCCAGAGAACAAGGTCAAGAGGTCCAACATCTGAATAATAGGAGTTTCAGACAGAGAGAAATAAGAAAACAACTGGGGAGGCATTAAGAAGATAATTTACAAAAATTTCCCAGAACTGAACCTCATGAGTTTTTAGATTGAAAGATCTCACTCAGGGTATATGCACCACCAGGGATGAAAAAAGACCCACACCCAGACACATTACTATGAAATTTAAGAACACAAGAGATGAAGAGAAGAGACTACCAACTTCCAAAAAGGAAAAGAGAGGTCTCATACAAAGGATCAAGAATCAGAATGTCTTTTGAGTCCTCAGTAGTAATACCGGAAAGCAGAAAGCAATGGTGAAATTGTCTCAAAATTCCCAGGGAAAATTACTTCTATATTCTATATCTCTGTATATTTATGTATTAGTTCTATATCCAGTATGCATGTAGAGGGAAAGAAGACATTTTCAGACATGCAAGATCTCAAAAAATTTACTTCCCAGGTGTCCTTTCTCATGAACTTACTGAAGGTTGGGTTCCAACAAAACAAAAGACCTATCCTAGGAGAAAAGAGAAAGGAACCTCCAAGATGTTTGCAAAGGGAGATCCTAGGACAACAGCTATGCCACAAGTCAAAGTTGGAGTAGGTCAGAGGCCCTGGGATGGAAATATTTAGCAAGATAAAACTGATAGAGTATTTATCAACCAGAAGAGAGACTGATTGAATTAGTGGTTAGAAAATTAAGCAAACATACACATGAAAATTATTAATTCCAGGGAAAGCAAAACATTTGCAGGAAAAAAAAATGACGATAGTTGACTCTGTTCTGAAATCACCATTGAAATGCCTTAAAAGCATAAAGTTGAACAAAAATCAAAATGGCTGCACTAATGCTTCGAGAAGCATTATTTTAAACTAAGTAACCTTTTCCTTCTCTTCTGCAAACCTTGCCTTCTCTCTCCTTAGCCTTTTGTTTTAGGAACCCAGTCCTACCCTGAAGACACGACTAAGGAGGCTGTCAGTACACAATTCCTATCAAGACCAGCTAGATCCTATATTTCCCTATAAAGCCCCCGCCCCACTTCCTCCAGTGGGCTTGCAGTTTTGAAGGCTTTAGCCTGCTGCAACCTCCTTTGCCTGGCAAAGCAATAAAGCTACTTTTCCTCTTCATCCCAAACTCTGTCTTTGCATTATATTTTGGTTCCAAAGCATGGAGGTCAGTTTTTGTCAACATATATACATCTAATAATATAAACACCATCTATTTATCTAATCACTATACTATGATGATGAGGAATGGGACACTGACTGTATATGTATGTGTTTAATTGTGGTGGGGTGAGGAAGACCAATAGAGAATGCCTACTAAAAGAACGTGGTGTAGCAATAGAAGCGTGGTATTTAGAGTATAGAGATGCGTGGGAGGAAATTCATCTAGAGTTGAAAGTAATTGTCTTTGATATGAGAGGAATGATGGGTAGGACTGAGGACTCTTCTTTGTTTTAATATATCTTGTTAAATTTGTTCACTTTTTAAAAAAATGAAGATAAGGGGTGCCTGGTGGCTCAAGTCATGATCTTGCGGTTCGTAAGTTCGAACCCCACATCTGCCAGCAGAGAGCCTGCTTCGGATCATCTGTCCCCCCTCTCTGTCTGCCCCTCCCCTGCTCATGCTTTCTCTCTCAACAATAAATAAATCATTAAAAATTTTAAAAAATGAAGACAAGCGTTCATTGGTAATCACAATATTTAAGAGACATTATTTAGGACACGCAATAATTATTATTTTTCTACCATGTCTTGTACACGGTGAGTACTCTCAGTTGTTTTCTCAATTGAACCCTTTAAAATGTGTCAGCAATTGTAGCAAGTCATTACTGGCCTGTAAGATCCTTGAGATCAAGGATAATTTCTTATACATCTTTATAGTTTCTTCGGGGCATAGTGTGGCATCATTTGCATTTTACTTGTATTAATGTGTAGGAGTTTTCATGGTTAAGTCCCACGAAGACCCGAGTCAAATTCCTTTATATTCTTAGTTAACGTATAAGTGATACTGAGTTGAACATCTAACTTCACAAATAAGTTCTGCCTCTCAGTCAAGAAGTCAGCTGACAAAATTGTTTTGAGTGGGCAAGACAGATCACATAGTTCTTTATTAACTATATTACATTCCCTAGGAAAAGAATCTGAGAGATTTTCCCAAGGTCACCCAGAGAAGCAGGCAGCACCTCCTCTTCTAAATCAGATCATTCGCCAAATTTTTGTGATAAATACACTTAGAGTAGGTGTGAGGAAAAAGTCAGAAGGGTTTATCCCACTTGAGATTAACAGGCAGTGTAATTGGTCTTTGACCAGAGTGTTGATGGATAAAAGACAAAAACTGGTGTACAAATTCAGCTTTCACTTTGTTGAAAGGGTATTAAAAATAGAAAGGAATTCTATTTAGGTTTAGACATGAAGGTTGAGATATAATAAGAACTTTTGTAAAGGAGTGGGCTTGAGCTCTTTTTTTCTTACTGAAGAGTCCAAATTATGAAGCTGCCAGAATAATCATCCTGCCTGCTTGCTTGTATTTCTGGTGCCCTGATTAATCACACGGCTGTCCTAAATCAGCAGTTTTTAATCTATAAATTCACAGTTCCAGAGAGTTCATGTGAGATTATCCAGGCACTATTTAAAGGACCAGAGAGCAAGGAAACAAAGGAGGCTCTTCGTAGGGGGTATGCAAGTACTTTCCTAATCCCATGGCACTTGGTAATTTTACAAAGTAGATATGGCATCTTTGTCAAGCAAACCTCTTCTAACAGATTCTTCTCTCCATTTGTTCCCTCTCATTATAAACGAAATTTATGTTTTATACCTCCAATAGGGGGCAGTTATTTAAGTCAAACAATTCTACTATCTTCTCTTTGCTGCAGTAATAGCTGCCTCCTGTATGGAATCTTATCTTGGACATCTTAGATTTTAAAAAAACAAAAAACAAAATACAAAAAAACCTCAGAAGAGCATCCCAGGACTTCAGGGAATACAAATACAATTCAGAAAACTTTTGAGAGATTGGAGTCTAGGAAACAGCAAGTGAAAGAAAACTGCATTAATAATTACTATTTAAAAATCTACCACCGAGAAGGTAACCACAAACTTAAAAGGGCTTGTCTATTAGCTTCTATAATTTTGGATTGATTTTCAGAGATATATTTTCTAGGTGAAATCAAAGGAAGCACTCTGCATTTTTGGCATTAATTCAATACTAATACTTTGCATTCACTGTTCCATATTTTTGAAAATGCTGTTCCATCTGTATTTTGAAGTAGATAATGCAGGCATTATTATCATTTATACATTGAGGAAACTGAGACATGAGAACTTAAGTGACATGGCCAAGACCTCACAACTACAACATGAAAAGCAGGACCAGAATTCTTGTTCTATTGTTTTATTCGTTACCATCTGTCAGTAAATGTTGAATCTTTGATTAATTACAGGCATTCCCACTTTATAGTTTGAAATATAAAGACAAAACCAAAAAATTTAAGGGGTTTGTTCAAGGTCATTCTGTAAGAGAAATGAATAGCTAAGAAAAATACATGAACGCTGACTTGAAATCCTTTGCTCAAATCACTTAACCACAACAAATGTAAGAGTGAAAGCTAAATAGCTATGTAGAACACACTGTCCATTACTGTTCTTAAGGTTTGTCCTAGATAAAAGGTTTCCATTAAAGTCCATCTCTTTCTGGAAAACACTGTAGCCTTTGGGTAACTATTTGTCTCCTCTAGATGTATTAGAAATGATAGAGAAGCAACAATTTTTTTCCCCTGGGTAAATAATGGAAACAAACCAATCCTTTGTGATGCACAAAAGTCAGAAAGATTAAATTGTTTACAACTCAAATACAGAATTATGTTCATCATACAGATTAAGGTTTATAACAGGCATTGTGTGGCCAAATAATTAAGATAATATTATAGTAACATTCTGTTAATCTGACTTTTAAAACTCAATTTTAAGTCAAAGAAACCACTATACACCAGATGAATGATTGCTTTTGCATTCTTAGATTTTTTTAAAAAATGGATACTATAGTGGAAATTGGTCATTATTTGGGCCACCCGACCTGCTTCCCTATATTTAGAGAATTCTTCACCTTGTAAATCTTGGTGACCTGCAAAGATTTATCCCATAATGGAAATAGAAGATCTGAAATACTTTCTTTGCCTCTCTTGCTGCTAAGGTGCAAACATGTATTTAATCACACATCTATGCTCGACCTTTGATTCCAAGTTAAAGATACAAGTTGTTTCTTTCTCTCTTTCTCCTTGTCACTGTCTTTCCTAGTGTCAGTACAGTTACTATAAAGCAACAGTTTCTAACAAAGTGCATCAAGCACTTGATGTCTGTGGCACCAGCTCTAGGGTGACCACCTTGTAACAATTTGCCTAGCACTTTTCCAGTTTTTGCTTGGAAAGCTCTGAATCCCTGAAAACCTTTCAGTCCCAGGAAAACCACAACGGGAAGTTCATCTTTGCTGTTTAGCTTGAAGCCTGGTTGTCTAGCCCTTCCAGCAATTCTGTGAGCCACCCAATATATCCTTTCTTTAAAAAAAAAATTATGGAGGTGTAACCCTATGTTATTTTAATTAACGATTGTTCTGCTTAAATCAGTGACAGTTGGTCTTTGTTACTGCTGCAGTGAACCTTCACTGAAACAGACACCTTTGTGTGGAAGCAGTTTGGAAACCAACGTTTCACCATGACCCGATGGTTAATTCAGCTGCTTGGGTTACTACAAACCCTATGTGATGTTAGTGAAGTCTTTTAATATTTTAAAGGTGTAGCAAAAGCATCAATAGTGATTATTCTTACCGTATTGTTAAATCCTGAGATATTTCTCATGGTTGAGACTGTTGTGAATCGTTTTCCCCTGGTGGTGAGATAAACAAACATTGACAGAATGTACAATCACTTAGAAGTAAAGCTGATGGCAGGAAGTCTTTGAATTTCCCCATCCCATCACATCCCATCCCATACCCCGCCTTCCCCAAAATTTATGAACGCTTGTTTCTCCAAGAAAAAAAAATTTTAAGTCAAAAAAATAGAAGGAAGTGGTGACTTAAAAAAAGCCACTCAACTATTCATCTTTGGAGCATATGTAAAGTTCTTCGTCATTTCTCCTGATAGTTAGACCATCCCTCTCTCATTCGTTTTCTCCTTCATGACATCCTCACACTCCTGTGCTTGGATTGTTTTGTCCTTTGGAGATAAAACCTTCAGTGAGGATACTCACTGTTCCTCAAATGATTATTAAAATGTTATTACAGGGGTGCCTGGGTGGCTCAGTTGGTTAAGCGTCCGACTTCGGCTCAGGTCATGATCTCATGGTTCATGAGTTCAAGCTCCATGTGGGGCTTTCTGCTGTCAGCATGGAACCCACTTTGGATCCACTGTCCTTTTCCCTCTCTGCCTCTCCCCTGCTTATGCATGCTCTCTCTCTCAAAAACAAACATTTGAAAATGTTATTGCATAAATAGTACCTCTCTATTAAAGAAAAATAGAAAGCAGAAGAAGATGACTAGAAATAAGCATCCATAATTCCGCCACTGCCATTTTGGTATTCTTTTTATGTAATTTTTTTTTCAACGTTTATTTATTTTTGGGACAGAGAGAGACAGAGCATGAACGGGGGAGGGGCAGAGAGAGAGGGAGACACAGACTTGGAAACAGGCTCCAGGCTCCGAGCCATCAACCCAGAGCCCGACGCAGGGCTCGAACTCACGGACCGCGAGATCGTGACCTGGCTGAAGTCGGACGCCCAACCGACTGCGCCACCCAGGCGCCCCTCTTTTTATGTAATTTTTAAAATTTGGGGTCAAGGGTGCCTGGGTGGCTCAGCTGGTTGAGTGTCTGACCCTTGATTTCAGCTCAGGTCATGATCTTACTGTTGGTGGGATAGAGCCCCACATTAGGCTCCGTGTTGACAACACGGAGCCTGCTTGGGATTCTCTCTCCCTCTCTCTCTGCCCCTTCCCCCACTTTTGCACATGTGCACATGAGTACTCTCTCTTTCTTTCTCAAAATAAATAAATAAACATTAAAACAATTGGGGGCCAAACTGTTTACACTATTTCAAAGCCTGCTTTATTATCAGTACTGTGAATTTTTTTCCGTGTATATGTACACCGATATTTTAAATGATTGCATACTTTACGATGTATGGAAGTATCATAACATGTCATCAATGAACTCTTGGACACTTTTAGTTTTTATCAACAAGACTATTAAAAATTATATAATCTTGGGGTGCCTGGGTGGCTCAGTTGGTTAAGCATCCAAATCTTGATTTCAGCTCAGGTCATGATCTCACGTTTTGTTGAGTTCAAACACCATGTGGGGCTCCACACTGTCAGAGGTTTTTTAAAAATAAACTTTAAAAACACAACACTATTCTTTAAAAAAAGTTATATAATCTGGGGTGCCTGGGTGGCTCAATAGGTGAAGTGTCCAGCTCTTGATCTCAGCTCAGGTCTTGATCTCAGGGTTCAAGCCCTATGTTGGGCTGCACAATGAGTGCGAAACCTACTTTAAAAAATAAAATTAAATAGTCTATCCCTGAAGGTTTATTTTCCCAAAATAAATATTGGAATTTTTACATCAGAAGTTGTGCTCAATTTTTGAGAATTTTCTTATATTTTGCCAAAGTACTTGCCAGAAAATTTACCTTTTTATGCTCCCATTATTCATCTCTGGGATGTCTACCCTCAATAGCACTGATTATTGTTCCTTTTAACATTTGTAGTTTGATAAACGGATATCTCATTGTTTTACTGGTTAGTAGGGAGGCTAAACATTTTAATATATTTTTTGGCCTTGCATTCCCTCTTTTTTGAATTATTTGCTCCTATCAAGTGCCCATTTTCTTCAAGGTTGATGTTTGAGATTAACCACTTAGTTCTGAAATGCAAAAAAGTATGCTCAAGTTCTGAAAATAATTATCAACCCCTCCAAAAAATTGTCATTGTCTGCTTTGCCATCACCACCTAGTTATTTAATTTTTACAAATTTCTTCCTCCCTGAAATAGGTTTCTGGTTGATTTTCACTCTTATTCCCTTCTCAAGAAGTCCTTGGATTTTCAAAATTTATTTTCTCTTATCCCATGAAGTGCCATATTAATATTATGCTAAGTATATTAAATTTTAATTTCACTTATTTATTTTGAGAAAGAGAGAGAGAGGGGTTTAAAAATATTGTCTCACTTTTGAAAATAAAAAGTACATCTTGAGTCTTATATTTGAGGAGTATATTAAATAAGCTTGAGGAACATATTAAACTATTGAATAAAATAGTTGCAATGCTGGTATTTGTCTCAAGGTGGGAGTTCGGAGGAAGTGGAGTCAGTATCTCTATAGCAGTATTTGCTGCCTGTTTCCCAACTATTATGCTGCTTTTTCCTGGCCCTCATGTATGTTATTACCTTAAAATCCTTACCCAGGATTTTAAATCATTAAAAATGATTTTAATCCTTAAAATCATTACCCAGTTCTAAAGCCCACCTACTGGACATTGGTGGAGGCTGTTAGTATCAGTCACACCAGAGAGAGAAGAGTGGGCAGGAAACTCATCAGGGGATCTTGGTTGGCCTCTATATCTTAGCTCTATTTTTAACTCTCTGCAATCAACGTTGATGACATTAGACATTTGCTTAATCTCAGTGCCTTCGGTCACTCTTTCTTTGGCTCATTCCTCTCACACCTTAGACCCTTCTCCCAAGCTACACCCTATGCTTAGAGTGACCATATGCTCTCTTTTTCTCGAGTCCCAATTTCAAATATTCTGTCCTATTGCCAAATCAGATGTCAGACCATATGCTTCATATTTTCTTTGGGGGAATATATTCACTTACCTGTGCTTCAGTTCCCTAAATTCTGCTCATCAAGATTTCTATTGGTTTTGCAAAACAGTTTATGAAAAATGTCATTAATCCAAAATACAGCTCAGATATTCTCTCTTACGGGAAGCATTCCTTCATAGCCTGCCTTCCTTCAGTGCGGCTCATAAGTGCTCCCAGAGCTCTCTATGCCTCCTTCTGCAGGGCACAACCCAAGCCTTAGATTTCCCTCACCCACGCATTAGAATTGCCATCCTTGGCATATCTGGAAAAAGTGAAAGCTGAGGAGGGTTGCTCTACATCTATTATGGATTCACCCACCTGCACTTTCCTGCTCAGGAAGGTATTCTCTGTCCAGTTAGAGAATACCCTTCATTTTTCTACTGCTAATGGTTTGGATCATATACTCTAGTCCACATTCTCTTTCTCCTGCCTGGTAGCCTATTGATCTGAGTATTCCCCAGCAGTACATGTCCCCATCTTGGTTGTTTCAGTCTAGAATGATACCATGGGTGAGGGGTGGGCTTTCCCCTCTAAATCTAGTTGTACAGTCTAGAGTCCAGGAAGAGATTCAGTATTCTAAGGATCTAGGAGACAATTATCAGATCATGCACATACACACATTGATTTCTCAAGGACAAACATCAATTTTCAGAGCAGTACCAATAAAGAAGAAAAGAACTCTTGTCCTAATTTTTTTTATATAACACAGTCCTGGTACACAATGGAGATAGGAATTTGCATTATAATGCAGAATAGCATTAATTTTTGTATTCATCTTTCCTTTCTCTTCTGCTTTTAAACAGGGAGCTCCAGGCTAACAAGAAATAAGAAAACGGACCAACTGCTGAGTCTAATTTCCTCCTAATGGATGAGAATATGTTATAAACTGTGGCCCATGTCTGCAGAAAAACATACAGCTAGCCAATGCATGAAGAATTTTGCATAGTTTCAAGGCACCCATGGATCTGTCTAAAAGATTTCTGCATCTCAGGATAAGAATTCCTGTCATATTTATATGTGTGTTAGGCACTGGAGAAGCAGATATTAATCAAAGAATCATATAGACAAATGTAAATTACCACTGTAATTTTAGGTGCATAACAGGTTGGTTGTCCTAGGAAGAGAGGTCCCAGAAGGCTTTTCTGGCAAAGTGATGATTGGGGTAAAGTCAAACAGAAGGGTAGAGAGAGTCCAGATAGAGGAAATAGCCTGAAAAAAAGTTCTGTGGCCAGGAGGCATAGGCATATTTAGGGAATGGAAAGGCTAGTGTGGCTGATGGACAGAGAATGAGGGAGAGGAAAGCTTCAGAAAGAGGCCAGTTATGAAGGGCCTCATAGACCAGTTAGGGAACTTAGTCTTTATTCTAGGAGCATTGGGAACTGTTCGTGGTAGAAGGGTGATACCTGGTTTTGGTTAAGAATCAAAACTCTGGCTATTATGTGGGAATAAATTAGAGGGAAGCAGGAGTGGATGGGGAGAGATCAGTTTGGACACTATGACTCTAGTCCAAGGGAAGGTGGTAATCTCAAGTACAGAGGTGACTGTGGAGGAAAAGAGAAATGGCTGGGTTCAAGAACCAGCCAGAAGTGAAATGATAGAACTGAGAGATGAGTTGGAAAACAGGAGAACAGGTGAGAGAGAGGGAAATGTTAAGAAGAGCATCCGGGTTTTGGGTTCCATGATAGATTAAATGGTGGTTCGGGGCGCCTGGGTGGCTCAGTTGCTTGAGTGACTGACTTCGGCTCAGGTCATGATCTTACGGTTTGTGAGTTCGAGCCCTGCGTCGGGCTCTATGCTGACACCTCAGAGCCTGCAGCCTGCTTCGGATTCTGTGTCTCCCTCTCTCTCTGCCCCTCTCCTGGTCATGCTCTGTCTCTCTCTGTCTCAGAAATAAATAAACGTTAAAAAAAAATGGTGGTGCCATTCAGAGAGATCATACAATGCTAATAGAGGACCAAATTTTGGTGAGGGAAGATACTGGGTTCATTTTGCACCAGTTGGAACTGAGAAGTCATTAAT
Source organism: Prionailurus viverrinus (assembly GCF_022837055.1). Lineage (NCBI taxonomy): Eukaryota > Metazoa > Chordata > Mammalia > Carnivora > Felidae > Prionailurus > Prionailurus viverrinus. The sequence goes on from NC_062577.1 coordinate 13,680,933, forward strand.
CTTTTCACTTGAAGCATGTATTAGTCTGCTTAGGTTGCCATAGCAAAATACCACAGACAAGGTGGCCTAAACAACAGACATTTTCTCACAGTTCTGGAGGCTGGGAGTCCAATATCAAAGTGCCAGGAGGGTAGTCTCTGGTGAGACCTCTTTTTCTGGCTTGCAGTGGTCATCTTCTCACTGTATCTTCACATGGCCTTTCTTCCTGTGCAGAGAGAGAGAGAGAGAGAGAGAGAGAGAGAGAGAGAGAGAGGAAATGCCGGTGTCTCTTCCTCTTCTTCTTTTTTTTAAAGTAGGCTTCATGTCTAGCATGGAGCCCAATGCCGAGCTTGTATTCATGACCTCGAGGTCAAGACTTCAGCTGAGATCAAGAGTCGGACGCTTAACCGACTGATCCACCAAGGTGCCCCTCTTCCGCTTCTTATTAGGACATCAATTCTATTGGATTAAGGCCCCACATTTACGATCTCATTTAATCCTAGTTACCTCCTTAAAGGGCCTATCTCCAATATAGTCACATTGAAGGTTAGAATTTCAACATAAGCATGGGGGTGGGGTGGGGGGGGCACAATTCAGTCCATAACAAAGCATACTTAGCTACATTGTAGATAAAATCACAGACTTTCAAGTAAAACAAAACTGAGTTTAAAAATCTGACTCCTATAGCCCAAAAAGACCATCACTAGGTGATGGATAAATAAATTGTGATATACCCATACAATGGATTATTACTGGGCAATAATATATATATATATATATATATATATATATATATATATAATATTGATATACACAACATAGATGAATCTCAAAATAAGTATACCAAATGAAAGAAGCCAGACAAAAAAAGGATCTGTGATTTATTTAAATAAAATTCTAGAAAATGCAAACTAGTCTATACTGACTGAAAGCAAATCAGTGGTTGCCTGGGTCAGAGAGAGACAGCAGGGAGTGACTACAAAGGAGCATGAGAAAACTTGGACAATGGACAAGTTCATTATTTTGATTGCGGCAGTAGTTTCACAGGTATATACATACAAGAGGTGTCAAATTATATAAATGCAATATGTACAATTAATTCCACATCATTTAAATCTTTTATTTTATTTTTATTTTTTAAAATTTACATCCAAATTAGTTAGCATATAGTGCAACAATGATTTCAGGAGTAGATTCCTTAATGCCCCTTACCCATTTAGCCCATCTCCCCTCCCACAACCCCTCCAGTAACCCTCAGTTTGTTCTCCATATTTATGAGTCTCTTTTGTTTTGTCTCCCTCCCTGTTTTTATATTATTTTTGTTTCCCTTCCCTTACGTTCATCTGTTTTGTCTCTTAAAGTCCTCATATGAGTGAAGTCATATGATTTTTGTCTTTCTCTGACTGACTAATTTCACTTAACATAATACCTTCCAGTTCCATCCATGTAGTTGCAAATGGCAAGATTTCATTCTTTTTTTTTTTAATGTTTATTTATTTTTGACAGAGAGAGAGAGAGAGAGACAGAGTATGAGCTGGGGAGGGGCAGAGAGAGAAGGAGACACAGAATCCAAGGCAGGCTCCAGGCTCTGAGCTGTCAGCACAGAGCCCGACATGGGGCTCAAACTTAAAGACTGGGAGATCATGACCTGAGCCAAAGTCGGACGCTCAACCGACTGAGCCACCCAGGTGCCCCAAGATTTCATTATTTTTGATTGCCAAGTAATACTCCATTGTATATATATACCACATTTTCTTTATCCATTCATCCATCGATGGACATTTGGGCTCTTTCCATACTTTGGCTATTGTTGATAGTGCTGCTATAAACATTGGGTGCATGTGTCCCTTCAAAATAGCATACCTGTATCCCTTGGATAAATACCTAGTAGTGCAATTCCTGGGTCATAGGGTAGTTCTATCTTTAATTTTTTGAGGAACCTCCATACTGTTTTCCAGAGTGGCTGCACCAACTTGCATTCCCACCAGCAATGCAAAAGAGATCCTCTTTCTCCACATCCTCACCAACATCTGCTGTTCCTTGAGTTGTTAATGTTAGCCATTCTGACAGGTGTGAGGTGGTATCTCATTGTGGTTTTGATTTATTTCCCTGATGATGAGTGATGTGGAGCATTTTTTCATGTGTCAGTTGGCCATCTGGATGTCTTCTTTGGAGAAGTGTTTATTCATGTCTTTTGCCCACTTCTTCACTGGATTATTTGTTTTGTGTGTGTTGAGTTTGATAAGTTCTTTATAGATTTTGGATACTAACCCTTTATCTGATTTGTCATTTGCAAATATCTTCTCCCATTCTGTTGGTTGCCTTTTAGTTTTGCTGATTGTTCCCTTCACTGTGCAGAAGCTTTTTATTTTGATGAGGTCCTAGTAGTTCATTTTTGCTTTTGTTTCCCTTGACTCTGGGGACATGTTGAGTAAGGAGTTGCTGTAGCCAAGATCAAAGAGGTTTTTGCCTACTTTCTCCTTGAGGATTTTGATTGTTTCCTGTCTTACAGTTAGGTCTTTCATCCATTTTGAGTTTATTTTTGTGTGTGGTGTAAGAAAGTGGTCCAGGTTCATTCTTCTGCGTGTCGCTGCCCAGTTTTCCCAGCACCACTTGCTGAAGAGACTGTCTTTATTCCATTGGATATTCTTTCCTGCTTTGTCAAAGATTAGGTGGCCATACGTTTGTCCATTTCTGGGGTCTCTATTCTGTTCCATTGATCTGAGTGTCTGTTCTTGTGCCAGTACCATACTGTCTTGATGATTACAGCTTTGTAGTATAGCTTGAAGTCTGGGATTGTGATGCCTCCTGCTTTGGTTTTCTTTTTCAAGATCGCTTTGGCTATTTGGGGTCTTTTCTGGTTCCATACAAATTTTAGGATTATTTGTTCTATCTCTGTGAAGAATGCTGGTGTTACTTTGTATAGGGATTGCATTGAATGTATAGATTGCTTTGGGTAGTATCGACATTTTAACAGTATTTGTTCTTTCTATCCAGGAGCATGGAATCTTTTTCCATTTTTTTGTGTCTTCTTCAATTTCATTCATAAGCTTTCTATAGTTTTCAGTGTATAAATTTTTCACCTCTTTGGTTAGATTTATTCTTTGGTATTTTATGTTTTTTTGTGCAACTGTAAATGGGATCGATTCCTTGATTTCTCTTTCTGTCGCTTCATTGTTGGTGGACAGGAATGCAACCGATTTCTTTGCATTGATTTTATATCCTGCAACTTTGCTGAATTCATGAATCAATTCTAGCAGTTTTTTGGTGGAATCTTTTGAGTTTTCCATATAGAGTATCATGTCATCTGTGAAGGGTGAAAGTTTGACCTCCTCCTAGCCAATTTGGATGCCTTTTATTTCTTTGTGTTGTCTGATTGCAGAGGCTAAGACTTCTACTACTATGTTGAATAACAGTGGCTAGAGTGGACATCCCTGTCTTGTTCCTGACCTTAGGGGGAAGCTCTCAGTTTTTCCCCATTGAGGATGATATTAGCATTGTGTCGTTCATATCTGGCTTTTATGATCTCAAGGTATGCTCCTTCTATCCCTACTTTCTTGAGGGTTTTTATCAAGAAAGGATGCTGTATTTTGTCAAATGCTTTCTCTGCATCTATTGAGAGGATCATATGGTTCTTGTCCTTTCTTTTATTGATGTAGTGAATCACATGTTTTGCGGACATTGAATCAGCTCTGCATCCCAGGTAGAAATCCCACTTGGTCGTGGGGAATAATTTTTTTAATGTATTGTTGGATCTGGTTGGCTAATATCTTGTTGAGGATTTTTTGCATCCATGTTCATCAGGGAAATTAGTCTATAGTTCTTTTTAGTGAGGTCTCTGTCTGGTTTTGGAATCAAGGTAATGCTGGCTTCATAGAAAGTGTTTGGAAGTTTTCCTTCCATTTCTAATTTTTGGAACAGTTTCAAGAGAATAGGTGTTTGGTAGAATTCCCCTGGAAAGCCATCTGTCTCTGGACTCTTGTTTATTGGGAGATTTTGATTACTAATTTGATTTCCTTACTGGTTATGGGTCTGTTCAAATTTTCTATTTCTTCCTGTTTCAGTTTTGGTAGTGTATATGTTTGGTAGAATTCCCCTGGAAAACCATCTGGCTCTGGACTCTTTGGGAGATTTTTGATTACTAATTCGATTTCCTTACTGGTTATGTGTCTGTTCAAATTTTCTACTTCTTCCTGTTTCAGTTTTGGTAGTGTATATGTTTCTAGGAATTTGCTCATTTCTTCCAGGTTACCCATTTTATTGGCATATAATTGCTCATAATATTCTCTTATTATTGTTTTTATTTCTGCTGTGTTGGTTGTGATCTCTCCTTTTTCATTCTTGATTTTATTTATTTGGCTCCTTTCCTTTTTCTTTTTGATCAAGCTGGCTAGTGGTTTATCGATTTTGTTGATTCTTTCAAAGAATCAGCTTCTGGTTTCATTGATCTGTTCTACTGTTTTGCTTTTTTTTTTTTTTTTTTTTTTTTTGGTTTCAATAGCATTAATTTCTGCTCTAATCTTTATTATTTCCTGTCTTCTGCTGGTTTTGGGTTTTATTTGCTGTTCTTTTTCCAGCTCCTTAAGGCATAAAGTTAGGTTGTGTATCTGAGATCTTCCTTCTTTAGGAAGGCCTGGATTGCTATATACTTTCCTCTTATGACCACCTTTGCTGCTTCCCAGAGGTTTTGGGTTGTGGTGTTATCATTTTCATTGACTTCAATATACTTTTTAATTTCGTCTTTAACTGCTTGGTTAGCCCATTCATTCTTTAGTAGGATGTTCTTCAGTCTCCAAGTATTTGTTACCTTTCCAAATTTTTTCTTGTGGTTGATTTCGAGTTTCATAGCATTGTGGTCTGAAAATATGCACGGTATGATCTCGATCTTTTTTTACTTACTTAGGGCTGATTTGTGTCCCAGTATATGGTCTATTCTGGAGAACGTTCCATGTGCACTGGAGAAGAATGTATATTCTGCTGCTTTAGGATGAAATGTTCTGAATATATCTCTTAAGTCCATCTGGTCCAGTGTGTCATTCAAAGCCATTGTTTCCTTGTTGATTTTTTGATTAGCTGATCTGTCCATTGCCGTGAGTGGGGTGTTGAAATCTCCTACTATTATGGTATTACTGTCGATGAGTTTCTTTATGATTGTGATTAATTGATTCGCATAAGTGTTTACAATTGTTAGGTCTTCTTGGTGGATAGACCCCTTGATTATGATATAATGCCCTCTGCATCTCTTGATAAAGTCTTTATTTTAAAGTCTAGATTGTCTGATATAAGCATGGCTACTCTGGCTTTCGTTTTTTGACCATTAGCATGATAGATGGTTCTCCATCCCCTTATTTTTAATCTGAAGGTGTCTTTAGGTCTAAAGTGGGTCTCTTGTAAACAGCATATAGATGAATCTTGTTTTCTTATCCATTCTGTTACCCTATGTCTTTTGATTGGAGCATTGAGTCCATTGACGTTTAGAGTGAGTACTGAAAGATATGAATTTATTGCCATTATGATGCTTGTAGAGTTGGAGTTTCTGGTGGTGTTCTCTGGTCCTTTCTAATCTTTGTTGCTTTTGTATTTTTATCTTCTATCTATCTATCTATCTATCTATCTATCTATCTATCTATCTTCATCTTTTCTCCCCTCAGAAAGTCCCCCTTAAAATTTCTTGCAGGGCTGGTTTAGTGGTCACAAACTCCTTTAATTTTTGTTTGGCTGGGAAACTTTTGATCTCTCCTTCTATTTTGAATGACAGCCTTGGTGGACAAAGAATTCTTGGCTGCATATTTTTCTGATTCAGCACATTGAATATATCCTGCCACTCCTTTCTGGCCTGCCAAGTTTCTATGGATAGGTCTGCTGCAAACCTGATCTGTCTTCCCTTGTAGGTTATGGACTTTTTTTCCCTTGCTGCTTTCATGATTCTCTCATTGCCTGAGTATTTTTGAATTTGACTATGAGATGCCTTGTTGATGGTCGGTTTTTGTTGAATCTAATGGGAGTCCTCTGTGCTTCCTGGATTTTGATGTCTGTGTCTTTCCCCAGGTTAGGAAAGTTTTCTGCTATGATTTGTTCACATAACCCTTCTACCCCTATTTCTCTCTCTTCCTCTTCTGGGACCCCTATGATTCTGATGTTGTTCCTTTTTAATGAGTCACTGATTTCTTTAATTCTTAAATCGTGCTCTTTTGCCTTAATCTCTCTCTTTTTTTCTGCTTCATTATTCTCTACAAGTTTGTCCTCTATATCACTGATTCTCTGTTCTGCCTCATCCATCCTTGGCGCTGCTGCATCCATCCATGATTGCAGCTCAATTATAGCGTTTTTAATATCATTCTGGCTATTTTTTACTTCTTTTACCTCTGCACAAAGGAATTCTAATCTATTTTCAACTCCAGCTAGCATTCTTATTATCATGATTCTAAATTCTGGTTCAGACATCTTGCTTGTATCTGTGTTGGTTAAATCCCTGGATGTTCCTTTGTGCTCTTTCTTTTGGGGTGAATTCCTTCGTTTTGTCATCTTGAAGGGAGAAAAGGGATTAATGAGGTAGAAAATTTGAAATTAAAAAAAATTAAAATTAAAAAAAATTAAAATTAAAAATTAAAAACACGCCCACACACAAAAATCGAATAGATGATGCTAGATCCTAGGTGTGTTTTGGTATGGGTGTCGAAAGTGGTTTGACAGATTAGAGGAAAAAAAAAAGGGGGGGGAAGAAAAAAAAAAGGAAATCATTTGAGAATTTGAGAAAATGAATACACTGAAGTAGACTAAAATGAGATGATGGGGGTAAAATAGAATTTTAAAAATATACAGAAAAGTAATGAATATAGTAGAAAAAAATTAAAGAAAATATTTTTAATAAAAAAAATAAGATTGAAGTTTTTCTTTTTATGTATTTAAGAATAAAGAAAAGAAATGAAAAAAATAAAAGAGATAAAAAAGAAAAGAAAAAAGAAATCATCTGAAAATTTGAAAAAGTGAGTACAGGGGCGCCTGGGTGGCGCAGTCGGTTAAGCGTCCGACTTCAGCCAGGTCACGATCTTGCGGTCTGCGAGTTCGAGCCCCACGTTGGGCTCTGGGCTGATGGCTCAGAGCCTGGAGCCTGTTTCTGATTCTGTGTCTCCCTCTCTCTCTGCCCCTCCCCCATTCATGCTCTGTCTCTCTCTGTCCCAAAAATAAATAAACGTTGAAAAAAAAAAAAAAGCCCTTTAAAAAAAAAAAAAGAAAAAGTGAGTACACTGTAGTAGATTAAAATAAAATGATGGAAGTAAAATAGAATTTGGAAAAATTTACGTAAAAACAAAAAATATAGTAAAAAATTAAATAAAAATATTTTTAATATAAACTGAAAGTAAAAATGAAGTGTTTATCTTTCTGCATTCAAGAAAAGGAAAAGAAGAAAAAAAGAGAAAAAAAGAAAGAAAGGAAATTGTTCGAAAATTTGAAAAAGTGAATACACTGAAGTAGACTAAAATAAAATGATGGAAGTAAAATAGAATTTGAAAAAAATTTACACAAAAGTAAAAAATATAGTAATAAAAATTAAAGAAAAATATTTAAAAAAATTGAAAATAAAAATGAATTTTTTATCTTTCTGTATTCAAGAAAAAGAAGTGTAAAAGAGAAAAAGAAAAAAAAAGAAAAAAGAAAATTGAATAGATGAACCCGCTAACAGACTGAAGTAGGACTGAAATTGCTTCATTTTCCCCCTAGAAGTCAGTCTATGCAGCGCTTTATGGCCCATAAACTAAGCCAGCGGTGAGACTTGTGTTCTTGAAGAGTGAAGTTGGCCCAGTTGGGTGGGGCTCAGTGTAACAGCTCTGCTCTCCACTAGATGGCGCTGCTAGCCTACTGGGGTGGAGCATTGTGGCGCTCGTAGGTGTGTATGCGCATGCGCGGGAGCCGTGAAAATGGCGTCACCCAGCTACCCAGTCTCTAGTATCGGAACTCTGTTCCCCCGGATCAGCAATCGCACACCCGTCCTCTGATTTCAGCTCTCGCCCACTCCCTGCTTTTTCGCTGTCTGTGGCCAGGTCCCAGCAGTACCTCTCTCCAGAGTTTTGTCTCAGGTGCACCTGTTTTCCCCAGCCCCTTACTTCTGAAGGACTGCGGCTTTGACCCGTTCTGCCCCTCTGTGGGAGGGTCTCACTGAGCAACCCTGAATGCCGGCTGTACCCAGGAACGCTTGCTGGACCCTGCTGCTGCTGGTGCTCTGAGACTGCGGTCAGGTGCCAGCCTGCCCCAGAAAAAGTTTGCGAGACAGTGAGCAGCAGCATTTTAGGGATTATGGAAAATCACAACACACATCTGGCACCAGGCTTCACCCTTAAGGACCTTGCCCCAGCACCAGCGAATGTGGCCGCCTTCTGGCGTCTGCTGGGACCAGGGGGCTTCAACAGTCTCTACCAAATGGCCTTCCAGCAGTGGAACCTCTTTTCCCTGTGTGGCTCGAGAACCTCCCGGACCCCACTCTGTTCCTGGGGATTCGCCCTTCCCACCAGAGCACCGCCAGGTACGGAGCTGCAGAGTTGCAGCCTTTGCACTCCCCTTGTTTACAGTCTTAATGGGATTTAAACCATTTCCTTTCTCCTTTCTCTCTTTTAGTTTAGTCCCTGCTGCTGTTTCCAGTTTTCCACTTTCTCTCCAGCTGCTTTTGGGGAGGGGTGCTTTTCCCGTATTCTCCCTCCCTCCCCAGTCTCTGTCCTCTCTCCACCTGCAAAAGCAGTTCCCTAGCTTCCGCAGCTTCTCGCTCCCCAAATTCACCTCTCCGTGCCACGTACCTGCTGAGTTCTGTGGTTCAGGTTGTGCAGATTGTTGTGTTAATCCTCCAATAAGTTTCCTAGGTGTGCAGGATGGTTTAGGTTGGTCTGGCTGTATTTCATGGACGCGAGACACACAAAAAACTTCCATGCTGTTCTGCCATCGCGGCTCCTCTGCCACATCATTTAAATCTTAATAAAACTGTTAAATTTGGGGAGAAAGAGTCAAAGGAGACTGTTTTCATGCTATCACAAAGGCTTAAAAGTCTCTTCACCCATAAGGGAGGAACACGTGGCTTTCAATTCAGGTGACTGTGTGTCTGGTCTGGCCTCTGCTGATGCTCTGGATCTCTCTGGAGGAGCTTTTTTGGGGCCAGCTGAGCTTCTCCACTGTGACCCTCAGTGGGACTGCTGTTGGCCCTACCTTCCTGGTCCCTCAGTTGCTATTCTGAAGCCATAGTTGAGAAAGGATGGTTTACGTTTCTTGGCCCCCAGCAGGTGAGAAATAACATGTACCAATTGATTGCATTGAATGGAGTCTGTATACTTTCAGACTGAAGGTTTTCTTGGGGCACCTGGGTGGCTCAGTTGGTTGAGTGTCCAACTCTTGAGCTCGGCTCAGGTCATGATCTCACAGTTTGTGAGTCTGAGCACCACATCGGGCTCTGGGCTGATGGCATGGAAACTGCCTGGGATTCTGTCTCTCCCTTTCTCTGCTCCTCCCCAGTTTGTGCTCTCTCTCTCTTTCAAAATGAATAAACTTTTTTTAAAAGAAAATTCTTCTTTTCATTTGTTTGATAAGTATTTACTGAGCAGCAGCTAAATGCAAGATGTTGTGGACATATTTCTGAGCAATTTCCCCACACCTTGAATATGGGCCTTGTGACTTACTTTGGCCAACACAATGTGGTAGGAATGACATTGTGTGACAGCTCTTAGCCCAGACGTTGCATGCTTTCACTTTTTACTCTTACAACCCTGACTCCATGAGGCTAAGCTCAGGCTGGTCTGCTGGAGGATGAGAGACATGTGGGTTGTTCACCCCCATTTCCCCAGCTGACTATTGACTGCAAACATATGAATGAGTCCAACTGGACCAAAGGAGCTTCTCACGTAAGCGCAACCCCAACTGTTGACCCATAAAACAATGAGTTAAATAAATAGCTGTTTTAAGTCACACAAACATACACATACATACACACACCTGGTTCCTACGCTTACTACTAGTGCCTAAGTGACTTGGTCAAATTATTTAAACTGTCTGTGCCTCAGTTTCCTCATTAAAAAAAAGATTCTAAAAATACCTGGCACATGCGTCTGTTAGTACTAAATGAGGTAGTATGTATAAAGTGATTTACACAGTGCTGGACACCTAGTTATGTATTCAGAATATAGTAGCAATGGTTATTTTTCATGTCAGGACCCATATCTTATTCATCTTTGTTTCCCCAACAATTGGCACAGGGTCTTTCTTCTTCATAAAAGGCCCTCAATAAATGCGACTATTTTGAAACATAGCAAACTCAGTGAATGGTCTGATTATGATCTCCTTGAAGATAGTGCCATATATTCATCTAGAAACCATCATCTCTATTGTTGTCACTTTAAAAGTCAACAAGTCTTTGTTGCCTTCATTTTCTTGAAACTTGGGACCGGTATTGGAATACTTACTTTTTATCTTCTTGACCCTATCAGCAGCATTCAATACTAGCTGATAATTCCTTTCTTCTTGAAACACTGCCTTGCTTTGGCTCCCTGTACACCACGCTTACCTGATTTCCCTTCTATTTCACAAACCACTTGTCTGAGTTTCCTTTGAGAGTTCATCCTCTTCTCCTCGGCCTCCAATTGTTGAACTGCTCCGGGGCTTTAGGCTTGTTCCTTTTCTTTTGTCTCCCTTCCTTGCCTTGGTGATCTCATTCTCATGTTTTTGTTGTTGTTTTGTTTTTTTAAGTTTATTTATTAATTTATTTTTAGTAATTTCTACACCCACTGTGGGGCTTGAACTCATGAACCCAAGATCAAGAATTGCATGCTCTTCCAACTGAGCCAGCCAGGTGCCCCTCATTCTCATAGTTGTAAATATCATCCCTATATACTGGCAATCCCAAATTTCCATCTCTGGCTCAGACTTCTCACCTGATTGAACTCTAATCTCATAAATATAACTTCATATATATATATATATATGTATATATATATGTGTATATATATATATACACATATATATATATATGGTTATATATTTGGTTATTTAATAAGCATCTAAAATGATGCATCCAAAACTTAATTCCTGATTCCTCAAACCTCATTCTTTTGACCTCAAACCTAGTCCTGAAATTTTCCCTATCTTAGTACATAACAACTCCATCTTTCTAATTCCCTGTACTGGTAAAAGAACCTAAAATTCAAGGTGCAATCCTCTTGGAATATTTCCCAACGTTCTGCTTCAGATAACACACAGCAGCCAGGGGTGAAGGGTGGGAGGTGAGTCATGACAGTACAACAATTCTCGGGAGTTGTCCATCTCAGCTTGAAGCCATTTGTGACCTCTTGCCTCTGCAGCAAAACTATCCTGCCCACCTTGCTTTTCCTTCTCGTCATTCTAGTGATAGTACAGATAGTCTGATGAATTGATTAGTTTTAAAGTGATTTTTTTTCAACAAGGTTTGTGTCCCTAAAAAATCTCCCTGCCTATCAGCAGGTTCCTCTGCTTCTATCTTATAACAAGCTACTTATTCCAAGATAATATATGTATTTAATGGAAACCTTCAGCATCTTTAATTCAAAACAGTAAACATTAGCCACCATAGCATGACCAGTGGAATATATTGTGGGGCAAGATCATCTTGTGGTACCCATCAAATTGATCATACTTGGCCATCTACTTACACTTCTCATGAACAAATTCCCCCTATCCCTAGAGGCTAATTCTGGCTCACAAGTATCATTTTAACATTTTTTAAAAGTCTTCTTTTCTTCAGATGAGTTTCCTGTGCAAGGAGCTCAATTCTCTTTCCAGTAGTGTATTTCTGAATGAAATGTAGTCTCTTTCCTTTTTCATAAACTTTATCCAGAGTCTGAAGGAGTTAATTTGCATGGGATGGCTCATATTGCATAAAATTTCAAAATTACTTTCACATTCACTTACTTAATTCCATCACTGTCTTAATTCTAATACTATTCTATCCTAATTCTATTACTACTATTACTATTGTACAGTTACCTCTGCTGCCTTTCATCCCTGCAATGAACTGGTACCACACCCTTACAAACTGATTATTTGTAGAGCTTCCTACCAGATTCTCTGATTCCATATTCTTTGCTCAAGTTCAGCATGTATTCCACTATTAAAAAACAACAACCCTGACTTATCAAATCTGGACTACTTGTTCTTTCTTTAATCCTTTGCCCTTTGGTTTTGTATAGGGCTTTACAATTTCCAGGGCGTTTTCGTATTTATTTTATTTATTAAATTGCTTAATTCTTGTAAAGCATGATTAATCCTCCTTTAACAGATGAGGCAGCAGCATGTACGGGGAGGAACTATTAGCTAAGAAAATCACATAGTTAATAGTTTTAGATTTGTGATTCAAACCCAGATCTTTGTATTTCCACTCGAGTTATTTTTGAAAACAGAGATGCCTCTATCCCTCTGCCTAGCCTCCTTCTTAACAAACTGCACATTATCCTCAGCCCCTTATGTAAAATAGGTCTAGTTTCCGTGTTAGTACCATATAACCTCATACTCCCGAACAGTAGCTGGGTGGATATTGATCCAAATGGTGCTATTCAAATTCTCCATTCCAGGAAATTGGAAATGAATCACAGAGACTTGGATATGTTGTTGGGAACTAGTGCTAGGGTTTTTTTTTTTTTTAATTCTACATGCATATCTTGGCAATTACTTCTTGGAGGCCCCAAACTGATGAGAGAGAGAGAGAGAGAGAGAGAGAGAGAGAGAGAGAGAGAGAAGTAAAGGACAATGAAATTTCTATAAATAGAAATGAAGGAAAGATTAATCTTGGCTCTTAACTTTCCAGGTTCTGTGTACACACATTTGTGGGGCCCAGATAAACTTCCTGCTCATTCTTAAATCTGTGAGAAATTCTTTTTAAATAGATCCTACTTTATCTAAACTCTACCGAGTGGATTTTTGGTCTTGCCATCAAATGTTATTCTTTCAACTCATTTTTTCCTCCTTACTGGACACAGTTGTGCTTATGCCGCTCCTTATGCCTAGAATGCTTTCTTGTTCTATTCTCTCCCTTTCAAAATTCTGCCTTGCTTCAAGTCCCCTTCAAACACCATGTCTTCCTTAATGCCTTCTTTGTTCTGAACAATCACTCTGCATAACTATAGCATTTGATTGGTATCAACAATATAACACTCATCACAAACTGCTTTATAGAATTCTTTGTGTGAGTGTCTCATCTGGCCTAGTGTCGAGAAAACTTCTTGAGGGTAGAAAGCATAGCATATTAATTTTTATATCCCCCCCCCCCCCAATCCCGCAACACAAGACAGTTGTTCAGTTAATAGTGAGGGAGTGAATGAACATACATACAGAGACCTTGACTCACCCAGTTCTGAAAGGGACTGAGGCCTGAGGCACATCTGGATATCAGAAGTGGAGCCATGTGTCATATACATGTAACTATTCTCCCATAGTACCAATGGATTTCCTTATTGGCTTAGTTACGCTATCTTTGGAATGAGATAATAAAACTACTGAGCTAATAGCTATTTGAACTCTTGGCGCTTCAGGACAGAACAGAGGTGAAGTGGACCAAAACATTTAAGTTAATTGCCTCCTGGATCCAAAGGGAAAAATTTGGCTCAGTATTTCTTAAACTGCGTTCAGTTCTGAGATAAGGACCAATAGCCATTTATTATAGAGCCATAGTTGTATAGTGACAATATTGATGATGACAATGATATCGATTTCTGAATTTATTATTTGTAATTCCTGTACACGTGAACGATATTGTCTCCAAATGTGATTGGCAGTCATAGTTAAGAAGATAATATTTTAGGGGCGCCTTGGTGGCTCAGTCAGTTAGGCGTCCAACTTTAGCTCAGGTCACGATCTCACGGTCTGTGAGTTCAGGTCCCGCCTTGGACTCTGTGCTGACAGCCTGAGCCTGGAGCCTGCTTCAGATTCTGTGTGTTTCCCTCTCTCTCTGCCTCTTCCCCACTCTCTATCTCTCCTTCAAAAATAAACAAAAAAAGATAATATTTTATTTATATTTTTATATGTTATATATATACACACACATTACTATGGTGAAATTACTTTATAATTATTTTAATTTTTTATTAAAATGCATTTTAAACATTATGTGGATACCATTTTATAAACTCTTTCATGAGATGATTTGTACTGTGAGCAGTCATAGCTCATGCCCTCAACACCCTCACCCTTCTCTCCTTTAGTACTTGCTTGGCAAAACTCCTGGTGTAATACAACTTCCCACCTACTCAATCTTTTTTTTTTTTGGAGTTTATTTATCTTGAGAGAGAGAGAAAGAGAGAACCAGTGGGGGATGGGCAGAGGGAGCCAGGGACAGAGGATTGGAAGCGGGCTCTGTGTTGACTGACAGCAGAGAGCCTGATGCAGATCATGACCCTGAGATCATGATCTGAGCTGAGGTTGGATGCTTCACCAACTGAGCCATCCAGGGTCCCCTCCCACCTAGTCAATCGAATCAACTAGAGAGAAAAAAATATCATGCTGACTGGACTCACTTTAAAATTGTGACCTCAAGTTTCAAGTGGGTTCTCAATGTTGTCCAGCCATTCTATTTCCCTAGTCATTTGACTCTCCCACTCTTCCCAATGATGCCATTCCCCTCCAGTCTTTTCCTCTCTTTTCCATCTTAACTGATGACTTTGCTTTTTATTTCACTGAGGTAAAATAGGCAGTCAAAAGAGAACTTTCATAACTTCTCACCACTAATTATAACAACTCCCTGTATCTTACCTTTCCTCCTGTTAGGAAGCCTGAACTATTTCTGTTGCCATCTGAATCCAACCCCTTTTTCTGTGCTCTGAGACCTATTCCCTTTTGCCCATTCAAGAACTTCACTTCTAGAGGCACCTAAGTGGCTTAGTTGGTTAAGTGTCAGACTCTGGATTTTGGTTCAAGGCATGATCTCATGGTTTGTGAAACCGAGCCCTGAGGGCTCTGCTCTGACAGTTTGGAGCTTGCTTGGGATTCTCTCTTCCTCTCTCTCATCCTCTCCTGGGCTTGCACACGCTCTCAAAATAAATAAACATTAAAAAAAACACTTCACTTCTAAAATTATCCTCTTCCCTGTATCAATTTTCCTCTTTCTGTGGGATCATTAATACTAACATAGACATGTTATTTAATATCTCTAATTTAATAAAAGGAACCCTCTCTTGATCTCTCATCCCTCTTTAGCCACTGCCTCATTTCTTTAATCTTCTTTACAGGATTAAACTCAAAAGAAAATTTTGTAAATGTGCTGTTCCCATGTAATCATCTTTCATTCTGTCTTGAATTCACTGCAATAAGGCTTTTTGCCCTCCTCATTCCACTGCTAATACTCTCATCAAGTCTACCATTGCCCTTCATATCATTAAATTCAGTGCTGAGTTGTCAGTCTTCAAAGGCTTCCAAGAAACTTCCCTCTTCTGGTTTTCCCCTATCTCTTTGGCTCCTTCTTCACAGTCTACTTTGTTGGTTCCTCTTCATTTCTTTGACAAATAAATGCCAAAGTTGGGGTTCCCCAAGGCTCAGTTCTCCTTTATTTGTCCTTATTCCCTAAGAGATCCAAGCCAGTTTCATGGCTTTGCAAACCCACATATATGACTTTCTCTTTCCCTTTCCTTTCATTCAGTTCCTTTCCCTTCCCTGTAATCTTGAAGAGTAGCAAGGTCATGAAAATCAAGGTAAGACTAAGAAATTGTTCCAGCATGAAAAAGACTAAAGAAATGATTCCAAACTGAATCCTTTTGATATAAAGGTCATTAGGATTAGATGGTGGTAATACGGTCACCTTAATTTCTGGATTTCAATGGTTTTATTGTGGTTATGTAGGAAAATACCCTTATTTTTAGGAAGAACACACTAAAGTATTTGGGAGTGATGGGGCATTGGGGCAGCATTTTCACTGGGTCAGTATTAAGTCAACATTGACTCAAATGACTAAGGAAAGAAATTGTGCTGTACTTGCAAGTTTTCTGTAAGTTTGAGACTGTTTGTTTTAAAGAAAACCTTATGTTGACGAGTCTCAAATGTCTGTCTCTTGATTGTACGCAAGATCATATAGCTAATTTTAAGGTTGAAATCTTCACCTAGGTGGCTAATTGTTGTCAGACTTAAAATGTAAAACTGAACTTTAGATTATGTACAGCCTTTCAATCCCATTTGTCCCTTCCTCAATGTTCTTACCATTTATCTAGTTGCTTGAATCAAACTCTTAAAATCAGTCCTGACTGCTTTTTAACTCTCAGGGCATCAGCAAATCCTGTTAGTTCTATCTCCAAAATATATCCAGAATCTAGTCGCCTCTTCCCACCTCTCCCAATACCTCTCTATTTCAAGCTACTGGCACCTTTATCTGGTCTTCTAAACTACTTTTCCTTTTTTTCTTTTTTAAAGTTTATTTAAAGAGAGAGAGGGAGAGAGAGAATCCCGGGCAGGCTCCATGCTCAATGTGGAACCTGATGCAGGACTCAATCTCACTACCCTAAGATAATGCCCTGAGCAGAAATGTTTTTAGCCCACTGAGCCACCCCGGTGCCCCCAGATTGATATTTTTAAAGCATGAACTGATCTTGTCACTCCTCTACTCAAAATGGCTTTCCACCAACATAGAAAGAAATCTAAGTTGTACATACTGAAAGTGGGCCATGGTCTACAAAGGTCCTCTATCATCTTGGCCACTAGCTTACCCCTTCCACTCCCCCAATCTCATCTCCTATCACTTTCCTTTTTTTAATTTTTTTAAATTTTTTTTTTCAACGTTTATTTATTTTTGGGAGAGAGAGAGACAGAGCATGAACGGGGGAGGGGCAGAGAGAGAGGGAGACACAGAATCGGAAACAGGCTCCAGGCTCTGAGCCATCATCAGCCCAGAGCCCGACGCGGGGCTCGAACTCCTGGACTGCGAGATCGTGACCTGGCTGAAGTCGGACGCTTAACCGACTGCACCACCCAGGCGCCCCTCACTTTCCTTTTAATCACTGGCTCCAGTCATACTGGCTTCTCTTCTGTTCTTAGGGCACACCAAGGATTCTGCCACCTCAGGCCATTTGTATCAGCTGACCCTAACATTATAGATTTTCTAACACTTCCTCACAAAGGCCTTTCTTGACTGCCTTATCTAAAATGGCACTTCCTATTCCTTTACAATGTTTTACTTAAAATTTTTTTTATTTTTGGGGCGCCTGGGTGGCTCAGTCGGTTGAGTGTCTGACTTTGGCTCAGGTCACGATCTCACTGTTGGTGAGTTTGAGCCTCGCATGGGGCTCTGTGCTGACAGCTCAGAGCCTGCAGCCTGCTTTGGATTCTGTGTCTCCCTCTCTCTCTGCTCCTCCCCTGCTTGCACTCTGTCTCTGTCTCTCTCTCTCAAAAAAAAATTTTTAAAAAATTTAAAAATATAAAATTTTTTAATTTTTTAAGTTTTTATTTTGATCTCAATTGCTTAACATACAATGTTATATTAGTTTCGAGTGTACAATATAGTGACTTAACACAATTTTATTTTTCTTAATTTCATTTATCAGCACATTATATTATACTACCATTATATTATACTGTCTATTTTTTTTTTTACACTGGGGGTGTGTTCTACAAGTACCTACAAGTTATCCTGGACTTCTGTCTCATGTTTATTGTTATATCTAAGCACCTAGAATAGTGCCTTCTACTTAAGAAGTACTCAGTAAATATTTGTTTAATGAATGAATGGACATATTTACTATTAAAGTGACCAAATGAAAATGATATAGACATCTTTGACCAATGGGGTGCCTGGGTGGCTCAGTCCCTTAAGCCTTGGGCTCTTGATTTTAGCTCAGGTCATGATTCCTTGGTCATGAGATTGAGTCCCACATTGGGCTGTGCACTAACAGCGTGGAGCCTGCTTGGAATTCATTCTCTCTCTCTCTCTCTCTCTCTCTCTCTCTCAAAAATAACTAAATAAACATTAAAAAAAAAAGAAAAGAAAAGAAAGCTTTGGCTGAGAGGGAAGTAGAAGGTTTTGAAGTAATATCCCTCTAAAGGCAGAGTTTTGGGAGTAAGGAAAGGTCATATATTATTCTGATTAGGAAAAAAGGTAATCAAGGAATCATGCCAGGGACACAAATCTACTATGTGCCTACATATTCCCTTTTCTTCTTTCTGTTTATCTATCCAGAAGGAGAGTTTTTGGGGGTGCCTGGGTGGCTCAGTCGGTTAAGTGTCCAACTTCAGCTCAGGTCATGATCTCACGGTTTATGAGTTTGAGCCCTGCATCAGGCTCTGTGCTGACAGCTCAGAGCCTGGAGACTGCTTTGGATTCTGTGTCTCCCTCTCTCTCTGCCCCTCCCCCATTCATGCTCTGTCTCTTGCTCCTTCAAAAATAAATAAACATTAAAAAAAAAAAGAAGGAAAATTTTTGGATAAGAGAAAGTTAAAATATGTAGAAATGTAATTCAGTACCAAGCTGTGTAATATAGTCAGTCATTGGAATTATTCTACAAACTGAAGTAGGTACACATATATCTCAGAGGGCTTTTGATTTTTAAAGATGTGTTTGACTTTTTGAAACAGTGTTTATTTGTTTTAGTGTTTTTTATGTTTATTTATTTTTGAGAGAGAGAGAGAGAGAGAGAGACAGAGACAGACAGAACACAAGCAGGGTAAGGCCACAGAGGGAGGGAGACACAGAATCCAAAGCAGGTTCCAGGCTCTGAGCTGTCAGCACAGAGCCTGGTATGGGGCTTAAACCCATGAGTGGTGTCATCATGACCTGAGCAGAAGTCAGGCACTCAACGACTGAGCCACCCAGGAGCCCCAAGATGTGTTTGACTTTAAAGAGAGCAGCCAAATATGTATTCCAAAGGATTTTTTTTTTAACTCTGAGATGAAGAATTCAGGGTTTGTTAAAGGAAGGTTTCTTAGGTCTGAAAGTATTCGTGGTGGAGTGGGGAAGAGGATGTAGGCATTCAAATAAACTATTGGTAAAAGTTACTCAGAAAAATACCAACTTTTACTTTGCATATAAGTGACTACTTTGTGATTATTTTTAAAAATCATTTTTTATTACTGTTATTCTAATAATATTCTATTTATTTATATATATATGTAAATATATATTTATATATAAATATTCTATTTATTACTGTTATTCTAATAATATCTATTATGATAATAGATATATATATATAATATATAATATAGATATAGATATAATAGATACAGATAAAATAGATATAGATATAGATATAATAATATTATTTATTTTTTAAAGCATAATTTATTGGACAACTGCTGGTTCTCTCTTAGTTAAACATGTCCCGGAAAAGACTGGCTATTTGCATCCTGAAGCTGTAAGAAAGGTAACAGGAAGTTGCATAGAAAATTTGAAAGAAGCATTCCAATACGACAGGTGGGATTTTTCACAGTGAAGTACCAGACCACCTAGCAGAAATTTCAAAACAAATTTCCACTGGTTAGATGGTTCTTAAAAACCACAAGAGTCACGCAGTGGAAAGTGAGATTGCATTTGTTAAGTGATATTCTTCAGAGAAAGCAATGTTGTACATCCTATACCCCTCTCACTAAAGTAGAGAAGAGGAGAATGCCTGCTCTTTTACCTCTGGCCTAGTGAGTGAGGATTCTTATCGGATTATTCAGAGAACTATGGTGGGAAGGATGGGGAATAAAGGACTGATACCTGACTCCCCCCCTAGGAAAATCTAGGGGGTCAGAAAGTGATGGCTTGGCAGGTTCTTTGTTATTGGAGAGGATATGCCCAATTGCATTGGGACCAGTGAGCTCTCTCAGTATTTCTCAGGACAAATGATGCATAAAGCTTCTCACAGACTAGATGTGGGCCACACAGGAGAGAAAGAGCCAGTCCAGAGATTTTTTTTTTAATTAAAGTTTATTTATTTATTTTGAGAGACAGAGCATGAGCAGGAGAAGGGCACAGAGAAAGGGAGAGAGAGAATCCCAAGCAGGCTCTGCACTGTCAGTGCAGACCCTGATTCGGGGCGTGAACTCACGATCCGTGAGATCATGAGCTGAGCTGAAATCAAGAGTCAGATGCTTAACCGACTGAACCACCCAGGCGTCCCCAGAGATCTTTTTTGACTCTTACCCAAGAGAATTGCCTGATATGTCAATTGGGCTCTAACAGAATGAACAGTATGTTGTGGATATCCGAAAAAACCTGTGACTAAGGAAGGAGCAGCCCCAAGAGTAATAGAATATGTGCCCAGATGTTGTTGCAGGAGTTAGAGCTTGACTGATCAAGCATAAGTCTCTGAGGAACTCACAGAGGTTCCCACAAGACAAAGAATCAGTTTTAAACATCTGCCAATCCCAGCAAGTACAAAGTCATCTCACTGTAGTTCTAGCCAAATAAGACCTTTCTGCTCTCTTTTCCCTGTTCCCTCTCTGCACAATAACTCAGGGATTCCATCACAGTAGCTACTGCATAGGGAAGAAAGTAAATAGGAAAAGGAGAAAGGGCTGACCACATTCCTTTTCTCTAAGACTTTCCTTTATAAATGTCAAACTGAGGCTCAATTTTGTGATTTAAAGTGATTATAAGTTAAGGGAGCAGAAAAGTCATGAGACTTGCTGCAATTTTCACCTTGGTGGCAGGGGGGAAGACTTCCCCCCTGAATTCATTTCAAGAGAACAGTTATGTTTTGACTAGATCTCACAAGTCACATTAGCCCAAGGTAACACATACACAGATTTTCCACTGTACAGTTAGTGGAAATATTTCAGAACATGCAGGAACAAGTCTTAGGAGGAAGTACACATCACAAGCCCAAATTTATAAAATAAAAATTTCATAATTTTGGTATTAGTTTCGTTCACCAATTACTACAGTAGAATCCTGAAATAAAGGAATGTAGAAAAAAGCTCTATGGAAGAAATAAATGCAAAATTTGAATGAAAAGAATTCAGTTTTCCTAAAGTAGGGAAAAAAATGCAGTGTACTTTCAGTGAAATTACCAAACCAAAATGTATTCAAAATACACCTTTTAGGGGTGCCTGGCTGGCTCAGTTGGTAGCGCATGAAGACTGCTGACCTTGGGGTTATAAGTTCAAGCCTCATATTGGGTGTAGAGATTACTTAAAAAACAAGTATAAAGTATACCTTTTAGCCATGGTTATTAAGAAAATAATTGTTGGGGCACCTGGCTGGCTCAGCTGGTTGAGCATCTGACTTTGGCTCAGGTCATGATCTCATGGCTTGTGGGTTCAAGTCCTGTTTCGGGCTCTGTGCTGATGCTCAGAGCCTGGAGCCTGCTTTGGATTCTGTGTCTCCCTTGCTCTCTGCCCCTCCCCCGCTCACACTCCATCTCTCTCTGTCAAAAATAAATAAACATTTAAAAAAATAAAAAAAAGAAAAGAGAACAATTGCTAAAATTCTCATCCAAGCTCTCTGTATCAGCCATCCTTTTAGATATGATAGATCCAAATAAACAACATCAATTTTAAAGGAGTTACATTATTATGAAACTACTTTGACTCTCTATTCTAAAATCAAGGGAATCAATTAAGGAGTATGCATGTAAAATAAGGTTTAAGGGTAAGAACACTAGTTAGATTCAACTGCAGTGAATAAGACCAAAAATAACAAATAATAATGCATTATATAGGTTTTCATTCTCTATAAGTTTTGGAAGTTGGCATTTCAGAGGGTTGGACCTTCTACAAAGTCATAAGGGACCTAAATCCTTTTAGTTCATCACCCCTCCATTCCTATGGTGTGCTCTTGTATTCTGGTTCAAGATGGTTGCTAGATTTAACCATCGTGTCTATGTTCCAGGTAGCAGGAGGGAGGAAAGAAGAGCCCATTCCTCGTCTTTGAAGAAAATGTCTCAGTTCTCTTTGTCAGACAGAATACGTGGCTGCAAGGGAAGTCAGGAATTGTAGTCTTTTAACTCTGCATATTCTAGTCTTGAATAAATTTGGGGTTTTGTTACTAAGGTGGAATGAGAAAATGGATGTTACAGCAAGCACTCAGGAGTCACCAGCATAGAGACTTAAAATATATTTCTTCTAAGAAAAGGGCTAGGTCAAACCTTGATTACTAACAAGTAGAATTACTGATAAAGATCCTTACATGTACTATACTTATGATTTCCTTTAAATGCTTGCTTTCCCTATGAAGAAAGAAAAACCCAAGAAAACATACAACTAAAGAAAAACTACAATTAGTAGGAAACTCAGTAACTTGTTATATTATTTAAGCTCTCTGTTTTATTGAGAAGAGAAGCATCTCAATAATTTCTGAAACAAATTTGGGAATGTGTTCATTCATGCTATTACTCATACAATAAACACTGACTGTCTAGGGACCAGGGGAAGAAAAAGACATGATTTTAGTCTTCAAAGATCTAAAATCTAGTGGAGATAGTCATGAAAAAATTTAAATGTATGGAAGTGTTATAGGTGCTGTAAGAAAGTATGTACCAGCTGTTGTGGAAGCACAGAAAAGAAAGATATTAATTCCATAAAAGAGATAGAAGGTTATGTATCCAAAGTAAGGCAGAAAGTGATGTGAAATTAAATGAAAAATTATTATGCAATTTATAATATACCAAAAAGCATAGAAAATAACACAATTTACATCCATTTACAAGCTATCCTGAACTCAGATATTAGGAATATAATCACAGGACATACTTTTTGTTACAAATAATACCCAAACCTGGATTTTGGTATAAAGTTTGAACTTACTAGCATTGATGTATAGAGGTAAAAACATTATAAACCAATGATCTTCCACAAGGGATTGTGATTGTAATTAAATCAAAGAGTTAAAGAGTAGTAAGAATGTTTCTGAAATTCAAGAAATGCTAGAGAAAGTGTTAGGGATCTTTCAATACATTCTAAAGCAATAGTGTTTATCATTTAATAATTCTCCATTAGTTTTAGGTTAGGTAGGCTCTAATAGAACTTAGACACAATTTTTTTTTCTTTCAAATTTGAAGCTTATTTTGTCTGTGGCAACAGGAAAAGGGACTAAAAACTGTCTTCGGGGGAGGGGTGGGAGGTGGTAGAGAGGGTGTGGGTTTCTCTTGACTCAGAAGAGCAAAGTGGTAATTTTCCTCCCTTTACCATGAAAGTATTTGTAATTTTTGAAGTTGCTTTTCTGCAAAACATATGTATTTAAGGAATATTTCTGATATGGCCAAAATCTAAATTCTAGGCCTGTGGCAAGTACTTCAAGGGAACTTGGGGTCACTGCCAGAGCTATGTTTGTGTGCCTCTTGTAGGGAATGCATCAGGGAACAAGAAGTCTGCTAAAATGGCTGACACAACATCAACAAAGGCAGGCTCCCCTTTTGACTATGCAGTTTCTTTCCGTTATTAAAACATAGAGTTCCTTTTCAATTGTTTCTTCACATTGTTAAAAAAGAAGTTACTTTTTAACCATTTTTCTACATTGTTAAGAAAAATTAATCCAATCTAGAATGCTAGATAATAACCTAAAAATTTGAGGAAAATATATATTGCCAATTTCAATATTTTAAAAGCTGGGGGTTGCCTGGGTGGCTCAGTTGGTTGCCGACTTTGGCTCAGGTCATGATCAGAACTTGGAGCCTGCTTTGGATTCTGTCTCCCTCTCTCTCTGCCCCTCCCCCACTCACACTCTGTTTCTCTCTCTCTCTCTCAAAAATAAATAACCATTAAAAAAAATTTTTAGGGGCGCCTGGGTGGCGCAGTCGGTTAAGCGTCCGACTTCAGCCAGGTCACGATCTCGCGGTCCGTGAGTTCGAGCCCCGCATCAGGCTCTGGGCTGATGGCTCAGAGCCTGGAGCCTGTTTCCGATTCTGTGTCTCCCTGTCTCTCTGCCCCTCCCCCGTTCATGCTCTGTCTCTCTCTGTTCCAAAAAATAAAATAAACGTTGAAAAAAAAAATTAAAAAAAATTTTTTTTAAAGCAAGACAGGAAATTCCCAGGTTCTAGGAAAAGGAAAACAGAAAACCAGAGGATTAGGGGGAGCTGAAGCCAAGTACATGCTGAAGCCCAATTGGAATAGGGAACATGCTATGAGACTGGAAGACTAAAAGACAATGACCGCTGATACATGCAACAACGTGGATGAATCTCAGAATAAGTACGCCAGGTGAAAGAAGCAACACAAAACAGAATGCATATTGTACAATTCCATTTATAGAAAAGTCTAAAAAATGCAAACTTATCTATAGTGACAGCAGATCAGTGGTTACATGAGGATGGGAGAGAGAGTGGGAGAGAGAAATTACAAAGAGGCCCAAGGGAAGTGTTTTGGGTAATGGATATGTTCACTATTTTGACTCTGGTGATGATTTCATAGGTGTATATGTATCTCAAAACTTGTCAAATTGAATTCTCTAAATATGTGTAGAAATATGTGTAGACACATTCAAAAGAATGAAACTGGACCACTTTTTCACACCATACACAAAAATAAACTCAGCATGGATTAAAGACATAACTGTGAGACTTGAAACCATAAAAATCCTAGAAGAGAGCACAGGCATTAATGTCTCTGACATCAGTCACAGCAATGCTTTTCTAGGTACGTCTCTTGAGGCAAGGGAAATAAAAGCAAAAATAAACTATTGGGACTACATCAGAATAAAAAGTCTCTGCACAGTGAAGGAAATGATGAACAAACCAAAGGGCAACCTACTGAATGGGAGAAGATATTTGCAAATAACATATCCAATAAAGGGTTAGTATCCAAAATATATAAAGAACTTATACAACCCAAGACACCAAAATCAAGTAATCCAATTTAACAATGGGGAGAAGACATGAGCAGACATTTCTCCAAAGAAGACACACAGATGGCCAAGAGCACATGAAAGGATGCTCAACGACACTCATCATCAGGGAAATGCAAATCAAAACTACAGTGAGATATCACCTCACAACTGTTAGAATGGCCAAAATTAACAACACAGGAAACAACAGTTATTGGTGAGGATGCAGAGAAAGGGAAGCCCTCTTACACTGTTGGTGGGAATGGAAATTAGTGCAGCCACTGGGGAAAAAAGGATGGAGGTTCTTCCAAACGTTTAATGTAGAATTACCCTATGATCCAAGAACTGCACTACTGGGTATTTATTGCCAAAATACAAAAACACTAATTCAAAGGGATACATGTTCCCCTATGTTTATAATGGCATTATTTACAATAGCCAAATTATGGGGGCAGCCCAATAGATGAATGAAAAAAGGTGTGGTATACACATACATTGAAATATTACTCAGCCATAAAAAATAAAATGCTCCTATTTGCAATGACATGGATAGAGCCAGAGAGTATAATGCTAAGCTAAATAAGTCAGAGAAAGACAAATACCACATGATTTCACTCAGATGCAGAATTTAAGAAACAAAACAAAATGAACAAAGGAAAGAAAGAGAAGCAAACCAAGAGACAGACTCTTGACTATAGAGAACAAACTGATGGTTACCACAGGGAAGGTGTGAAGGGGGATGGGTTAAATACATGATGGGGATTAAGGAGTGCACTTGTGGTGATGAGCAATGGTGATGTATGGAATTGTTAAATCACTATATTGTGTACCTGAAACTAATATAACACTGTATGTACACTATATTGGAAGGAAATAAATAAATAAATACATACATAAATAAATTGCAGTCTATCACATGTCATTTATATGTGTCATTTATATCACATGAAGCTGTTAAAAACAAACAAAATCAACATGCAAGTTCAAGACATCCTTCTTTCTGTTTTTGTTTATGTAATTTATTTGTTGAAGGAATTTGGTGGTTGGCCCTGTAGAGTTTCCCACATTCTGGATTTTCTTGATTGCAAAAAAAAAAAAAAAATTCTTATCTTTTAGAACTATGTAATGAAGAATTTATGGGTGAAATCCACATGAGGGGTGGGGAAGAGGAGATTGGGCATATATTGATCATTTTCCAAGCTCAGTAGCACCTGAAGACTGATACTGTTCTCTCTACTTTTTATGTGCTTAAACATTTTTGTAATAAAGAGTTAAAATAAAAGAAGTCCTGAGTCCCCTAAATCTCTTAGAGGTTGAACATAGAGGTCTACATTTTCTAATAATAAACTCCCAGAGTGATTTTGTTATATGTTAAAGAGAATCACTGGCCTAGGTCAAAGTAGAGGACTCTGATGGTGAGATGGATGTTGGATACTTGACACAAAGTGTGGGAAAAACAGTTTCTGGTATGTGTACTTTCTATTTCTTATCAAATTACAAAAATTGTACATTTATTCTTTTTCAGAGAGATTTATGGCTCTGCCTATTTCACTGCTGAGAAAATTTTCTGATCCCTACATATATACTGATTTTGTTCTTTTTAAAAATGTTTATTTCTGAGAGAGTGAGCAAGCAGGGGAAAGGCAGGGGGCGGGGGAGGGAGGGAGAGAGAGAGAGAATCCTAGGCAGGTGCTGTGCCACGAGCACAGAGCCTGATGCGGAGCTCAAACCCATGACACATATTCATGACCTGAGCCAAAATCAAAAGTCGAACACTTAACCGACTGAGCTACCCAGGTGCCCCTAATTTTGTTCCTATTTAATTTTAAAAGTGTGATTTTAATATAGGTTTGCTTTATCATTTGGGCTTAGTATGATTTGCCTGAATTACTCTGAGTTTCAGCCCTACATAAAACTGAAACATAAAAGTTTGTTTTCTGTATCTATAGTCTCCTCTATGACACCTTTGATCTCTCAGATTCTTAGCGTCTCTTTTTTAATCTTCCCACTAGTAAAAAACCACTCAAAAACCATATGATAAACTCATTTATACAAGATTACTGATTAGAGTCATGAAGTCCTCTTCTCAGGGAAAGTAGATTTAAAGAGGGCACAGGATTTAAGTTGTTAAAAAGAAAGTATAGTGATGAATTCTCGGGCATCAAGTAACCTAGTCAGAGAGTTTTGGGGGGTGGTTACCTTCAAGACCCTTTACACTGTTACCAAGCAGGTTGTTACCTATTGATCCATTGAAAATGTATCCTTAGAAGAACTGGATAATGCCTTTTCTTTTGTAACTTGCATGGAAAACTTAACTTTGGCTGCAAGCAATAAAATGCCAGGTTTGAAAAATTTTTAATGTTTATTTATTTTGAGAGAGAGAGCGCGTGTGAGAAGTGGAAGGGCAGAGAGAGAGGAGAGAGAGAATCCCAAGCAGGCTCTGAGCTATTAACAGGGAGCCCTGATGCCTGGCTTGATTTCATGAACCATGAGATCATGACCTGAGCCAAAATCAATAGTCAGATGCTTAACTGAGCCACCCAGGTGCCCCAGATTTGAACTTTTTAAACAGTCCAGAAAGCTTATTGGCCCAGGAAACTTAGTAAATCTGGAAAGGGGTAGGCTTCAAGCTGGGTTTGAGCTTTTCTATTATATGTCAGCTTTATCCTCAGGCTGGCTTCCCTCATGGTAGCAAAGTGGCCACAGTAATTATAGGACTTAGGTTCATCTATCACACTAACCAGAGTAGGAAACAGGGCACTTTCCTTCTCCCAATAAACATGAGATCTGGCCTTTCTTATGATTGGACCACTTTGGATCTGCATTAGTGTCTATCCTTGACAGAGTTAGGTGGAGACCGGATTAGGCTAGTTATGGAATCAATTAGGGCCCACACCTGGAGCTGGAGCCAGAGCTTTTCCCATTCAAATCATTAGCTGCCTCACAATTGCAGAGGGGTAGAAATGCATGCTGGGGAGTCAACCAACAATGCCCAATATAAAAGATATACATTTCCCGCCATTAAATACCATGATTTAAATTCTTCCAGGGGTGCCTGGGTGGCTCAGTCGAGCGTCTGACTTTGGCTCAGGTCATGATCTCAAGGCTCCTGAGTTGGAGCCCTTCGTTGAGCTCTATTGGCAGCTCGGAGCCTGGAGCCTGCTTCAGATTCTGTATCTCCCTCTCTCTCTCAGAAATAAACATTAAAAAATTAAAAATAAATAAATTCTTCCATTTTGTTCAATATGTAACTTATTTCTTGGTTTTGATATTATAAAATTTTATAATTTTTAAAAGTTTTTTCTTAATGTTTGTTTATTTTTGAGAGAGCACAAGTGAAGTTGGGGCAGAGAGAGGGAGATACAGAATCTGAAGCAGGCTCCAGGCTTCGAGCTGTCAGCTCAGTCCGACATGGGGCTTGAACCCGCGAACCATGAGATCATGACCTGAGCCAAAGTCAGGCACTTAACCAACTGAGCCACCCAGGCACCCCTAAATTTTATCATTTTTAAAAAAGTTTATTTATTTATTTTGAGAGAGAACATGAGTGAGGGAGGAGCAGAGAGAGAAAGAGAATCCCAAGCAGGCTCTGTGCTGTCATGCAGGGCTCTAACTCACGAACCTTGAGATCGTGACCTGAGCTGAAATCAAGAGTCAGATGCTTGACTGAGCCACCCAGGTGCCCAATATTATCAAATTGGGAACTGCAGGCCCACCTGAAAGAAACAGGGTAAGATAAGGTACACTAGGGAATACAGAGACTTTGAGGAGAGAACACATGTCCTGTAGCCAGCCGATTGTCACTATGTAGGTCCGCTGTTTCCAAATCTTTGTTTTTTTAAAAGAGAATGCCTGTGAAATCTGGCTTTTAACATTAACTTTGGCTAGTTTAAGTACTGTGTAGGCCAAACAAAACAAAACAAAACAAAACCCAACATGTTTGTGCATTAGATCTGGACCTAGGCTACTAGTTTCTGTCATACTATGAGCCATGCTCATAATACCCTCCTCCAAAGTGAGAGCTTTAGCTCTTTCAAGGACTAGGGCTGCTAGCATTTGCTAATGGCAAAGGAAGCCATAGCGGGGAGAGAAGTGAGCAGCACACATTATATGAAGGATGCTGTTATTAATTCTTTGGCATGTACTTAAAATTGTTTTCTTGGTGGTGAGGATGAGTTTACACCGAATCACCCTCACCGTCTCTTATTTAGGTTCTGTTGTGACTTGTCTCTTATCTAGGTTCTCTTATGGCATCTCTTATCTAAGTTCTATTGTGAAGAACAGTTCAGTTTTGCACAATGACCCCTGGTGATCAGAGGTGTAACATGTGGCCATAGGTCAGAATTTGCCCTTTTTGTCAAAAAGCTTCTGTCCAGTGAGAGGCTGTCAGAAGGTAGAAACTATGTCTTTCATCTGTTGACTTCCTCATGGTCCCCAGTGTAACTTTACGTGTACTTTATTTAGTAGAGGTTTGGTACTTATCAGCTTATTTACTAATAGGTACTTGTTTATTAATAGATACAGACGATTTGAGTTGTTCTAAACCTAATTTTAATAAATATCAAACTTCCAGCATTTACTGACTCAGGGCCAGAGCTAGGTAGACTCTTGGAATACAGAGGTTAAAGGACCTTCTGGGAAGGAGCCCAGAAAGGTAGGGGAAACAGAGAATAGTTGTAATACTCTTGATATGTCCTAGTATCTCTAGACATTTAAATCAGGAAAAGTTAAAAAAAAAAAAAAGAGGGACCTTTGGACAAATATCATATGTCTCAGAGCAGTTTTCGGATCTAATTGGGGAAATGAGAGCAGGGGAATTGAAGGGGGACAGAGGGGGGAGTATTTTAAACTAAACAATTCATTCTAGAGCTCAAATCATTGGACATACACTGAAAGCTTGCTGCACCAAAGGCACTTATTCATACAATTGCATTTATGGAGTACTTCCTGTGAGTCAGGCACTCTGCTAGGCATTGTGTAAGATAGAAAAATGAATGAAGCAGGTCCTCAAGGATTCTCTAGAGGGATAAAATATTGCACAGATTTACCTAGATAAGGTTGAATATATGCGGTGCCACAAACCGATAGAAACAAAGTGCTATGGAAATTAGGAAAATTTACAGTTCATTTCTGGCTGCAGGATCTAGGAAGGAGGATACCTACACTTGAAGGCTCAGTACACAATACTTGTAGAAGAGAAAGAGTTGGTTTCTTTTCACTCTACTATGTCTATCTACTCCCAAAAATAAAACGAGGGCCAGTTTTCTACCTATAAGTACACAGCAGGTATTTTCCCTCTTCTATCTCCCGAGTCCCACACGACGAACCAGGAAGGGAGTGCTTCGCAAGCACACAAGACACCTTGAGAAAGGCACAGAAGAGAAACTGGCGAGAAAAAGTTATTGTTTAAGGTGACTTCCCTGAGGATTACTGTGCATTAAGAGTGAAGACACGTAAACCAGGTTCCTGAGCAGGAACACAATCGCCCCAAACTTAGAATTATCTAAGAACTGGCTAAGCACTGGGCAGGGCCGTCACCTACCCTGACCGGGGCCCGGGGAGGCCCCTCAACGCGCTCGAACCGGCCGGCCCCAAGGGCGCGGTTACCTCCCCGGAGGGTTCTAATGCCAGGCGAGGGCCTCCCGCCCTTTTCCGGGTCCCTATTCTTACTACCCAGGTTCTATCAGGTCTTCGCTCCCCCGCCCCCTGCCCAACCTCCGCCAGGCAGGGACGTGTACGCGCGTGCGCGCCGCCCCCGAAGGCAGAGAAGGCGCCTCCGCCCTCAGGAGCGCGCACGCCGCGCCGAGGGGCCCCGACGCGCGCGCTCCCGGCCCGCCTCCTCCTCGGCCCGCCCCCTCCCTCGCCTCTTCCTGCCGGGCGGTCCCCCTCTCCCCCCCTCTTCGCTCCCTCCGCCTTGCTCCCTCCGCCCTCCCAGGGCTCTGGCGGCCACGGAGTGAACGGGACGGGCCCGGCCGCAGAGCGCGGAGCGGCGGGTGGGACGTGGGCGCCTGGCAGAGTTGTTCCGGCCCTGCCCGCTGAGACGTGAGGAGGTGAGGCGAGGGCGGCCTCCTAGGGGCGGGTTGGCGGCCCGGCGGCAAGGAGCCGCGGGCAGGGCCGGGGGTGTTGGCGCCGGGGCTGAGCCGTGGGAGGGTCGGTGTGGGGGCCGGGCCGAGCACGGGATGCGAGAGGACTGCGGGGAGGAGGGCACCGGGGCTCCGGGACTGTCGGTCGCTTCCTGGACCCCACAGCTCTGCCTGCTGGTCGCTTCTCCCGGCCCGGGCGGAGTCGGGGCGCCCCTCACCTGGGGGCGGGGTGGGGACTTGGGCGCTCGCCCCCAGCTGTGCCCTCCTGACAGTGCCGCCGCCTCTGCCGCTGCGCCTTGCCTGCCGCCTGGCTCGAGGTCCCTGCAGCCCCGCGTCCGGGGGGCGTGTGGTTGGGGTATTTGCTTACCCACACAGGCTTCTGTTCGTGACCGCTTTCGCCCTCGCGCTCCCCCTGCCTCCGCCCGGCACTTTGCTCCGCTCTTGCTGTTGATGCTTGTGGTTTTGCAGTCTGGGAGGGGCTGCGTCCTGGGCAGATCTCTACCTGCAAGGAATGCCCCGCTTCAGAGTTGACCTCCTGGCCGCGAAAGTCCTCCGTCCAGGTGTGGGTGCTTAGTGTCCTGATAACTGAGTCAAAGTTTCTGAGACTGGTCTAGTACTTTGCACGGGTCGCCAACGGTGCAGGGCTGGGCAGTGCGTCAGCATGTGGAAAGGGGCTACCAGCCAGCAGAAGGTGGCCGAGTGCTAGAGGACTGGACTGACAGGGTTTGTTTCTGACCCTGGGGCAGTGCGTCCAGGTGCTTGTGTATTCTCCTTGTAGCTCTCAACGATTATCTTAGAAAATGTACCAAAACGTAGGTGGTCACTTGCAGAGTTGAGGGTTTCCTGCAAGTGAGGAGAAGAGCCAACCTCATTATGCTAATTAGTGGTAAGGAGAACTTTTGCTTGCTGGAGAGATTTCAGCGGTGACTGGAAACTGATTTCAGGGCCTGCATTTTAGTACTGGAAGGTTTAGGGATTTTTAATACACTTAAATTTTCTTGTACTTGGTGGGAGGTAGGTGGTTGCTTGTTACAGTTCTGAAAACACAATTTCAAGAAAACATTCTGACTTTTCTTATAGCAGTGTTTACATATGGCTTCTGTACTGTAGAATAGACAATACTATGATGTCAGAAAATAAAAAATGAAGTTGTTTGGTCAAATTGGAAGTGGATTTTGTCCATGGAAAATATTGGTCCACCAGCTGCTAGCACTGGAAAACTGGCCTATGATTCATTATCTCAAGAAAGAGCCCCATGTGAAACTCACAATGAAATTGCAAAGGAGCAAGACCAGATGAATTTCATCCGTTTGTATTTAAATGCTCACCTGTTTGGTGAGTTAGTTGAGACTGTGAGTTAGACTGGTGTGTATATTAATTCAAAATGTGCTCTGATATTATGTATTAATAAGTCATCTTGGGAGAAGTGGATGTAGTTGGGCAATGCTGATATGAGAACATGTTATGTAGCCTACATTATATTCTAGAAAGCTGGAAACAAGGTAGTAGATCCCAGTACTATTGGGACATGTGGTGAATAAACCACCCAGCATAAAAAGGTGTGACAATACATGTGTGAAGTTGTTGTTGTTGTTTTTTGGCCTGAGTTATTTGATGGGAACTTTAATATACAGTATTATGGTTTTGCTATTCTGAGAGTTTTTGTTCCTTTTGTTCCTGTTTCATGATTTAGATAGTTTTCTTTTCACTCTAGTAGTTATTATACTATTTTTTGAATGAAACAATTTTATAAGGCATATGAAAAAAGTTTTCATGTTTATCAGCTTACCAGCGTAAAATTTGTGACTTGTAAAAAGTTGTAATTAAAAAATTTTTCTTTGCTTTAACCCAGATTTCAACTCAATTCTATATTTATTTGAACTCAGATGATACAGAATTAAAGCTGAAAGTCCTTTTATCCATTCTTAATGGAATAGTTAAGGAATTCTGTTGTGCCAAGCAAAAATATTATGAGTGGGAGACAGCCAAGTTCAAGAGATTAACTTTGAAGACAGTAGTAGCTAACTAGCAAAAATTTCTTGCGTTGAGGGTATAGAACTGGATCTGCGTTCCATCCTACCATTGTCTTGAAGAGGTGTGGGGATGATTATGGCTAGAAAGAGGGTGTTTAGAGAATAAAGTAGAAACTGTAGTCTGTGGGATTCCCAGGCACAGAGCGTTTTTTGTTGTTTTTTTTTGTTTTTTTGTTTTTGTTTTTGCTATGTCTCACAAGTTTTTAAAAAAAATTTTTTTTTTAACATTTATTTATTTTTGAGACAGAGAGAGACACAGCATGAATGGGGGAGGGGCAGAGAGAGAGAGGGAGACACAGAATCAGAAGCAGGCTCCAGGCTCTGAGCCATCAGCCCAGAGCCTGACGCGGGGCTCGAACTCGTGGACCTCGAGATCGTGACCTGAGCTGAAGTCGGACGCTCAACCGACTGAGCCACCCAGGCGCCCCTTTTTTTTTTAAATTTTTTTTTTTTTAACATTTATTTATTTTTGAGACAGAGACACAGCATGAATGGGGGAGGGGCAGAGAGAGGGAGACACAGAATCAGAATATGTCTCACAAGTTTTAATGAGTTAATGCACATATATAGCTTTTGCTTTGTAGGAATAGGTCAGCCACCGGGTCTGAGTCTGACCAGCAGAAAAAGCTGTTCCAGCCTCTGGTACTGCAAAAGTAGCTCAGCTTCTTATGAAGATAGTCTTATGAGCATTTGCCATGACTAACAGTGGAGGCAGAGAAAGTACTGACTTGAGCCTGAGTTATGGTAAAACATACATTTTGGAGGAGAGATTTAATACTGTGAACATGGAAGAAGGCCTTTCTTGACTTGTGCCTTTTCAGAGTGGTGAATAATTTTCAGTATTTGAGATTGGGTATAAATACATGAATGTCAGTGAACCCCTAATAAGGAAGAGTTCATGGAATTTAGCAGAACTTGTATCTCAACATTCAACTTTTCATATTTCATTTACTTTCCATATTCACTCATTCAACAGGTAGGATGCCATAATTGTTTGAGGATAGCACGTTTGTGCTCATGCTGACTCCTTTTTGTCAGATTTTGGTACTTTTTGGTGTAATTTTTGGGGATTTTCCATGGAAGCTTCTAGGCATATAATTAGTTGATGTGGAGTTAGATTTGGGCTACGATTATTTGAAATTCTGAGCCTTCTTGTTTTCTAAATAGCTTTAAAAATAGAAAACACAATTCTTTATAAACACTCATGAAAAATCTGGTTACAGACTGTGTTGTCTAGAACAGCCAAGAATATATTCAAGAAACTTCCCCTCTCCTTACCTAGTTTAGTAAGCTTAAATAAGAAATAAGGTTTTTTTTTTTTTTCAATAAAAGCCTAATTTTCCCAGAGTATCAACTGTTGGATGTGCTGTTTTGTTTTTTTTTTCCCCTCCTTGCCTGTTCTAAATTCAACAAGTACATGTCTCTAGTCCATGGCAAAAACTTAATTCTAGTAGGGAATTCTCAGAAATGGGAGGTCTTGTTTGGGGATGCAAGCTTGTGCTGGAGAATTTGGCTGGAAAACATCAGATATAGAAATTAACTTTTTTATAGCACTGTTTTTTTCTGTACCTAGGGTTCTCAGTGGGGTGGGGGCATGGGCACAAATGTCACAATTACTTGGATTTTTTTTTCATATTATATATTTTCTCTTCCTCTCCTCCTCTATCCCCTAACCCTTTGCTAAATGAACCACTGTTACTAGTAGGAGTGTGTTTTGTCCCTAAGGTGTGTGGGGCTGAACAAAGGCTGAGAACCTTGGCCCTTTGCTGATACTTCCTAAGCCAAATTTCCACTCCCTGTAAGTTGCCATCTGTTGATATCAATAGGGATCTCTGTAACTCTCATTTCTGAGGAGAAATACATTTTGGTGGTAAAGAGATTATGTATATAACCAAACTCAGAGTAAGATTTATTGCATTGTGGAGGACACATGGAAGAGACTAGGAGATTGTTCAGCTGAACATTTATGAAACTGTTTTGACTGGAACTTACAATAAGAAACATGTTTTATACCTTAACTTAACACTCCCCCACCCACCCCATGTGCCTGTGTACAAAGTTGAAAATTTGGCAAAACTATACTTATCTTTTCAGGATCTTGATGGAACTGGCTCATTGTACTGGCTTGTAGAAGCAGTGTGGCTTTGTCTTCCTCCCTCGC
Source organism: Prionailurus viverrinus (assembly GCF_022837055.1). Taxonomy (NCBI): domain Eukaryota; kingdom Metazoa; phylum Chordata; class Mammalia; order Carnivora; family Felidae; genus Prionailurus; species Prionailurus viverrinus. Next base: position 13,715,910 of record NC_062577.1, read on the forward strand.
TCCATGTTCAGTGACATGAGCTTGAAATTGGCCGTGGTGTGAGAGCATGTAGAAGTATATAAGTTCAGGGCCTTTTTCTCCGCTTCGTATAGCCAGTTTTTAAACATTTTCTGCGCACTACTGCCTACAACACACTTTGATGTTTTCTATTACACTTCATTTATTTAAAAAAATGCTGGGTTTGGACTCCCAAATTGATTTTATAGCCAGCTAATGATAGTTAACAGTCTATATTTAAAAACTGGTTTGGTCCACCCTCTCCTCTTTGCAGGTGAACATACCAAAATGTTGAAGTTCAAGGTCAGATGGCTAGTTACTAGTAAAGCCGGGTCTCCAGAATCCTAGTAATCTGGCCTTGTTTCTAGTGGACTTCTCTACTAACCCAAGCCATTTATGTAGCTCAGTTGAAGCGCTTACTATGTGCAAGACATTGGTTAAGCAGTTGGAATAGAGTTTGAATAAGGCATGGACTTTGACCCTAAGGCCTTTATGTTTATGTAGGGATTAGATATGGAAACAAAGCTACTATAAGGCAGAAAGTAATGTGTGGTAAAGAAATAAAGATAAGGCACTCTAAGAATTTAGAGACAGGAGGGGGCAATTACTTTTGGTTGTAAGGATAAGGGAAGAGGTGACATTTTAACCGTGCTTTGAAGAATAGGTAGGATTTGGACATGTGGAAATAGGACAAGTAGTATGTAAAGAAAGGCCTTTCTATACCAGGGGCCAAGGGTGATCAAAGATCAAGAGGGAAAGAACTAAGCAAGAAAGAGCATCAGATGGTGAAGAGTCTTAAATGCCAGTTTTCCTTTCTGCTTTTCAGTTTATCTTTCCTTTTTGACTCTGGAGTCATCTAGTAGTACTTCTTAACATTAGGCTTTATATATATGCCTTGCTCCTGATTAGAATATGACCCAGAGAACACTTGAGTATTCTTACAGTAAAAGCTGAAGGGAAAAATTATTAGTGTTAAGGAAGCAACCTTGTGTTTTCCAATCCTAAAACTATTGGAAAGTAAGGGAAAATATTTTCTTTGTGAGGAGATACTATTATTTTTTTGTTTTGCCAGATAGCATCAAATTGGCTGTAGTAGAGGAGGGAGCAGTTTTGAAAGTATTTTCAAAGTGCCTTTAAAATGTGATTTCAGAATGGATGGATCTTAGTTTTTGGAGGCAGATCTGGTTCAGGGAGAAAGGTAGTCTTTACAGATCCATGACTGGGCTGACTAGCTTTCAGAATTTAGGGCATCAAGGCAAAGTATTTTATATGACATCCAGATGTGAGGGATTGATAGATTTTTATTTTTATTTATTTATTTTTTTACTCAAAGAATTTCAGCATTTATGCTATTTGACAGGCTGTATGACTGAGGATGTTTTGAAGTCCTGGATGGACCTTGCCTTGTTCCACAGGTGAATTAGATGGCTAGAAATGAACATAAGTGACAGTAAGGTATGTCTGTTAATCAGATTGACTGGTGATAGCTCTCAAGCTTTTCTGTCTTCAGATGATTTCACACTTTACTGCTTCTAAGTAAGATGATGCACAGTCAATTTGAAGAAGCTTTAGTTCTTTTTGACCCCTCAGTTCTGTAAAGGTAAAAGCCCTTTTAGAGTGTTGCCCAGGTAACAACAAATACACAGACTGGTAGAAGCATGTGGAAAATTTTGGTAATCTTGGTGATGAAGTTGCTACAGTAAATAACTGCTTAGTTGGTAGAAGCTGGGCTACTTCTGGATGGTTGACGAAGAATTTTTAGGATGAGCTTTTGTTCCAAAATAAATATGAATTGTGTCTTTGCCATTCTGTTTTCCTCATTTATTTAAGCTTCTGATACGTAAAGTTTGTCCTGTCATTTCAGAAGGTTTCAGCAGTTTCATATGAACTGCTTCACAGGATAGCACACCCCAAATAGCGTGATAAGAGTTCAGATGCAGCATGCCTCAGATACCTCACACCAGTTGAATGGAGTAGCTAATCGTGTCAGCACAGGGTTGTTTTTTTTTTTTAATTAATTTTTTTTTGAGATGTGTTAGGCTTCACAAATAGAGTTTATATGATATTGATGTCTTTAAGCTGTGTGTTTTCTACAGATATTCACATATGCAAAAATGTGTATTATGTATGTATACAGACATGCACACCACCCACTAATTGTTGGTATTTGTAGTGAGTATGGTCTACCTGGCAAATGCCTAAGAACAAGTGGTCATACTCTTTGAAGGCTATCATGTGAAACAGTGACAAATATGACAGTAATGCAAACCCAAAGGGACTTTTTGCATGCCAAATTTCCAGGAAAGGAGCACATTTAAAAAGGCAAGTGTAGGACACATTCATGTATCAGTGAAGGATTTCTCAACTTTTCCTCTACCCCACATGTACACCCATATTCTGTCCTATTTTTTAGTAGTAAGCAAAATCGCAAGACTTCAAAATCAGACTTCCACCACAGGGGATGCAAAGAACAAACACTATTTTTAGAAAAACTACAGACCTGTGGTTTTCACTTTTGCAGATTTAAGAGATATATAATACTAGTTTTTGATAAACCATACAGAATATTTATTCTGTGCTTCAAGATGTATTCATTTTGAGGTCCTATGCTAAGAGCATTGAACAAATGCAAATCGCTAGTGGTTAATCAGGAATTTCCTTGAGTAGTTTCTCTGTGTAGTAAATTTATCTTGGTATGACATTTTAAATAGATATATTTTAATTTAGTGAAAAGTCAACCACTGAGGGGAACCTATATATATACTGGCAGACAATATGGTTTCTTAGGTTTTTGTTTTTTTCCTTAGGGTGTTTTATAGTATCTTTGTTACTTTGGCTTCTGAGGCCATCAGACCTCATTCATTTATTATTTCCACCAAGCTCTTCCCTCATGAACTGTATTCTTTCATGTTATTTAAAAAAAAATTTTTTTTTAAACGTTTATTTCTGAGACAGAGAGAGACAGAGCATGAACAGGGGAGGGTCAGAGAGGGAGGGAGACACAGAATCTGAAACAGGCTCCAGGCTCTGAGCGGTCAGCACAGAGCCCGACGCGGGGCTCGAACTCACAGACTGTGAGATCATGACCTGAGCCGAAGTTGGACGCTTAACCGACTGAGCCACCCAGGCGCCCCTTAAAAAATTTTTAAGTTTATTTACTTATTTATTTTGAGAGAGAGAGGGCAAGTGGGAGGTGCAGACACAGACGGGAAGAGAGAATCCCAAGCAGGCTCTGCACTGTCAGCTCAGTGGAGCTTGAATTCATGAGCTGTGAGATCATGATCTGAGCCAAAGTTGGGACACTTAACCGGCTGAGTTACCCAGGCACCCCCCTGTATTATTTCATTTTAAATCTTTGTCTGATATGTGCCCTGCTGTTAAGGAGTGTATGTTTGGACTAATGTTTTGATTTGCCTTTGTCCTAGTCTTTGTGTAAAGATAAATTACTGCCTATCAAGTTGGTACTGAATTTTTTTTTTTAAATCTTTATTTATTTTTGGGAGAGAGAGATAGAGTGTGAGCAGGGGGGGAACAGAGAGGGAGGGAGACACAGAATCCAAAGCAGGCTCCAGGCTCTGAGCTGTCAGCACAGAACCTGATGTGGGGCTCCAACTCGTGAACTGTGAGATCATGACCTGAGCCGAAGTTGGACGCTTAACCGACTGAGCCACCCAGGTGCCCCAAGTTGGTACTGAATTGCAATTCAGTTAATGTCTTGTTTCCTCTATCCATTTTTTCCCTCAGTATTCTAGAATATTATTATTCTTCTTCAAATCCTAGGACTGTCTGTTTACCTATACTAGCAAACTATAACATTTTTATGCATGAGTTATGTAACTTAATTTTTCGTGAATGAGTCTAGGCCTCAAGTTTTTTTTTTTTTCTTTTTAATTCTGAAATGCATTTTATATTGTCTACATTGTGAGTAGTTTTGATGGATGAAACAGGTTTCTACAGTTGGTTTCACAAACAATAAAATAGCAATCTCTACCATTTGAAGATACCAGATACAGTTTTTAAAAGGTAATTTAACAATAGGTTAGAGAAACCAGTTTGTTTAGCAATTAATGTGATACTTGCCATTTTGCATAAAAATTTCATTGTTTGCATGCTAATCATAGTGAAACTTTATTATATTACACAGAGGAGAATTTACTTTTTAAAATAGAGGGCTTTAGTGATTTTTGCATTTTGGAGAATTTCATTTGGAAGAGGATAATAATAGATTTTAAAAATTTTGGTTGGGCTGGGGTATGAATATGGGCAAAAATAATCATTAAACTGCAAATAGCTAAAATCATTTTTTGATTTTATGGAAGACAAGGTATGTAGAACACATGACCTTAATTCTTGATCTACTGCTATTGTGAAATTCAGAGAGAAAAAGTTATTTACCAAAAAAGTGATTTCTTTATTGAGTAATAATGAACTAACATTGAGGGTTTAATGGATTACTTATATAAGATACTGTGCACTCTCTAGTTAATATTGACAATAACAGTGTGGGGTAGGAGTTAGTATAATATTATTCCCAGTTTGTGGATGAGAATATGGTGAAGGTCCGTAACTTGCTTAAAATCATCCTTCTCACAAGTGGATGATTGCTCCTAAATCTGCCTCATTGTGACTCTCAGCTAGTATCAATGATTCTTTAAGTGGGGGTGATGATACTTATCTTGCCTATTTCATAGGGTGGTTATGAGAATAAAAATAAGGTTTACAAAAGAACACCTGTAAATATGCCTGGTGTTTTCATCTTACTGGATAATTAGTAAAAAATGCTTACTTATTTTGAGAGAGAGGGGTGCAGAGAGAGCAGTGAGAGAATCCCAAGCAGGCTCTGCACTGTCAGCATAGAGCCTGATGTGGGGCTCAAACTCATGAGCGCATGAGGTAATGACTTGAGCTGAAATGAAGAGTCAGATGCTTAACTGACCGAGCCACCCAGGTGCCCCATTTACTTTTGAGGAGCCAAAGAAATCTTGGAAATAGATAAACATTTAAATTACTTTCTGATTACTAAAATGAGTTGAACCATAAAATAAGTTGAACAGATGAATATTTGAAAGGCTGTTTGCACAGAAGACCTATTTTGTGTGGGTTCACAGGATCAGTGAATGAAAGATGAAGGAAAAAATATAGGGGTTTATTGAATAACAAGTGGA